>NC_084685.1:7362548-7679846 GCF_028389875.1 Rhea pennata
ATCAGTTGAAAAAGATTGAAGATATCATGTGGGTTTCCTTGCTTGATACTTTTTTTTAACTTGTCTCATTTCATCACGTAACAATTGGATCTGAAAAGGTACAGTCTCCCAAATCATATAGCTTTCTCAGCTCCATAAATAACACCAAATATTCAAACTTTAGCTGGGTCTCTGCAGAGCTTCTAAGCCCAGCACTGTGGGAAACCAATCAGGAAACCAACCTGATTGGAACATCCTCTTAACAATGATACAATCAGCAAAGCACAATGGGAATATGCAAAAAAGTATTCTTGAACAACTGCAGTTTTCAGTTCAGATCACCACACGTGTTCCTCTGATCCTACTGGCAGCTCAGAATATTTAGGAATTTGAAGGATGGGCATTTGGGAGAGTTTGCTCTGGTTTAATGAGCACAAACACTGCTCAAGAGAAGGGAAGCCACATGCAGGCATTGGAGGTAGTTAGAAACCTCACCCAAATTGTTGAAAACATGCAGCTCTCCTACTCAAGTCAATGAAGAAAAAAAAAAAACAAGGGAAAAAAAAAACTACCAGTCACTTAGTCTGTATCCAAAGAAGATTCTACTATAACGGTCCCTGCTGCAAGCCAGTGTATGGCAGTAGGAAAAAGCAGAATTATCTGTGAGAAGCTCTAGAAGCAAAGACTCAGACTCTGATTTCAGCAAACAAGGCGAAGTCATGGCACTGAAAGATGACAACAGCATAGCTAAATTAAGATATTGAAACACATTTAATATTCACATACTCATCACAAATACACAATGCAAATTCCCTAATATACAGTAAAGCAGTTTATTAGCAAATGTCTCATTGGATTAAGTCTGCCCTTATTCTATTAGGGAATTTTCACACCACATTAAATTGCAACGCAATAGGGTGTTTGCCAACACAGGACGAACAGAATTATTAACCCCTTCTCAGAAATGAATATAGACATGACACCGTGACAGTCCAGGCTAGAGGAGCTCTCAGTAATATCTGGCTTAAACGGAGCAGCAGGGTTTTGAGAAGACTAACCATTCCCCATCCTTCATCACAAGGGAACTTCAACAGGTAACCCACTCATTTACATCAAAATCATTCTTTTTTCTCAGTCAAGCAGACATTAAAGACTGAAACAAATCAGTGACCCTCAACAATATAAACTCAACTGCCTTCTTACCTCAAGTCACAGAATAACAGACCAGCTGAAGCTGGAAGGGACCTCTACAAATCTTCAAGGCCAACCCCCTTGTTTAGGGCAGGGTCAGCTAGTTCAGACTGCTCAGGATCTTGTCCAATTGGGTTTTGAACCTCCAAGGATGGAGGCTCCACAGTCTCTGCATAAACTGTCTCAGCATTTGTCAACCCTCGCAGAAAAAAAAAGTAAAAATAAATAAAAAGTTGGGATTGTCTTTGTTTCTCAGAGATAGACAGAAAGTCCTGTATTTCAGTGCATGCCCATATGCCCATTGCCTCTTTCACTGCTTATTGCTGAGAAGAGACACGCTCCATCTTCTCTCATCTTTCTGTCAGATATTTATGGAAACTGGTCAGATCCCCCTAAGCCTCCTCTTCTCCAGGCTAAATAGTCCCAGCTCTCACAGTCTCTCCTCATATGAGAGATTCTCCAGTCCTTCAATCATCTTTAAGGCCCTGCACTGGACTCACTCCAGCATGTCCATTTCTGTCTTGTCCCAGAGAGCCCAGAACTGCACCCAGCACTCCAGATTCAGCAGTGCTGAGCAGAGGGGAAGGATCAATTCCCTCAGCAATGTTCTTCCAAATGCAGCCTGCAATGCTGTCAGCCTTTTTTGCTGCAAGGGCATATTGCTGGCTCACGTTCAGCTTGTCCACCAGGACCCCCAGCTCCTTCTCCACAGAGCTGCTTTCCAGCTGGTCAGTTCTTCCCAGCCTAGGCTTCTTTTTCTTTTTTTCTTTTTCTTTTTTTTTCTTTTTTTTTTTTTTTTCTTTTTTTTTTTTTGATACCAACTGCAGAACCTGGCTCACTATATAGAAAGCTAATTCCTTTCATTTAAAAAGACTTCCTGCTTATTAAAACGGTGTGGTGGTAAAAGGCTGGGGGGAGGGGAAGAGGGAGGATCAAACAGAGTGGGAAAGGCAAAGAGATATGGTTCCTGTCTCTCTCTCAACTACTTTGTTGATAGGCCTTAATTACACTTAACAAGACAGCTTCCTTCTCCCCACAGAAGCAGGTCTTCTCCCCTTCCTTTGCACTTGCTTACAGCTTATTTTGGCCTGCCTCATGGTAGCATGAGTCTTGATGATGACGCACGGTCATCCATCTTCGAGTGCTGCACTTGATGATGAATGGAGTACATTTGGAAAGCAGTCTGAGAAAAAACATAAAATTGATAGCCAAAGGAAAAAAGAAAAAAAAAAGAGAGAAAAGAAGAAAGGCCAATGTTGAGCAACAGCTACAGAGTTTAATGAGATAAGATTGATGTATAGAAAATACTAGCTGAACAAAGAGGTGAGACACCAAACAGCAGAGAGCAGCAAGTTCCAGGTTTTGAAGTCACTATTCTAGAAATGTCCAGGGGAAGAATGCAAGGGTCGATCCTATAAAAGCCCACATCTTGATTTCTGTAAGCCTTACGCAACTGCTTTCAGACCTTTATGAAATGTCCCACTTCATAATGCTCACCTTGATACCTTTTTCTTCCCACTTACTTCATTATCTTCTATTGTATTAAACATAGCCCACTCCCTGACCACGCCATCTACTCATCAGTGATAAAATTGATTCCTCAAAGTTAGTTTGCAGGATAAAATCTGGAGCACAACTTATATATGCTTATAATCTGCCTAAGTTACACACAAATTTCATCAGTGATGCAGACAAAGAACTGTCTCCCTCACTTTCTCCCCAAAATGCAAGACTACAAGTTATCAGCACAGTAGCTAAGCTACATCTCATAGGTTTGTTGTACTGATGGACTGTATTAAGATGTCCTTGCCGTTACTTCATCTACAATCATATCATGCTTATGAGCAAAGAGTAGCCAGAATAATACCTGGATGCAACTTATCTACGTTATCTTACTAATTTACTCCACCATGACCCTACTTTTGAACTAATTTCATTCATGGATTTTGCTTCTTCAGCAGAAACTCCCACTGACATCTAGAGGGCAAAAGGAAATGTCTGGCAATGCTGATGAGCAGAACAATTTGCCAAGGGGCTTCTCTGTGCAGAAGCAGCATTGAGTGCTCACCATATCAAGTTTCCTGAGCAGAATTTCATATCAGATGCAGGCATCCTTTACATAATACTCAAAGCAAAGCAGTATTCTACTTCCTGATTAAGTGATACGGTCTCATAATTAGGATGATTTTCAAGCACAGTTGCAAGATGAAGATATCATTTATTTAAATAACTAAAATCATCTATGTAAAGAGCTGGTATTCACCAGTATTTGTTTCCTTAACTCAATCTTCCAGTTGGGTTAGATGAGACACTATAAACTCAATAGGCTTGTCCTAAACTGGTCCGAAGTAAAATTAATTTATAGGACTCTCCATGATTGGAATGTCTTTAGCAGGAAGTGATTGCAGCACTGAAGGCTGCCACTATGATTGATTGGTTCTGTTACTTTTTGAATACATTACTATCAGACATTAGCTGCAACTTACCACCACAGGAAACTGCAGTCATGTCACAAGTTACCATGATGATTTCAAGTAAACCTCAGACCTAGAAGTCCGAGATTGTGACTCCACCAACTGCAGGTGTCTAACATACCATGCAATAGTTGCTGTGATAGCAATACATTATTTTTCATAATTAGCCTATTTAACTTATTACTAATATTAAGACAGTATCTGAAAGCCTCAGAGATCAGCATCCTTACCCCTGGAGATGTAGTAGTTCAGACAGATGCAAGAGGATCATCCTTGTCCAACTGGCGGGCTGACTGGAAGTTAGGAAATTACCCAAAGGCACCCACAGAGTATTTGGCAGAGCTACAAACTGAGATGCAGGCTTCCTGCATTCATATGTATTGCTTTATCCATCCTCCTTCCTACTCAGACAATCTCTTTTAGATTGAGGGAAGCTTCTCTGCACATTAGCTCTCCTTTCCTTGTTCTCCATTTTCCAATTAACTTCTCTGAATGCCTAGAATGACTCTTGATAAATCATTACTGTCAGGCATTCAAGAGAAACATTTCAAACCTTACCAAATACACAAAATCAAAACAGCTACAAGAATTGTTCATGAAGCACTCCCAGTTTACTGCAGCATAAACCTTCAACCTAAACACTTCAATCCCAGTAGCAGAAATCCAAGCATGGTTAAATATCACTGTTACAAGTGCTGTACCTTGTTCTCAGATTCCCCTGCTGAGGCAGTCCATCGTAGATAGATAATACATCAAAATCTTCCTCTAATGCAAAGGACTGGAAAACAAGCTGTATCCTGTTCTGCTCTTCAGCAGTGATTGTCCACGTGCAGTTTGCATAATTTGGATATCCATATGGAAAGCCTGGACTCTGTATTGTTCCATTTGGGCCCTGCAAAATGTGACTGCAGTTCTGGGCTGGCAAAAGAAAAGACAAAAGTACAAGTCAAAAGGGTGCAGGATAAAAGTTTAGTATCTTTATCATCAAAACAGATCATACAAGATCTTTTCTACTGAATTTGTTCTTAGTTTTTCATCTCAGAGAACAGAAATGCAAAGTCTAAAGATGGATTTTTGTCCTCACAGCATTCTACCTTCCCACTATTTAACCTGGAGCAATTTCAGCTCCACACTAACTTACATTTTGTTCCCTATGGATACACAGGGCAGGCCAAGTACAGGCTCCAGACCCTACCCTGACAGATCTACCTAGAACTCTCCCCATTTAGAGCAAGGCTATACCAGATCTATCTATACCAGATATGCAGATCTATACCAGCCAAAGATCTTCTGGTACAGACAGTCTATGGGACAATTTATACTTAGTTTAAGATTCTGCCATATAAAAACTACCAAAAGCATGGATGCCTGACAATTTGGTCTACTCTAGTTAAAACTCCTGATGTCCAAATTTGTGGCTAGGCTGATGCACGCTGTTCCAACCACTGAAAAGGGAATGAAGACAAGTTTTGTTTTTTCCTCCCACTAATGCCAAAACCTTAGGATAGCCTAGCTATCCTTGTGTGTCTCACCATTGCAATGGAGAACTGGTACAAGCAGCAACTTGTTTTGCCAGTAACTTTGTGCCCATTCTGCAATATTTTAATTGCAAGAAAGTATCTGCTAGAAACTCAAACCCTAGGCATCTATCTCCCAGGCATTCTTCCCTCTAGCTGTTAGCACAACATAACATGGATTACCGCCCATGTTGACTACAGCTGGGAAACAGACACTTACTCAGAAGTCCTTTCACATCCTATGAGGCAAAGCCACACAAGACTAAGTCCAACATACTCTTTAATATACAATCCCCATTTAGCGATTTATCTCATTTCAACTGTGACTAGCCATTCTAAATGCCTCAAACATCAGCGATTCAGAAGCCACAAAAGAGTTGAATGATAATGGCAGCTGACTGTCTTTTATTACTACTTTCACTGGAATAATACAGTGAAAACTCAACTAAGATCAGGGCTCGGCTACACATTCAAAAAGAGACAGACTATCCCCACCTTGAAAGGCTAGAAGTTTTGACAGACATGATGCATAAAAGTAAAATAGAGGAACTGAGTCACAAAATTAGTAGTCTGTCTGGACAAGACTACATGGAAACTGAACAGAAAATCAGAAGTTGTGTGTCCTGACTCCTCTCAGGAGAGACAGCCTTTTCTATAACTGTCGGCAGTAAAACTGCCCGAAGAGCAGGATGCAGTTCAAAGGCTTTAAGAAATAAACCAACCATTCTCAGACAATTATTAGTAATAAAAAAGAAAAAAAAAATCTCTGCAACTTCCTGTAATATTAGTTTTTTCCCCCAGCCACATTCTTTCCAGTAAAACATTGCTCACTCTCCCCAGTTCCCAGCACACAAGAGCTAGGGGTTTTATAGAGAGCATTTCCATGCAGACTGTTAAAAGATAGATATATTCGCACTTGGGTCTTTCTGGTTTGTATATCCTAAGCTGGCAAGCATACCACAAGAAAGCAGTAAGGACCACAGCCAGGGGCCAAGCACCATCAGCAGCGGTACACATCCCTACTGGACCTGAGAGAGGATACAAGCTGCCCAGGCTGCTCTGTTTTCTCTCTCTCCCAGTTCTGAAAGGTTTCAGCTCCTCACACAGGCTACACACAAGCAGATGCCTTCCATCACTATTCCTGAGGAGCCGCCTTGACTCCAGTGCCACATCTGCCAAGACAGAAGTCCAGTACTGCACTCACCAGTTAAGTACTTAACCGCTTCTTCAAATCCATTTCTCCTTCCCCAAAGCTGTACCTGTGAATACTCTGTCCCAAAGATACTATCAACTGCCATGATGTACAGTTTCCGGTTATATAGGATTTTCTTCCTTCTGGAGAAGGATGTACATATATATATATATATGTATATACACACACACATATATATATATATAGTTATGTATATGTGTATATATATGTGTATATATATTATATGTGTGTGTGTGTGCACGCAACAGCCTAAACACCAGAAAAATTCTCCCTACTTGTTTACGCTCTCTTCACTGTTACTTTATCTAGTTTCTTTTGAGGCCAAGGACAAAGTCTCTTCAAGCACAGGTTGGTATAATTCCTGCTGGCTTTAACAGAATTGTTCCTATTTACACCAAAATTGTCTGCATTCCAGACAGTTTGCATGGGAATCATTGTGAAACCAAAAGCCGAATCTCAGGTTTATCCTATGACAGGTATTTGACACTAATCATTGCTGCCTGCAATTGCTCTGGTTTTTCTTACTGATGCTGGATTGTTTACCTTGTTTATGCAGATAACCGAGGCTTTCGAGTTGAAATGGATCAGACTAGAAATTACTTCTTTTGATTTCTGTTTGCTTTTTTCAAAGGCAATAACAGCATTTGCACTTCTGAGTACCAACCAGCTACAGGTAAAAAAAAAAACTGCAGAGTAGAGCTCATTAAAGCTAATTATAATTAGATTGACCTACTTTGGTCCAAAAATGCTCAGTGGAACTTGTCTCTGCAAGACAAAGTTCACATCTTTATGAATCTAAAATGGTCAATCATATTTACTACCTAGGAAATCTTTCTGCATCATGTTTATTACATCAATGAGAGTTTGGACAGCCCCATAATCCAAAGGGGATTAAAACTGAGCTAGGCACGTAACTCATATTGACACAGGCAGACAACAGTACTTTGCATTTCTGTAGCACCTGGCATCTGCCTCTCTCCGCGCATTTTGTCAATACATAATACATACAAGAGTGAAACCTCCCTCCCTTCTCCACTTCAGTTCCATTTATTTGTAGAGTACACTGAAAGGATGCATCAGCTTGGTGCCAGGAAACTGCATAAGAGTGGGAATATTACCATATGACAGAGGGGCAAAATTAGGTCTGGTTTGGTTTAATAACTTGGAGGTTGCCAAAGATCCATAAGCTTCAGTTCTCTAGAATTCAATCACATCCTCTTTTCTTCACTCAGACTGGCATTCAGTAGGCAACGTGGGGATACGTAATCTGTTTCTACTGCACATTTTTTTGATTTTAATCGTAAGTAAATGTCATCAGAACAATTCAAGGAAATCGAGAAATTAAAGAGGCTGCATCCCTGCATCTCCTAATGGTACAAAAGACACTGATGCTTCATGAAGTTCAGAAAATATTCAAGGTCAGAGACATTGTGTTCCAAACACTTCCAAGGTCATATGAAAGGCAACAAGATTTCAGATCAGTGTAAGTTTATGCTGTCCTTGCATAATTAGTGATTAAAACAAAACAAATGCCAGAAAAAATATACCTTATCTTAAACTGATACTAGCTGAAGAAAAACAAATATGTAACAGAAAAATAGGACACAGTTCTATAACATATCAAATCAATCTACTGAAATAATTGCACGTTTGTAATTCTGACCAAGATGTGCTTTGGACACAGCTAACAGAAAATTGCTTATTGCAGACAAAAATTAGTTTTTCAAAAGCTGACAATCTAGAAAGCAATATATTCTTCATCAGATGTAATAGTAGGGAACTTGGTTTATATTGGACACTGATGAAAACAGTCAGCGGGCATGGGAAAAAGATCCAGGACACCCAAGATAATTTATGCATATTCTATTATTTGGTTTCAGGTTTGAGTTAGTTCAACTCCAGCCAAACTGCCAAAAACCTTATCTAAAGTCTAATGTACATAACAAGAAAACACCGCATTTCTCCTCTCAAGACTTACAAAAACAATTCTCTTCATCCTTTTGGCCCAAAAGCATGAATACATATGAAGGTATAAAACGACAATATTAGAATCAGTGCTGAGAAGTTTCAGAGGAATTTGTATCTGATAGAGGACAATATTCTTACAAAGTCTCTGATGCATTCTCTCCAACCCAAATGTTTCATATGAGGCACCTCCACACACCGTTACCCAAGTAACAGGAATGGAGCAGTCTCCATAATGGATCAGATCAACAATCTCTGATGGGGCATTGCAAGAAGATGGCAAGAAACAGCGGTTACAGCACAAGCTGCACCCAGAAACATCCTTCTTTACACCCGCTGTAGGTTACTATCAACCCTGACATCAAAAGAATCAGAACCCTTCCAAAAGGGCTGCACCTCCTCATCTCACTTTGCCAATCTTTACTCAAGAACTGCAACAGTGAAAGAAAAAGGTAAATGCATAAAGATGAGATAAAGATATCATAAAGATCATACATCTGCCACAAGACCCAGTGTGGCAGTGTAAATATTTATGCAGTTATTACAGCTTCTAACACTACCATTCATGGGACTTTCCAAAGGTACATTCACATGAAACTCATCAGTGGGTATGCATTTGTGGACAAATATCCTATTTTGTGATGGAGATGAGTAGTCTGAGAATGAAGCTATATCCAACGAGTATGCTGCCAATGCAAACTGCTATTTTCAATTCGGGAAAGTGGTTTATGATGAGGATATATCTTTTTAATGAAAGCATCAGTGTAATTTTATTGCAGTAGCACTTAAAGGTTCGAGACAAGGACAAAGACAAAATCGTGTTTGGCACAGTCCAGTGGGCAGGTAGCCTTTCTCTAAAGAGATCACAATCTCAGGGGAAGGAGGAGGGAAAGAGGAATCCAAAAAACCCACACTAATTGGGAGGATTTAGGACTTTGTGGAGAAACCTCTTCTGGGGCACCGAAGCCCATACTCAATGGTAGAGCTTAAAAGTCAGTTTTACCTGTGTCAATTCATGTGCAATACACACTATTTGAACAATCTAAACAGACTAATAAGCTTCACTTCTGCCACAATGCATGAGAAAAAAAGACAAAATATTTAGTTTGCAGTATGCTCATAGGCAAGCACACTTCTAACAGAAAGATACTACCTGTGATATAATAACTAACCCGCATGCCACAAAACTTAACACGACTGGACACC
This sequence comes from Rhea pennata, assembly GCF_028389875.1. NCBI lineage: Eukaryota > Metazoa > Chordata > Aves > Rheiformes > Rheidae > Rhea > Rhea pennata. The sequence goes on from NC_084685.1 coordinate 7,372,094, forward strand.
TAATGCAGCAAGGAGCAGCCAGAGCTGCATTAGTCCTACTTTTTGCGAAGTTATTGTTAAGTTGCAAAACCCTCAAACAACTTCCTGCTAAAAGGAGGGCAAAAGAACGTCCACGGACTCCAGAACTGAAATGTCTTTTGACAATACAAGCTACATTACTGGAGAGAGAAGCTGGTGTGAGGTTTCCTTGCACTAGGGTCCACTAGTTGCTTAGACACAGGAGTCTGGGACTGTTCTCATGTTAGTAAGTCCTGTGTTAGAGCGATCTCTGCCTAACGTAACGTGGCTACTGAAGTTCTGGAGCAGAACAGTTCACACCCCACTGACCGCAGTGATTCCATTAGCTTACATTTATAAAGGAAGAGACACAATCAAACACATTCATTAGCCACAGAATTTGGAATTTCCTTCATGTAACCAAAACTGATGTACAGGAGTGAACTGCCTTTGCTGCTGCACCCTTCGAGTCCCTGGCACCTGGCTTGCATCACTTGGCTTGGAATTTCACCCACTCCACAGACTCACAAAAGATTGTATGTTCAAACACTGCCACTATAAATCCTCTCCAAGCTTCAAAAGAGATAAAATAGACAAGTGGTGTCTGACATTACAAGCGCAAAGAAAATGGGTAGAGAGTACAAAATTCAGCATTGTTTAACATTTTATTGTCTTCCACCTACTTCCCATTCCTTAATCCTACGAAGCCAGATCCACAGCTGGTTTAAATCGAAGAAGCTTTTAAACTATGCTGCTTTACACTATCAGAAGATCAGAGATGCTATAACTTTGGAGAAAGGGAGCAGAATTTATTTCCTAAGTGCTTCCTCAAATGTAAGTTGAGGCACTTTTGGTTTCTCAGCAGAAACAAAACCTAATTTAGCAAACACTGGCGTATGGTCACTGCACGCTTCAAAAAGAACAAATACCAAATCACATGCACCAACTTGCTCTCAGCAATAGCATCTATCAGTAATACACGGTTGTCTTCTCCTTAATAGTGTTTGGTATTGTCATTTCCTTTAGCTACTGCTACTTAGGCACAGATTTGCTTCTGTTTTATGTTGTTCTATCCTGCTCAATAAAATGTATGAATATAAAAGAACTTTTCTTAATAAAACCAAAATCCATATCCTGCAGACACACAAACACACTCCATTCTGGTCTACATTAACGAGGGCAAAATCCTACTAATACATCAGTAACATATTAGTAACTTCTCAAATTTTTCTATTTACATTACTAGCAGTCATTCACCTCCCCTGCATAAGGTCTTCAAACCAAAGTACTAGGCCCTGATTCAAAAATAGAATCACAATGCTGTTTTATGTCATTAGTACCCTTAGGTGCACATTTGGAGTCACTAATGAATAGGGAAGAACTCAACAACAGGGACACATTTAAGATGTCCAACTTAGAGCGAAGTACCCCAGCTTTATTGCGGGATGACACAAGTGAAATCTCACACCATGCTCTGAGCTATTCGCATGATGTATGTGCCACAGCACAGGAACAGCAATTCAGATCCCACCCTTCATCCAACTGCACAGAGAAGCCCCTTTTTGAAGAGGCCTTCGAAAAGCGGGTAGCTGGGAATGAGCTGTGACACATTCAGAGTCAGCTCCTTCATCCAGGTCTTTTCACAAACATAGTTCCCAAAAGAGCATGGCTAAGACTTATTGCCTATATTGAACAACTAATGCCAAAGAACAACAACTTTTAAACACACTTTAGTCTGCCACCTACATAGAAAAAAAGCAAGGTTATTTTTTCCGGAGTTAACTGCTTTGAAACACTGATCAGTAATAATGCTTCCTCACATAGCAGACTTCTACATCATTACAGAAACACAAATAGGAACTAGTTCACCTGTATTCTAGCTATCGCTCTCCTGTTCACACAATTTAAATGAACAAACAGGGAAAGCATCTTCAAGCTTCACACATCTATGCCTTGTTTCCCCAAGTACTCACCTTTTCATAGTGTTCTTTAAGTTAATCTACAATCTTATATCAAAGCCTTCTGGGTAATAAATAATTCAGAAAAATTCCATTTACTGTAACTTTTAATCAAAATCCAGTGGATTCAAGAATATCAAGGAGATTATTTACATCTCAGCTAGCCAGTGCCTTTTTCTTCCTGAATGCACAGAGTAACACACCAGAGAATGCAAGGGCAAGGAGCACGCGTTTTAACTGAACCCAGCTCACACCCTAACGCATACACCCTGGGGAGGAAAGGAAGCTGTGCAGTCTCAAGCAACACAAAAAGCCTCTGCAGGACAGAACTTGAAATCGCAGAAGCATGACACTGCACGTATGTCTGTCCTACAGCTGCACTGCAGGCCCCTGACATGTTGCAAGGCCAGAGACTTCAGCTGCTGCAAAGTAATGCCTTGTTTGCTTAAGACAGAAATTGCCTAAGTAGGTACACTGGTCATAAAAGCAATTGCCAGATTTTCCCTTACAGCTGAAGTGCTCTGCTTGTAACAGAGGGACAGGACAGAGTACACCACGGCATACTGAACTGACACAGCCCATCCCCTGCCAACTTGCTTCATCTGTGCCCTGGAATGACCCTGCTAGGGAAACAGAAGGGACTCCAGGACTCTCAACACTTCCTTTTTTCTTTTAAAAAAAAAAAAAAAAAGGGAGAGAGAGAGGGACAAGCTGCTACCAAAGGGGCCCAAGATCACACTTGTACACTTGTTGTGCGGCTGACAAGGACTCAGGCTGCTCTGTTCAAGAACATGACGCACAGTCCTGCCAGGTAAGCACAGAGATGCACAGTGTCATGCTGGCTTTCCCCACGTGCATGTTATGTCTTTCTCAGCTACTTTCACAGTGCTCATCCCTGCCCATTTATATAGTGTCTTATCATCTGAAAAGCTCACAATCTAAATAGAACCAAAGCAAGTTGGGAAACATGGCAGGCATTTAGGGGTGAAGACTTGCACAGAGTGAGGAGAAAAGGAGAGTAGATTCTACTCCATTTCATTATTAAAGAGGGAGGTAGGACTACTTAAGGATTAAAGATGGAGAATAAAAAAATGACTTTAGAGTTATCAGTACAGCTGGTTAAAGAAAGCTACATTTTCTGCTAGTATTTCAAATGAAATCAAAGGGTTATTTTGTTTTACTTCCTTGATCTTTTCTCTTCCTCCCTCCCATCGCAAAAAGAAATAGAGGGAAGAAAAAAAGCCAAAAAACAAGTGTTCAGATCATTTCCCCAGAGCCAGCTGACATAAGCAAGGAAAGCTGGACAATCAGGAAAGTCATTTGGCTTTTTCTGCCTGTAAAATGGGGCTTTAAATTGAAGAAATACTTCCTTTCCCTTATTGTTTGACCATTTTATCTATGCAATGTCTTAAAGATGGAAGCAATTTTCAGTAAGTTTGTTACGATGCTTAGGAGAATCAAGTCCTGAGCTCAGCCGTGACCTGCCAGCAGTATTACGACGTAGGTAACACCAGGTATGTTAGCAGCACGGAAGGGGCAAGGGAATGAACAACCACCAGCCAGGGGAACATGAACCTAACTTCGCCCAATAATCAATTTGTAAGAGTCAAGGGCAAAGCTCGTGATGTGCTGAGCACCTTTGTTTCACACTGGACCTGCAGTAGAGAGTTTTGAGTGCCTTGTAGAGTGGGGCTCGGACAGGGGAAGTGCCATGCCACACATCTTTCCTGCTTTTGAAAGGATGGAATAATGCTGCATTCCTCTTCTGTGTGTGTGCATGTGTATGTAAAGGGGAAGAAAAACAAAACATAATTGGGCTTTAATACTCCCTCCAGCATACAGAGGAGACACTATGAAGACAAATGAAGGAGCCAGGGAGAAGCTACACTGTGTAAGCAAGTTCTTTGGTGTTGCAGCAGCAGTGAAAACACCACAGACTGCACCCGTCCAACTGCTCGGACACGAGGCTGCGCAGCTGTGATCATACACAGCACCCCTACACCCGGTCCCGTCACATCTGACACGGGGCTCTGTGCCACTGCGCATTCACAGGCAGAGTTTTTGGTTATGTGACGAGGAGGGACAAAGGCAGATTTTTGCTCCCAACGCATAACTTTTAGCAAAATCAATAGGCACATCTATAATATAATGTCACACAGCATGAACAAATCTGCAACAAAACCACCTAAGTAATGCTTCTTATTTGCAAAAGCCTTCACAAAATCATTTGGCTGGCAACTTACCATACCTTTTAGGCTGTCTTCTTCTTACGAGCAGTACAAAGAGGACAGACAATGGAAAAAGCCCACGACAGGGAATGAGAAAAGGAAGAGTTCCTGCTACTGGACATCTAAACATGCAGGATTGAATTGGGAAGTTCCAAAGAAGATGCAAGGAAGAAGGGAGCAAGGATGTGAACAAGAGTGGGGCTGACCACAGACCTGGATTTAAGGGTCAGGATTGAGGCAACTAAGACTAAAGACTTCAGATAACAGTAGGTGGTCAATAAATGGTCGGTACACGCAGTAAGCTTTACCATTAGAGATGGTATGATCAGCAAAACTACATCATCTTGTTTTAAGAAGCTACTATATGAATGAATCATTAAATAAATGGAGAGACAAAATGATGCAAAAATACACTGACGAACACAGCAGGAATGTATCTGATCTTAATAAGCATCTAAGAAAATCCCCTCTAACGCATGCTTGATAATCTAAGCAGTATCAAAGGAAACATTAGAGAAATCCATGCTTATCGAGATACATTAATGAATGCGTATTTCCCCAAATACTTACACAAGAGATCTTAAAAATCTCATTTTCCTTCCTCTAGCTCTAGTTCGCTAGCTAGAGACACACTGGCATGCATATACCATATCGTACACAAGCTATCTCATCCAAAATCTAGTGGATATTGCATACAACTTAGAAAACATTTTAATGGGCATAACAAAGAAAATCTTGCTCAGCCAATACTGATGAGGGATTTCAATTACTAGTTACTGTAGGACACACAGAATGCCTTAGTATCTTTTCACCAAATCTCAGCGTTCACCATCTTCCCTGAAAACATGGTGACAAAGACCACATTGATTACTTCATCTGGAAGACTCCTGAAACATGCATGCGTAAAACAAAGCGGTGAAATGGGCTCTGCCTGCATCACAAGATGAGACTGCTTCCACTTTCTGCTGTCCTAGAGAGCCTGTTTAGCCAGGCAAGCCGTGTTTGTTGATGCAAGGCATGTACACAGAAAGAAAGAAAACCCTGAACTTTTCAACAACGAGAAAAAGAGTAGGAATCCTGTCACTAAGGCAAACGTATTACGCTTACCCTGCTTTAAGCAGGACCAAGCTTCACCAGCAGTTCCTGGTGGAAGTTTACCACACTGGCATCCTTTCATATCTGGTTGAAAACAGAGTAAAGGGCTCTAAGAAAGATTCTTCACGTAAACCGAGGATATTGTGTTTCTTCCCACTTACCCATGCAATAAACATCATGCAAATCCAAAGCCAGTGGTATGGCTACATGAAGCATTTGCAGTTAATATTGAATACGAACAGAATCAATCACCCCACTTCTAGGCTGCACTTTCTCTGCAAAAGTACATTTAAGGGAAGATTGATAGATATTCCCCCCGCCACCTCCCTGCCCAATCCTTCAGGCAACTAGCAAATTCTCTGCTGCCACAAATGTGAAAGAGAAGCACAGGACCAAAGGAGCTGCAATTACTTCTTGGGAAACATGTTAGAAGTTGAATTGCTTTGGCTGAACTCCACTTAGGTGCAAGTCTTTCACAAGCCATTCACAATGAATTCAAGAGAATCAGGAGCACAGGTGGATACTGACTCAAGAGTGTAGCCTGCAACTCATGCTGTGCTATTGCAACCAAAGTCTCATGGAATCAGCGAACGATAACATCAATAAATCAGCTGATACTTTACAGAAAGCTGGAAAAATGTGCACTCTAAGTGATTTCCGAACTGTCAGTAAGAAGGCTGTTAAAGATGATGGAACCCCAGTTTCCAATGGATTAATCAAATGCAGTTTTGCTATAGTACTCTACAAATGTTTTACCCTCAGTAAGTACATGTATGCTCACCTCTTCTTGTCCATTCATAGACAGAGGACACACATACTCTCAACAAGTAACAATGCTGCAGAGACATATAATCCAGAGCTGCAATCAAGCTACTTAGTCTGACAGAGGCTGCAAACAGGCAACCTTTGCTGGAAGTAGGAAAGTCATGGGTAAGTCACTACTTTCCCCACTCTTCCAAAGACATTTCATAGCAAGTTTCTAACTTACTTCATTTTGGTAGGACAGAGGTAGAGGGTGTTTGTATTAAGAGATACATGTGTAGTTACACCGACTGATCTGAGAGGAGCCGTAATAACGTGAGGCAGACTAAGGGCGAAAACCTGACAGTGTATCCATAACACAATGGCCAACTGTAACCTGAACACACCACAGTGCTAACACCACTGTGCCCCACCAGCATGCAAGCTGGCCTCTTCCCAGCACAAGGGAATAGCAGCACTGTTAAAGCCAGGAGGAGAATCTCTAACACTGTACTGCACTGCACAAACATGCTCACCAACTGCAAATCCATTCCAGAGACAGGGCTACAAAAGTTCCTTGCTCTTCTATCCTCTTGTCAGCATTTAGCATGACCTGACCACCCTGTCACAGGTGAGCTTAAAAAACCCTGGTGACTTGCTCTGTGGATGACAAGGTGGGGGGACCTTAAGAGGTAGCAGGCAGGAGTCTTGCACTAACAGTGCACTCAGAGCAGTCAGCAAGAGACACAAGCTTTCATGTGTCCAGTGAGCAGCGTTCACTTCAAGATTCACACATCTGTTACGGAGCCTGCCACCCACTGCTCTAGGCTTTCATTAAGCATGCCAAACCAACCAATTTAGCTAATGCTGCTCCAGTTCCTTGCTGTACTCCATTCTAACTACACGCACGTCTGTGCTATGACAAAAGAGATGCTCCATATTTACTTCGTATGTCCTTTTCTCTGCATTAGGATGAAGGGCATCTGTTCTTCTGCCACACTTCACAAGTCACTGTAGACTTGCCCTGACAAATGCAGCTTTAAGAAGCCTTAGCTAAAATATGTTAACTGATTAAGATTAAAGAAACAACCTTTGACTCTTCCTGAAGTATTCAGTGTTTTTAAACACTTTAAAAACAAATTTAACAGCCACAGCTGGCTACAAAATCCCCACTGCTTGAAGCATACTCTTAGTCTTCTCCTCCAAAGTTGTTCCCCCTCAAAAAGTGGACCCACTTCTAGTGCAGATCTCATCAACTTAAAAGTCTTACCTCTCTGTTACTGCAGAAGCATGTTACGCATTGCACATACAGGTTCAACTGAGATTATGGTCTACTACCTGAGTCACAGGAATTGCTGGGGAACAAACCTGGGCAAGATGAATCATGAATAAAGCGCGCATCATGAGTAAAGTGCACATCGTTCCCAGTAGACTTTGAAATTGGATTCATTCCCAGTAGATTCTGTTCTTCCCACTTACCTCCCTTCCATCCTCATCAGTGTGTATTTGCTGATAATTGTTTACAGGCTAAAGTCTGAGCTGCCAAGATCAGAGGTCTGTCACGTACTTCTGGAGTACAACAGCTAACTCACTCCTGCACAGCCAAGTAAGGCCTTATTAAGGAAACTAGCATCTCAAAAAATAACAAGAAATTCCCATCCTCACTGACAGCCTCAACTCTGATCCTCTAAAAGGGGCTAAACAAAAGAGAAATTAATCTCTTTTCCCACTTACAATCCATTAGCAGCTTTTCCTTCCCCCTAGAACTAGATTAACTGTGGAAACTAGACTATTCCAATTATTTTTGTAATTGGATTCAAACTGGTTAATATGCTTAGCAAACAGCTGTACACCTGATGTATACTCAAGCTTTGTATCTATGCAGCTATTTCAAGGAGGAAGGTGATTTCCACCAAGAGAAAAAAGAGCTCAGACATGGTAGCTAGGTAGGTAACATGTTCGCAAATGTTTTGTTTTCTTATTCTGGCATCTTCTCAGCTATGCATGGCACCTGTTTCTTCCGCTCCTATTCCTACACATACATAGGTGGAGTTTAAGTGGTATTATTCATACCTACCGTGCAACTAGTGTAAGCGGCAGGCTGTGTGGCAGAGGACAAACAACATGATAATCACTCTCTACCACAATCTGATTCACATGCAGGTTTTGTATCAGCACAGATACTCCAATCATGGCATGTCAAGGACCACATTACTGAGAGCGCTTTTTTTTTATATAACGTTCAATATAGACAGTTACATCAGCACACACGCGGCTCATATGGCATAACTTACCCCATCCACATAACAGAATAGGCTAATACCAATATAAACATTTTTATATAGCTATGCAGTGCAGTTTTAATCTATGTGGGTCCCAAGTGATTTGCATCTTTTCTGTCTTTCAAATTGTTAACCATTATTCTCTCTTCTAAACAGTTACACTAGGCTTCAGAATAAGAAATGTTTTCATTTGAGAGCACGTTACCACTTTTTCTGAACAGTCTTTTACTCCATACCAAACAATCCTTGAATTCTTTAAAAGCAGACATATCAAGAATTTCATGGGGGTGGATTACAACATATTATTGCATAGCAGGTTCTTCTCCACACAAAGAATTACAGAGACAACCAATCCTTAGGATCCGCATTCAGTCCTCCGATTGAATTCTGAAACCATCTCAAAACCCCACACAGTATATACAGGTTTAACTGCCAGGCAGTTCTCAGCCACTCCTTTTTGAGGGACAGTGGCAGAAAGCTGTCTGTAGGTATTCAAGGAAGCCTGAAGGTCAGGAAATTAAGCAAGAGGCTTTGCGTGCCTCATGGGAAGAGGCTCTAGCATCTTTCATTGCACATTACCATTCTAACCGGCTCCTTGACAGCCGGCAGCTCCGTCCCTAATGCTGGGTTCGCAGCGATGCTGTGATGTTGCTAGGCACAGTTGCTAGGCAAAGGCACACATGCAATAGCTTAACTTCACTTTCATCATAGGGCTAGCTTTAAGAAAAAAAAAGGAAAAAAATAATTAAAATATCAGAAATATTCGCAGATATTTCTTTGAATGCTGAATAAGTTGATAGAGTTTGACAATATTGCAGACTGCAACTAGCCTTCTGTAATATGGCATCATTAAGGATCACAAACAGCTCTTCCTCCCTTTCTATTGCAGCATTCATGCCATCAGTATTCAGCAACACCAGTTGTTTTTTTGCTGAATACTGGCCATTGCACAAGCTAAGGAAAGTGGTCTAGAGGAAGCAGTAGGAGACATCAGGAAATAGATGAGGGGAAAAAATGACACCCCCAGTCCAGAGCAAGCAGATGAGACTATTCTTAGCAATGAGGCTTACATACAGTATTTGGACCTGAACTTTGGCTGGAGACTCTTATCCACAGGCGCTTTGACAGAATGAACCCAATGTAATGTTTTAAACAAAGCCAGGGGTTGCAGATGCTTCCATGCATCTCCAGGATGAGTGCTGTAGCCTCTTCTCTCTAGCACTAGAAACAAGGACAGAAAAGTTCTCATCCATCTCATTGGAATAAAGCATTTTATCTGGATGATAAAATATTAGCCAACTCCAGGACTAGGAGCGTGGGATACTCCTTCAATAGCAGTAACTGTGAACTCTGAATAAAGAAGGTTAGAGCCTTGATGAGCCATTAATACAAGAGCAAATAAATGAACAAGCGTTTGTGGAAACAATCTGCTTCGTAAGGGGAAGTGCCTATCCTTTTGTCTGACAGGCTGCTTGCAACTTTCCTACAAAAGATCTTAACTAGAATATTGCAGAGTAAATATCAGCCAGATCCACTAAAGAGTAGAGCTAGCATCCACTAGAATTTTGAGAAAATTCTGCACCAGGAAGAGGGAGGCTTATAACATCACTGAGCAGTGCTAATGCCATTCAGCGCAGCAGAACGAGAGCACACATACAGTACTTGCTGCCCTCTTTCCCTAGTTACTGTGTGCCACCAGAAAGAACAAGTGTGAAATGCTTAACACAACTCATTTTGCTCCTTGGACCAATCATTTACAGCAATGCAAAAACAAAACAAACAAGTGCACTTCCATACTCACTCGGTTTGCACTGCCATAAACCACCTCAAGATCTCCTCTGCTATCCAGTCATTAAGTGGATGCAATCCTCTGAAAATAACCTGCAGTCCCCAACAGATCTGTGAGGAGATAAGACCTCAGACTCATTTTTTGCAAGTTGCTAGAATAAATGCAGAAGTTGCTGTCTACGTTTCCAAGGCCAGTGCTATTCCCGTTTGATGGTAACATTGATGCTAGCATAATCCCACATAGATGAGTGGCAAAATACCAAGGCACAGGGGTTATATATACTCAAAGAAGGCAGAAAAAGTAAATCCATGATCCTGTCCTTAAAACACAGCTGAAGACACTGGTTATCAGTTAACAGCTTCATCCCTAATTGACTTTGGACAATTCCTGCTTCAGTTATTCCATGAATTGCATCGCTTCTGCACCGCATCTGCTCTTACACTGTATCTGACAGAACTACTGAGTGGGTTAAGCACCTTTTGAATACTGATATTCTCTGACAATAAGAAAGCATTGTCTAAAGGAGCATCAATATCAGTTTTCAGTTTAAAATCTTTAATCCTGAACGGGACTTCCTGGAATCAAGTAAGTACTAACATCTTACTGAGGAAAGATATTCTGTTTCTAGTCCAGAGAACACTTGAGAGATTTTCAGACAAGCATTACAGATGCGGCTGGTTCAGACAGATTGGACAAGATGCAGAACAGCAACTGAAGGCAATCATTCATGTGAGTCCAACTTTAAGTTTGCTGAGCTTTCAACACACTGATCAACAGCTAGGCCAGTGCTCAAAGTCTTCTGCAAATAAAGTTTTGAGTTTACTGTCCCAGGTCAACTCTCTTGAGTTTGTTTTTCATAATCTTTCACTATTATATTCATCTATTAGAAAAATTCAAAGATACAGTAAATCTTAAGGAAGCATCACCAGAAATTAAACTGAAAAATTTACATACATGAGTGCATACATACATATATACAGATAAAGTAAAATCCTGGGAGAGCTTTTTAGTCTTTTTACAAACCTTCCAAGGCTTGACAGTCACATTATATAGTTTCATTTATAAATACATTAGATTTTGTCTTATAATTTCTACTGGAAGATTTCCATTGGAACCTTAGTTTGATGATTATAAGCATTATTGTAATTCCCAATCTAAAATTAATTTATGATCAATTTATACTTGTTTTAATGTCAATATTTTGTTAGCTTAAATAGTTCTTCTCTTTGTTTTCACCTGGCCTTGATATATCTATAGAGAATAATTATATCCCCCTGGAACCTTGTTTGCTAGGCTAAGTAAACTCTGTGTTTTCATTCTTTGCTAAAATACTTTCTCCAATCCCTTGATCATTCCCTCAATCCCATATCTAAATCCACTTCAGTTTGAATTTGTCATATGTGAACACTGAACATCAGATCATCCCTATAATTCTAATGAAGGCTCCGCAAAGCCTTATAAAATCAAATCAGTTCTTCCTTATCTCTACTGAAAAGTTCATTGGAGGTGACTATACATTTACTAAAGCTTTCATGATTCATAATCCAGAAATTCTGGGATTTTCTACTTACTCTTAGAGACACTCAATTTCAAGAGTTGGATTCACCCAATCTAAACTGAAACACCATGTGACCTTCACACCCAAAACAACCCTAAATAATTGGGCTTATTAATACTTACAACAATTCCATCCCTCACAAGCAGCCTCTCATTAGCTACCTAAAGGACAGTAATCATCCTGCAGAAGTTCACAGCTGCACAACTCCTGATGAAACTGGAAGGCTTGCACAGACCAACCATTACCTGAAATCATTCGCTCAATTAAGAAGTTATGCCAATATTCTACCAGAATGGCCTCTTCAAGGGATGTAATTTCCTCCCTTCAGAACTTTCTCTTTCAGAATTCTCTTAATCAATTTTGACTGCTCCCTCAGTGCCACGACTCTTTTACATAGCCATTGTCAGTAATAATAATAATATCAAGCACTTATATAGCTATTTCCACCTTCAAAGCACTTCACAAGCATTAGCCAACTAACGCATATTCCTCCATGCTGTCTCTAGTGTGAGTAACAGCCTCACTGGGTTTTCCTGCAACTTCTCTTCACAACTTTTCAGTTGCCCTGATATCCTTAAATTGAATGCCACTATCATCAACCTCCTTTGAAGGGTTTATGTATCATATTTAGAGATGGGTCAGAGAAGTGCTGCATCCTTGCCTAGTAGTGAGAGAATGGCCTTGCAACCCACCATGCAAGTTTGCACACTTTTTTGTGAAGCTAAGAGTTAGCCTAAGAAGTTAAGGTTTAATATATGGTTAAAGCACTAAGCTGAACTTGGGAGAGCTGGATTCAGTCCTCACCTCTATTAAGTATCTCAAGCACAAGGTGAGGCTGCTCCTTTGTGTAAGATTTCACAAAACCAAAGTGCATTCACTTAAGTCCCATTTCAAATTGAACTTAAAGCATTCAAGACTGGTTTTACGAACATATTTAGAAACTAAGAACTGCAGACAGATGCCTTGTAGAGTTTATAGACAGACCTGAATTTTGCAGTTGACATACCCTCTTACAAACCCCACTGGGCTAATATAAGCTTTTGCTTTTTTAGGCATCTAAACATCCCTGCAAATTTTGCCCCAAAACTCAGTGAAAACATTCAGGATGATTCAAGAGCTTAAAAACTTTATTCTTGTTTTTTTTCTCTGAATCTGTAAAATGAACACAAAGATTTCATTTCTCCCCCACTTTCAGTCCAGACATCTATTTAAATTACATATTTTGCAGGGCAGGCATGGTTTTCTACTACGTCTGTGATTCCTAAGAATCCTGGGAAGCTTAGATTTTATTTCCCATAATTTTGGAGTTTCACTTGGAAGTTCATCTCAAGTCACAACTGAAATGAAAACCTCTGAAAAGGAAAACTAATTTAATGACCAACATTTGCACAAACCCTTGCAAATTGAGTCCACTCACACAGAATTCTTACTCAATCTCATTTACAAGGTGCTAATTACTATCTCCAAAACAAATTTTTCAATTTGTGTTTCAATTATTTTCCAGTAAAAGAATATTTGCATTTAAATGGCTTATACATTGTGCTCAAATACAAAAATCATTTTCATCTCAGGTTTTAGGACTCCTTTAGCACAAAAAAAATGCAAGAAAGGTGAAATAAAGGCTCAAAGTGAAATCCATCTCACAAATCACAGCCAGAGCCTAATTTAAAGATTTCCTCATGATAAATTTTCAATATTACTTAGTCTCTATTCTTCCTTTTACCAGACCAATGTCATAATGAACAAAGACTTAAAAGTACCTGCAATTTCATTTGCCATTATTAGTTATGAAGCAATGTATCCATATATGAAGTTCAATGTTCTCTCAAGGGCAGTGGGAATGCGACTTGCCTCAAAAGAGATCTTTGGCCCAGCTACAATTTCTCATCTAGCTAATTAGTTAGAAGACATCAGTCCTTGAAATTCTCACATTGTTAACAGTTTCATCATAACATTGAGTGAGTAGATACAAATGCTTATTTTGAAGTAAGTCTGACTTAAGCTCAGAGTAAGCTGCAAGCACTTCCTTCCTTCTCTCCATGTCCATCCCCCTACCCTCCCCAGTACTGTTTGATTATACCTTTAAGCTTCAATCGCACAATTAGGTTATTATTTTAATACATTAATAACTATATGGAAAGCATAGAGATTATACAACTTATTTTTGGTAATTGCTGAGAGTCTGCTGTCCCCTTTTTAGCAGATAAGGCTTAGAACAAAAAGGAGACAGAAATTCTGTAGAAAGAAGATAAAGGAAATGATCCCAAACATTTAACTAAGGTTGTAACCAGAAAACTAGTTGTCAATACAGTGACCAGAATCTTACTATCAGATGAAAAAGACTTCAGTTATTGAAAGCTCTTCATTCTTCTTTTAAAATTGTCATATATTCTCCATGAAGAAATGCAGGGTGCCTTTATGAGTGCTTTGAGATCATCCAACAAAACACACTTTAAGCATCTGTATTACAACAGCTTGCACTTACATTATCATATTTGAATTACAAAGGCAAACAGAAGGCAATTTCTCTAGGGAATTTTTGTTGGGATATAAATCCAATTTTGACTTGATTCCATTAACAACACTTTCACATTCACTTTAAGTATTGCTGCACTTGAGATTTACTACCTAATGCCTACTTGTCACCTTGAGTAATCAATGAAAGTCACTCTAAAAGCCCACATTACACAGAAAAATTAAGAATTCATTTTGTCCAATGAGACAAAAGACAACCACGTAGCCTAAAAAATACAGAAGAGCTACAAAATGCATCTAACAAATTATCTATAGATATCTATAGAAAAAAAAGTGAAATATTTTAATTATATTGAAAATTTCAACCCCTTCACAGGTAAATTTCATATACTCAACAGCAAAACTGAATTCTTCACTGAAAACTATCAGCTCTGATCTAATCATATATGTCCCTGTGTCCAAATTTAATCTTGGAAACTGATTGATGCTCTGAAACTATGAAATTAGACTTATTTTTAGCTTGTTCTGGTCCAATTTAGAAAAATTCTCATGTTAGGTACTAATCTGCCTAGACTCATACATAAATATTCCCACTAGCTTCAGTGGATCTATCTACTCATATGCAAAGTCCAAGTCATTTACATACTGTTTCTTCTTTCTGCAGCCTCCATATGTATCTAACTAACAATTAGTCTTTGAATTTATTTCCATTACCCTTAACAGTATACTTCACTATTTTGTTTTTCTTTCAGCTACTCCATTCATTTAAAACCTCATTTTCACTCTTAGATATATTCCATTTAATCTTAGTTTTCAATTCCAAAAGCAGATCAATAACTTTCTTCAATCTACATAGCCTTCAATCAAAGAGTTAACAAGGGGTGAATTGAATCAACTCATAGGTTCAAATTAGGTATTTTTGGTGAAAAGTCTAATTTGCTAGCTGCACTCATGGAAAAGAAGGAAAAACTCCCCATAATAGCCCTCAGTGTCACATACCAGTGCAAAAATAGGTGATAATTTGTTTTCTAGTTTAAGACCACAGTACTTAGTAGGAACAAATGACAGACCCTCCTGTAAAACAATGTTTTCTGGAGCACTTATTTCACGTTCCTATGAAACAAATTTGCTCTTCCTAAGCACACATCAAGTTGGAACTGATTCAGCTATTTACAAAGATAGCACAGACCTTGCAGGACTCCATCTCATATCTTAAATCTTGTCAAGTTAGAGAAACCAGCACTGTAGCGATCACTGAAAGAAGTAGATGATTGTCTTAATGATCAAGACCCAAGAGTTTCATGCAAAAAGCACTTCCAGAGCCTTGAAATGGTTTTACTGGTCTTTAGCTCTAGGCCTTAAGCAAGACACTACATCTAAAGTATGGGGACCAAGTCACCCACTGTTCCCTCAACAAGGGACCACCTGTCAGTTTTTAATGTATTTTCAAAGCACTCTACCAAAGTACAGAAATCGCGATATATCTATTTTACTATCCTTTGAACAACTACATGATTTGAACAACATCACAGCACAGACTATTGTAGAATTGGAGCCCTAGAAAAGCGGTAACACACCCTGCAAAGGCTTCAGCATGTGAATAACAGTACCTCTGAAGAAACCAATGCTGGAATGACCACAGAAAGATGGTAATGTGTTAAACCCAACTTCAGAAATAAAACCCCATCAGGCACAAACTCCCTACCCTTCAAACACTGATAATTTTAGCAGGTAGACATCATCTTACTATTAACATATTGAATCCTTCTCTGAATGGTGCTTAACTTTAATGAAAATATCCCAGGATGGTTACTGACAGATGTCAAGTGTCCACAATCAGTGCCTAACCTTTCCATAATGGAGACAAAAGAACAATAGAGAAATATAAACAATATGCCGCACAATGTGAAAAGCATCTCTAAAAATGGCATGGGTTTTGGAAAAGCATCAGGTTTCATTATCCTTCTGAGGAAATAGATTTCCTTGCTGGAAGGAAATATATTTTTCTTGATATTATTCAGTGTATCAAATGAGAAAGGAACATTGAATTGTGCCTTTGTTACAGAAGAAATGAGCTTCCATTTTCTGCACCTCCAACTTGGCATTAACTGCTCATCGAATGTCAGATCAAGCTTCTTACAATGCACTGGATCCTCCTTTGCCCTGCAGCAATGAGAGGGGGGAAGAATTGTGCTGAAGATAACAGAGTTACAGAAATGTGAAAAAGGCATGACTGAGATCCAGTATGTCCTTACATATTCAAACTGTAAGACCAGCTTTTCTGCACTTAGAAATGCAATCTAGTGCTGCTAATTTTGGCTGCAGAGTAGTGAAAAAGGGGTGTGCCTTATGGGTTGATCACATCAAGAGTTTGAGAGCGCACTCATACACTGGCAACAAAAGGAGAGCGAGGGGAGAGCAGTAACAGAATGTAAGCAATTACACAACAGCAAGTCATTCTCCACTACAAAGTTCTTCAGCAAAATCTGTGTGTAAAAAGTCATCTCAAGTTAAGGAAATCCACTCACTCCATTTCTTATGCAGCATGTTCCAACACAGACCCTAGAGCTTCAGAACTACAGATATACGCACAATCAAAAAGATTTTATGAAATTGTTTTCACTAGTTTAACCAAAAAAATTTTTGCTACAGTACTAATAAGTAACAGGCACCATAATCAGGAACTTTGTTTTATCTCTACAATCTTTGATGCCTTTCTCCTCGTAATACATTTGATAGTACTATTTTTCCACACTATAGACAAGTTAAAGCTCACACAGGTTAAACAATTGCTTCAAAGCCAAAGAGAAAGTCTGTGGCAGATAAAAGCCTGAAATTCTACCTTGTTCAATCTGTCAACATCCTGCTTTTGCTGATGACCAGTATCCAGTTCCCTAACACTTTTGGCAAATTCTCTGTCTGCTCTAAGTCTCCTGCCCTCCCATCTGTACTACAGTATGCTGTGCTTTTGAAAGTCCGCTGTAGCCTTCCAATAAAACACACAAATGTGGCTATATGCATGTAAAAATGCTACAAATGGGATAACATGAATTACAGAAGGAGCTGAGCAACATGTACAAATACTTGCTGGAGCAGAACTGCATTTGATTATACTTATGATTTTTTGCTGCAAGTATTTTACTACTTGACACCCAGTAGCAGATAGCCAACTTTCACCTCAATGTCATTCGCAATTAAACCCAAACTGTACATGAAATGGCTGAATTCACTCTATGCAATCAAGGGACAGAACCAAGAGCATAAAACTTGTGTGACTGATCAGCACAGTACAATTTGTATTTGCTGAAAGCTTATCACAAACATACTAAGATCTGTCTGCAGAATAAATTTGTAAATCATTTTAGAATTTCACAAATTCTACTCATCCCTATTTTACAAACGGGGAATTGAAACAGAAGGACTAAGGCTCACATCCTCAAGGACCTGTAAGTGCCAACAGCCATAGAAAGTAGCAAGAATTGGGCTTTAATGACTTCTGCATGTCTATAGAGAGAGAGCGCGCGCGCGCAAGAAACATGAGTGCTGAACTAGAAAATCACCAGGTATGGTTAATTCTCTAACTGCAATTAACTCATCTTTCTTGTTTGGAAAAAAATCACTCTATTTCGGTATTCTTGTACCCTCTAATACAACTGGTGTCCTGGACACTGGTGGAGCAAAATTATCAAGCTAAGTAACTGTGGTTTGGTTAAATGGCCCATTGGGCTATCTCTCACTGAACTGGGAACTTGACAAGCAGTTGCATTTTTTATACTAAAAGAAACATAAGTGGCTATTAAAGCAGATGGATGAAATTCAAGTAAAGCCATTTCATTAGAACAGAATGAACTTAACATTTCAAAGAGCTAGTGCAAGCCAGAGGCCAGAAGAACTAATCTTTTCTTTCTTTTGTTTTAAAATGCTCTGGACAAAGACATCTTTAGTTGATATTCATGGTTGTTTTATCTGCCTTGAAATGGAAACTGCAGACATATTGATAAATGAATTGAGAAATTGTTCCGTTTCAGTGCAACTACTGTAAAATGCCTTCGCGTCCCCTAGCACAGACGCAGCTCAGACCTCAACTGCAGAGAGAAAGCACCTCACAAACATCTCCTCTCTCATCAGCAACAGGAGTCAGAAGACCTAAGGTCTGCACCTAGTTATGCCAGCTGCCTGCTGTGTGATGTTGGGCAGGACACTTTGCGTGTGGTTCTGCCTAACTCCCCCACGTTTACAATGAAAGCTCTTCTGGGCAAAGGCTTCCTCTGCCCAGTGCTGCCTTTTTCAGGGCCAATAATGAAGCAGGATCAGGAATATCATGTTACTCAGGGAAGAAAAAACAAAAAGGACCACAGATTGAGAGAAGCTGTATGATCAGCTCATCAGGGTTACAGAGGTAACCCAAATGCCAGTGATGGTTGAGGCATCCAGCTTTTGTAAGAACTTGGCTGCAGCTCTAGCCTGCAAATCCTTTACCAGCAGCACTCTGGTAGAGTCTGATGTATATATGAGTAGCAAGCTGGTTTCTGGTGATGCTAGTTGCCTTTTAGATGCTTGTCCTTAGACAAAGCTGGCTTAAGAAGCAGATTTCTAACAGCCTAGATAGAAAGCCTATCTGTGTTATGGTCTCCTCTCATCTCAGCAATCCTCCAACACTCATGAATTACCTGCAGTACCTGATGATGATTTGGACTGTATACTCTTTCAGGCAAGGGCTGCTGTATGTTTATACAGCACTAGACACAAAAGGGTTCCCGCCCATGCATGAAGCTGGTGACTATGCCATACTATAAAACATACTAATGCAACATGCTATTTTGTTGTTTTAAGAAAGTCATGTTTCTCTTCCTTCTTTCTCCCAATACCTGCTTTTCCCCAAAACCTATGCCATTATTTCTTTTGCAAATACATGTTTGCAATGAATATCTGTTTTTTTGGGGAGTTGCAGAATGTGTATTTGTTTCAAATGACTCCCCTGTCACACATCTCCCTGGCAACCATAGCTGCTCTGGGTCTCATAGTTGAAAGATCCTTCTGCTCTTCAACTGAAATTCACAGCTCACCAGACCTCTCTGCTTCAGAATCATTTGAAACTCTTGAAAATCATCTGCAAAAAGTACGATTCCAACAACAATCCCCAGTTCTCCTTCCACACAACAGACAACAGTGGTCAGTGTATACAAGTAACAGGCAGTTTACCATTTCAACACTGAAACCTTCACCTCAAAGTCAGGTAATTACTGCAAACAGGGACTGAAGCAGGGAATGTACTTGACACTGGGAAGATATAAAGGACACTATACACTGTCTATCACAAAGTGACTTTAAAGGGTCCCCCCAAACCCTCTGATCCATTTCTATGCAAGGGAGGTATAAAAATGACACATAAGCCCACTACAGTACAGTGCAGCCATTCTGGCTGGCGTATCCATGGTAGCAGCAAAGAGACTGAAACAGAGTTAATTTGATTTCTTTAATCAATGGGATTTTCCCAATTATACATTAACCACTATCAGATCAGTCTTCCACTGCATAGCATGACAGAAGCATATATATTTTTGCAGATTACTGCACTGCATCATGTTTATTGTAAGCAAAGTACACTGATTTCCATAATTGCTCTGCACTTCACTCCTCCAGAAATACTGTATAAACACAG
This sequence comes from Rhea pennata, assembly GCF_028389875.1. Taxonomy (NCBI): domain Eukaryota; kingdom Metazoa; phylum Chordata; class Aves; order Rheiformes; family Rheidae; genus Rhea; species Rhea pennata. The sequence continues at coordinate 7,391,879 of NC_084685.1, forward strand.
AAAGTATGGGGGGCTACCATCACAACTTTATCTTGGTTTCTTTGAAAACAATGCAAGAGCAACAAGTAGCAAGATTTCTCCTGACAGGCACTCACACACCACAGAGACAGAAGCCTCAGAAACCATTTTTAAGTGCATAGGAAGCACATCAAAACAAGTAGCCTCTGTCCTTTGCAGAGAATTAAAAAACAAAACATGAAAAATGATTCTGTGTTTAAGGCTGGGACTGAGATTCCCCAAATGACCTTGTGCAAGTCACTCAGTGTGGAATTCACCTTGCTTTCCACCGAGAAGGCAGCTACACAGCTGCCCGAGAGGCAGCACAGAGGGCACCTCCGCCAGGTGGGTCAAGCCGCACAGGGGCAAAGGATCCTCTTGCTCTCTACTGCATGGGCACACAAAGGAACAAGAGGCAGTGCGCAGTGACACAAATCCTTTCTAAGTACAACAGTAGAGAATAGGGCCATAAAGGACCCATCCACAGCTTCCTTGCTATGAAGCCCCAGTATTTTTGTATTTACCACAGACACAAGTTACAAGTCCTTTTAACTTAGTTAGCAAAGCCCTTAAATTCTATGGCTGCATCTACTCTGAAAGAGGTTACAAAGCTATTGGACTGTCCAATTCAACAATTCAAGCAATAGAACATATATATATATATATATATATATATATTTATTTTTTTACACAGACCTTAGAAGTAAAGTCTTGCCTCTCCTCTTGTACTTGAATTTGCTATACTTTCTGTTGAGCAAAAGGCTATTTAAATCTAGGCTTATTTGTGTCATTTCTGGACTTCCAAATGCTCAGAAAGATGAAGGACAATTAAGAAGTATCACTTTACAACCCATTCAGCAAAACAGCTTTGATATTATTTCACTTAAGCCAATGAAAAATGACTGGCACTCCATCTTAGGATGCTTTGGGTAAAAAAAATCCAGATGTTAGTAAGACTTCTTATGCCTTGATAGTACTTTTGTCAAAGGCATCTATTGCAGCTTTCCTCCAAAATCTTTAGATCCAACTATATCCATGCAGTACCTCTCTGTACGTGCACTGTAGTCCATCCTACCTTACCCAAGAAGTGAGAGGGAATGGTCAGTCAAAAGGTTATCTGCAGAATCGTAACAGAAAACTCAAGTCTAAATCCTGTCCCTCACTAGCCAGAGTTCCACTTCTTTTCCATTGTTCAGTCTCATTATTAGAAAAGCAGCAAAAAGGCTTGGCTTCACCTGACAGAAGCAGCTCAGAGATGAAGCTCATCCTTCAGCCTTGAATCAACTCTGCAGAAGTGCATTATTGCTGTGGCTTGATGTTATACAATCAATGTTACTGAGTTTAGGCTGCCTGACTTTCCCCCAAACCTCTCTGACCATTAACATTACAATGATGACTTCCTCTGGTCAACACCCACTTAGCAGCTACTGGGGGCAGGCAGCAGCAGCGCAGCTGTGGAATTTGGCATTTCACAAACTGGCCTCTCAGGAAACAGGACAAGGTGGCCTGTGGTGCACAGTAATTCATCAGCTGCAAATTCCTGGAGCACAGGTGGTTAACAGCCAACTTGGAAGGGAAAAAGAATTGTTTCTCACCTGCCCTTGCAAGTAGATTAATCAAGGCAATAACTTCTGCATAGTAAAACGTGTTCTCTATAACAAGGATACTACAAATGATCATCTGACCAATTGCTCAGTTACACCCTAAGCCCTAAACCACTTTGGCAGAGAGTATGTCCACTGGGATCCATGGCAGACTGCCTGGATCATGTTCCCTGGACTCATTTTGACATGTGCCTCCTTTTGACAGAAACTCCCAGACAACTGGAAGGCAGCCATTGAAGATCAGTTGAGCAGACATCCACCCCTACTCCACAGCAGACTAGCTCAGCTGGGAATCATCAACCAGCTGAACGTAAAATTTTTCTGGGAGCTATCTCACACAACAGAGGTTGGGCTTGGTGGCACGGAAGGCTTAAGCTTAGATGTATTTTGGCAGTGCTGAGGGGACCTGACAAAAATCAGAGTGATGGGCAGTGAAAAACTGTAAGGCGAGGGAAAGCCTCCTGTGCCAATGAAGTTACTAGTCAATACAAAGAATGAGAAGACAAAAGCAAAACTGCTTCCCTAAGGTAAGGCAACAAAACAGGACCACAGTATGGATTGCAACCCAAATGTCCCAGGCTTGAAGTGGAGTCATAGCTACTGTGCAACATGGTCTTACAAATAAGTTTAATACATCTGCACTCCCATTTTGGTATCCTAAATACAAAATGCAGCAAAGGATTCTGGCAGGCAGCTGAAGGAACAAGGCTTTTTTCCCTGCCCCTCCTTATCCATGAATACATTCACATGCTTTCATGGCAAGAAGTATGCTGAATCTGGACATTCTCCACTGTGAGAACTCCTAAGTGTGCACATCACTGCAAAGATATAAGAAAGTAAGCTTACTGTACTCCAGTGAAACCTGAGGGCCACACGGTCACTCCCAGCCTCACATGACCAGGCATAGGAAGAGGGTAGGATAGGGCTCTAATTCCTATCAACTTGAGCATCACCTGTGCTCCCCCATTGCAAAGTGCTGAAAACCTATGGACCAGGCCACATAGCCTCTCCTCTGCAGTCACAAGGGCAAGGAAGGGCAGGGAGGCACTAAGGCCAGATGAAGCCTTCTCTTTTGTCCACTCTCTCTAAGCACAAAAAAGATCCTACGCAAAAAATTGTCATCTCTACCTCTAAACATCTTTACCCTTTGAACATTTGCAATAAATGACTCCCTCCCTGTAACAGAAGGCAACAGCAAGACATGAGTGAGTAAAAAGGAATCATTCATTTCATTTAGCACTGTTATCCCCACTACTTCAGCACTGATAGTAGGACTTGGCTCAAAACTATATTCTCAGCTACTGCCATGAAATGCTATGGTTCCATCACATGCCACAATCAAACGTAATCCCACTGGTGACTATTCCTATTTTCCCATGTGAAAACATGTATCCACTATTTCAGTGAGTTAGTATCTTATATCATTATCCTTTAACAAAAGCCACATTCAAATCACTTAGTCTAATTCACAGGTTAAGGTGCTCCTCAGCAGAGTAAGTACCCCTGAATCTCTCATCATCCTGTGCAGATTTGAGACAACAGAACAAATTAAGACTTTTAAATATGCACACATACATCAAAATTCATAAAGAGTGACCTCTTCCCCCCATTCTTCAGAGGAAGGATCTGCCAAAAACTATTTTCCATGAAAAAAAGAAAATTACAATGGGTTTTAAGTGATTAGACTATTTTTCAATCCAGTATATCTTTCCATAATTCAGTACAAAATAAGATGTTGATAGTAAGACTCCATGTGTGAATAATGGTATCAAGACCTAAGGAGATACAATAGGCCTTTGAAAGAAATTGTATATGCGTGCATCCATATACATGCCTGGCCAATATACACAGCAAATGTGCCTTCCAGTTCATACGCCTAGCTAATTATCTGGGGAACAGTAGAAAGGAATGGTATTATTCCCATGCCTGTTTTGACAATCGAAAAATAAAATTTCAGAATCATACGCACAATATTTCCAAGAGGCCGTGCACAGCTCATGATCAACTCACAGCTACAGAACAAATTGTGTTCTCTGTAAATCTCAAAGTTCTGCCAAATTATTACTGCATCACTAAAACAAAATGCAGAAACTATATGAAACTCCTAGGTTACAAAAAATAAACCTCAGCACAGCACAAAACAATACCTCACCACAGCTGCACCAGTTCTTTGTACAAGTAGAAGCTACCTGATCTTGCCTTCAGATCCAGTAGCATCTGAAGAAAGCCTACGCAGCAATCAGCTATTTTTTTAAAAGCATATCATTAGGCAACAGGACTATTGACACAATACAGCTGATGCAATGAGAATTTCTTTCTCTTTTTATTTTTAAGACAGCTAGAACTACTAACTGATAGTTCTATACATACAGCTCTACTGCCACACTATGGGTACTCTTGGTTATTACTACCTACATCTAGGAAAAGGCTAGGCTAGAATTGAAGCACTTTAAGAACTTTGTTCTGCAGAGGGTCATGATTTGCTCAGCTAAGGTACTAGAAGTCCCAGCCCAGACTAAAATTACTTTGAGATCAAACCTTGAAACTGTAACAGATTAGCAAAAGCTGAGTGTGCTTTGTGGCTGAGTGGCTACATTTACTGTGTTCTGGATATCTAGCAGTAAACCACTGATTTCAGAATGGATCTCTTGTCTTGACAAAAAGATTACTGTGATTTCAGAATCTAGGAAGAGGAAGAACTAGGAAAAAGGAATCGTTGACAAATACTTCCAATTCTTATGTAGATAAAAGAACATGGTAGGTCTAGAAAACTTTTGCAGATATTACATGCATAGAAGAAAATGAAGAACAGTTGTTGATCCTTCAACCCTTAGGTGAAGTACCCAAAACAGATACCATTCTAAATGAAGAAAGCAAGAAGCTAGGTACCTGAGCAGAAAGGATTAAATACTTAAGTAGGCACAGAAAGCAAACTTGGAACATCTAGTACGAACAATCGACAGACAGCACAGAAGAAAGAATTGTAAACCCCAACAATAATAAGTCACGTATTTCAGTATCGCTACATCATTCTACTCATACCAGCAAAGCACAGCAGAAGTTGGTAGGATGGTTTTCTCTGTGCATAGACTAAGTGCTCCTGCTGGAAAGGAAAAACATTCAGGAAAATATCCACCAGTCATGGGTTGTTTGGAGTGTATTATACCCCTTTCATAATAGATGCTTCCAGTTAACAAAACTCTTCAGGTCTATTGCAAGAGTCTTCAGGAAGAGGAATACTTAATGATTTTTCTAGGTCTTTTTGGAGAAAGTCTGTCTTACATAATAAAAATCAGTGTTGCGTTCGAGCTAACGAAGTTTTCCAAAAAACCAAGATGTCATACACATTAACACAAACACACTCGCACATTCCTCTTGCCCAAAATGCAGTCAACAGAAGACAAACGCTACTGAGAAACCTCATCAAAATTGGGGCACAGCACTCTTGAAAAATGACATTGCCAAACACTTAGCTCTCCTGCTTCCCCCCCCCAACACACACACATAAGGACAGTCCCTAAATATTTGCTGTTTACATCAGAAATAAACTTCACTGCTTAGACATGCTTTTGCTACAAGGGCAGCTGCAGAAACAGAGGAGGAGACATAAGCAAACTCCCCCAAAATTCCAGTCTCTTTTACTATCTTCCAAGTCAATAAAGGCATATTTACTAAAAATCACAGGAATAATGATGCTGAGGCCAAAGAGCTCATCTGTAAGACCACATCAACTTGAAAGGCAGGAGAAAGAAAGAAAAAGTACTTCCTTCTTTATGCAAGGAATCCTACATTTATTTTATCAGCCATAGGCAAACACCAGGGTAGTGAAATAATTAAGATGCAACGGAAAAACAAGGGGGAAAAATGTGAAGGCATTTTTTACAGTCATCTCACATATTGTACAGCAACTGTGCACAATGATTTCACTCACTGGGGAAGGGGAATGAGATCAAACAAAGCCACTTTTTATTATCCCATGATTTAAAATTCTTGCTCCTGAAGGATAATAGAGGGAAACTTTATCTTCTGCAGAGGTCAACAGGAAATATACTCCGTACTGAACACTATAGGGAAGCATGAGCAGGCACACACGTGCATGCATGCACAGACACACACACACACATCCTCGAAGCACCCCACAGAGAAGACTAACAGTGATTCTTAGATCTAAGCAGTAGGAGGAAAAATACTCCTAAAGTTGCCAGCTTTCTCCATTACACTTACCGGTTGCTGAGACAGCCAGCAGACCCACAGAGAGCAACAGAATCCGGCTCCAGGAGCTCACTCCCACCGTCATGAGAGCAAAGATCCACAGTTTGCCCAAATTCCTTCTGAAGCCACAGCTGCATCTCGACTTGTCCCATCCCAAGGAAGGTTGCATGTCAAAGGGCAGTGGGAATGGGGTGCGCCGGGGGTTGGTTGTTGTTGGGGGTTTTTTTCTCCCCTTCTCTCTCCCTTTGCGATTGGGATAGTCCTCGACTCTGCTGGAGAAAGAGGAGAAAGGAAGAGGAGGGGAAAAAAAAAAAATCAGGTCAGACTTGTTATTTTTTTAATTTTTTTAGTCAGGAAAAAATCCCACCGCATGGAGGGCTCTGAGCTTCTGCAGCTGGAATGAACCAAGTGCAGTGGCAGCTCGGGGAGAGGAGAGAAGAGGAGGGCTGGCTCGTCCCTCCCGGTGACTGTCTCTGAGCCAGCTCCCCGGCATTAGCAGCACACAGTCCCTAGGGATTTATACTTTTTTATTAGCCAGTTGATTAATCACTCCTGTATCTTTGTTCTCCTTTTCACTAAATGCTGGGGGGAGGGCTGCAGGGGGACAAGGGTGTTTTGGTGAGGGGCTGGTGTGCAGCCATCAAGTGGATCTGACTGAGGGATAATTTTGCTTCCCCAAAACAGCATAGTCCTCCCACTTGCCCTCACCCCAACAGAAACAAACCACAAATAATGCTTTAGCATTGTATTTACTATTTTTAATATACATCACAGGTTTCCTGTACAGGAGTACGTCTCACAGCCTCCCATTTTACACAGAGCTTAGCATGCATGCCTGTGTACATACACACAGCATCTCTTTGCCATTAAGATATCTGCAAGAGCCAACGCAGGCTCGCTCAGGGAGCACCCCCACCCCTTTCCTTCACCTCTGTAAACAACTTGATGATATTGACACAATTTTTATGATGAAGCAAATTTTGTTACGAACAAGAGAGACTGCAAGAGAGCCAACCCCCAGCCTGTGACCTGTCCTAGCAGCACAGAGCCCAGCAACAGAGCCGAGACCCCAACACTGGCGGGACTGGTTTAGGAAGAATTCTGGAGATGGGAAAGGCTGCGCTGGCCATGCCCCCTCCCCTGAGCCATCACACATGCTTGTCAGCAGTGCCGCTGCCCCTATGCGGAGCTGGCGAGAGCGATGCCGCACGGCCACCCCCCACACACCTCCTTTTAAACATCAGTTAGCACATTTGTCCCTATGGTTGCACACAAGATGGGGAAAAAATGCAGTCTGTTAAAGCCACGTTTAGGAACTTAACTACCTTGGTAAAAATGCTCAGATCTACGGACAAGAAAAATAACTCTGAACTGGTACGTGATGCCAAAGCTTTAAAGACACTCAAACATCCTTCCCTCCCCTTCCCAGCCTCACATCGAGAGCCTATTTTAATTTCATCTTGAAAGGGATGGAGCAATCTCTACCCCAACCCCCCGCACTGCCCACTGCAGAGAAGGGGGGGAGAAGCTACTACGGTCCAGACTGAGCTCAGATCCTCCTCTCCATCCCCAACCCCCACCCCCTTTTTTCCCCATTTTCCTTCTCTTCCTTGCCCCTTGTTCCACCACCAGAAGAAACACACAGAGGCAGCGAGGACGGAGGCAGCCAAGCCTAAGCCTTCCCGCTGCCTGGCAGCCGGACGCTGCCCGTCTGCGGCAGGCTGGGGCAGACCTGAGCCGCACTGCTGGGGCCCAGCGCGCTCGCAGCACTGCCGCTGCTCCGCACACCCCAGGCTCGTCCAGCCAGTGCGAGGGGTTGAACTAGCCACCCATCCCCCTGCGTTCTGCATTTGCTGCAGTTTCTTGCTGCAAAGCCCCCTTCTTCAGACTTGTTCCGGTAGCTTTGAATGAGCCTATTTGACAGCTAAAAAACAATTTATATCAAGGGCTTGCAAATCTGTCCCTCCACTCCCAAAACAATCCTCTTTCTCACTCACTTTCCCTGTGTCCCCTCTGCATTTCAATCCTTCCACTGCCTACATTGTGAACCAATGCCAAGAGCCAAGGCAACCAGGGCTGTTACATGAAAGAGTTGCTTTATGTCTGTTTAAACTGCAGTGTCCTATTCAAATAGACCTTATTGTTCAAAGGCATAGATCCAAATATAAAAGGATCAGAGAACAGGGTACCACACTGCACAGCTCCATACACTGCTCTTCTCCTGTGCAGTTATTCACCTCCAAGAACCCCCAGCTCCCACCCTAAAACTGCATTCTGCTGAAGATGTGACTTGGTTGCTGCACACTGGGAGACTATAGGCTGAGCCAAAATCAGCTAGCCCTGGATCAAGAACCATCTACAGGCATAATAAAGTCATTGACAAGATACAATCCCACTTTATTCGTGGTTAATAAATCATATCTTTTTCAAATCAAGGGTTTCCTCCCCAATAAGTCTTCCTCCCAAAACTACTAGCTTTAGGGACTTAATCTCAAAAATCTAGCATTTATTTGCTAAATGGACAAAACTGATAAAACACAGCAGAGACTATCACTGCAATATCAAGTTCCTTGACTGCAACCCATTCTTCCTCAGGAGGCATTTGTAGGTTCTGGTTAACGACCTGTTCTTAACCTCTACCACTCACTCAGCTTCTCACCTTACAGAATTACCTCTCTACTAAAAGAGGAATCTCTGCTTCAGTTTAACCACCCACCAGGAGCAGGGAAATTCTGCTCTGCACTGCCACCCGCAGTCAGACCCAGGGCTCAAATGAGGCTGCTTCCTTCAGTGCCTTCCACATTCTCCACAAATATATTTAGCCTACATTTTTATATTCTGTTTAATTACACCTCGCCTCTTTGCTAGAGCAATCTAAACTATTTTGTGATTCGTCCCAGTAGGGAAAGTAGCAGTGAATGTAACATCCTCAACTTCTGGTTGATCCAAGCAGGATTCACACTGATTCACAGCCAAAATCAGTCCCCAGAACTGCTTTCTGCAAGAGCAGCACTTTGACCAAACATTACCAAAAGAGAAACCGAGGCCTCAGTAAGGTCAAAGACTTGCTAAATAGACAGAGCATCAAAACCAGTTTTTCCCTCCAGTTTTAACATCAAGCCCCCCACACCACCACCACCCCCTGGCCCTTCTCCCTCCCCTCCTGCATGCGCTGTGCTCCGGGGAATGTAGACAGTACCCTGCTTACAAATACAACTGAGCTGGTGATGAATGAGGAATCCTATAAGGCATTTATGCTATGAAAGTCTGACCATACTTCCCTAAAATTAATAATACCATGATTAGTAATTTGGTATGGGAATATGAAACATCTTACCAAACACTATATTTTCATTTATTCTTTCTTAATCAAGTATTATCTCTATTTGGTGGATACCAGTATTTATCTGGGCAGAGCCATGAGCTAACAGTTAGATATGAATAATCTCACTATTAAGAAGAAACCGCAGTAATTATTTAACTTACATAATAGGAGAGTCTAGTTCTGGATTATCTACAAGGAGGTAAGTTTAGAGCCAAAATTTTAGTGTACAAAGTCAGTACCTTCATATCTAAAAATTCAACATGCAATTGCTGCATCTGAAAATGGACAAATGCCTTTCCAAAACTTAATTTTGCATAGTATTTTTATACACAGATCAATTTGTTAGAGTCCATCTAAGCCAGCAACCAAAATGCCACAAACATTGAAAAGAAAGTGAATCCAAAAAAGCAAAATTCTGTTGCCAGCTACCTCTTGATGCTGAAAAATATGCAAACTCCAAAAATAAAAAGTAAGTTCCTTTTGCATAGCAGTGGAAGGTGGCTAAAAATATTCCCCCTTTAGGTACAGAAAACAAAGGCCACTATTCTTCTGGAAAGGTGGAAATGTCACAGGAGATCACAACTAGAAATACTTTAACGGCAGCAGCCCAGCAACAGCAGGCCCAGCTAACATATGTACACACAGACCAGGTCAAAGCCAATGAAGATGCTTTTACAGTCTGAACAGAAGACAGAGAAAGGCAAGTAGAAAAGAAAAAAAAATTTAGTGATAGAGATGTGAGCCAAAATTATTTTCTCCTGTTCTTATTCCCTGATAAGAGCAGTCTTGTGCACAACTTGCTGTGGAGGGTAGATCTTGAGTGGGCTGGAGTGTGCAGACTTTCAGGGAGACAAACTGCTGCAACAGGGATCAAATGCATTCCAAGATGGGCCTCAGGGACAGGTGCCCTTCCTCCTCTTTGGGCTGGGACAAAATAGGAGAGTAAGCATAGGAGTAGGAACATGCCTTCCCTCTTGGTGCTGGTTAACTCATACAAGACTTCTGCTCCTCACCTAGCATCAGTGGAAAGATGAGCAGGGGACTGAGAGTAACACAAAGGGGGACCCTGCAGAGCCACAGTCCTCTGTGCCCACCACAGGGCTAGTCACCTGCAGACACTTGAGCAGTGACACCGAGCTCAGGTAAAGGAAAAAAGTAGGGCAGTTGAACACAAATTGGAGACACTGAAGTGTGTTTGGAGACTTATGTTAGAGTACACTCTCAGCCTTGCTGAAGGACTTTAAGCTGCCATTTCTATTTCTTCCGTTGGAGGCTGCTAGGAACCCAGTAGATGCTTCCAGTTGTTATCCTTCATATCAGTTGCCAGGCCCAATGGTTCCATGGTTACCAGGGCTCTTCATTCCATTCACTACCTACAAAAACATCCTCCCTTTTAAAAGATCATCTGCGAATGTGAAGAGGCTAAAAGATGCTCACTGGTGGGAATGGGTTTCCAGCTCCAATAGTAAAAGCAGAAGGTCCATTCCCACTAGGACCTTTCCCCAGGCACATCTGGATCCACCACAACACTCCCCAGGATAGTTTGGACAAAGCCTGCCATGAGATCTGGAAACGTGTTCAAGGTCTCTCTGAAGAGCTCCAGCCCACGTTGTTGCCACCACCACTGCAACCTGCTTTCTACTCAAACCTGTCAGAGGCCCTTAAGAGAGAGAGCATCAACTCCCAGAATGAGTGAGTGATCTCTAAGTATTGCCCAGTTCCAGACAGAAATGCTGCTGCTTTCCTATTTCTACTTTTTTGAAGTAGGCTTTATTAATCTGATGAAGCGAAAAATTTGGGGCAGGGGGGTGCACGGGTTGCTTTCAGACATCTATCCTAATGAAACAGTAATCCCCCCTTTTCCCCCCATGATAACCAATTTTCTTCGGAAAATTATGTCCAATGAAATCTAACTACTTCAAATTCTGAAGCACCATAAGCAGCTGCTGCATTTGCTTCTCCACAGTATTTAAAGAAAAATAACTACACACACATCAAAATATTTACAGGAAGAAGCAAAAGCAGCATTCAAAGGAGCAAAATCGAAAATTAAAGCGTTATAAGGAAACTACTCTGAACAGCTGATCTTTACACAGAAAAGCTGAATTTAGCACAGATAAACTCTACATCAAATCTTGTTCCACAGAACAAAAGACAACAAGACAAGGAGGTATGCTCTTCAGATTAATAGGACATTATTTACTACAGACTTCTGAAGTAGAAAATTTACAAAACCAGCCACTACTTAGCAAGTATTGGCACATATCCAGTTCTTAAAGCCTAAATAAAACATCACGCTAACCTAGTCCATTTTGCTTGGCTCAGATTAAAAAAGTGAGAACAGTTATTGCTTCTACTAAAATACAAGTTCACAGATGAGGAAACAGGATAGAAGTACTCTTTGCATATACACTCACACAGCAGAGAAAACATTGGTCATCAGTTGTTCAAAGACCCCAAAGCGTCTGAACCTTCAGACAATCAATAGCTAAACTGAAGTGGTAAGACCAAATTACTATCCTGAGTTCAAGGCACTACTTTAAAATGGAAACTATTCAAGTGAGTCAGCCCTGGGTCAGGTTTCTACCTCTGACTTTGGAGGTGTAAGCTTCCAAGCCCTATCCTAGGTTGCTCCTTTCATCCAGAAAGACGAATAGAAAGTCAGATCAAAAGAAATCTCAGTATATGTCAACTGTCAATAACGGTATTACTCAATTCATCAGCTATAACAACATCGGTGGCCAAAGATTATACCTTGTGACCTTGCTTGATTTAATAATCTTTAATTATTTTAAAATATTGACTTAAGCAAATTGCTAGTATGTTCATTTTTAAATGAATCTTGAATCTTTTGAACAGACAACAAGTTTCTCCTTCCTCGTTTTGTTCTGGAATATTTAGATACAGAATAATAGCAAGTTACTGATAACACTTAGAACAGGGGTGACAGGACAGGCCTTTTTTGCAGGTTACATAATTTACCAATAGGTACTTAATTGCCTACAAGAGCTTATAACCTTTGAATCCAGATCCCTCCTCCTCCCCATTCCCTGCTGCCCACCCTCCACCAAGGACAAGTGAGCAGTATGCCTGGGTTCTTCTCTCCGCTGTTTTTGGATGTACACCCTCTACCCAAGTCAAGCCTTAATCACACTGTGACCTAAGAGTTTCACAAGGATACTCAGTCTCCTGGGGGAACAGCAGCAGGGACAGGTGCCTGACTGCTTGAGGGTGGTAGAACACACAAAGCAGCATGGCCTGTTGTAAAGCAGGGTTCTTAACTCATATTGTGCATTTAGATATCAGAGCTGGCCCAAGGCTTCCGTACAGAGTAAACAAAATTGAATTTTACTTCCTAAAGCATGCAATGTCAAAAGCAGGTCATCTCAGCTGCAGAGTTGTAAAGCTCACATTCATTCTTGCTACACGATGTGAGGGGTGGTGTAGCACACGAAGCATTTACCACTTGATTTCTCTCTGACCCCGTGCAAGTTTTAGTAACCTATACCTCAAATTTAATACGCACATTTAGCTCAGAAGCAAGAATTGAAGGAACCAAATTCTGTGGATTTCAGGAGAACACAACCTTTTTCTTCTATCTGAACTTTATCACCAGACTTCTTGACTTCTGTTGAACAGATACTGAATTGCCATCCTCCCAAACCTTCTCAGATATGTAAGAATTTCAGCAACTACCAAAAAAAATTCTTAATGCAGACAAACATAATGCTGATGGTACAAGATAAATCTTCTCAGATAGAAGGCACTGAAGAAATGGAGGACATTTACTGAGAACACTACATAGTGTAACCCACATCAGAGAACTTGGTGCAATCTCAGTATTAAAGTTGCAACTCCTGGCTCAGCTAAAACAGCCCTAACACAACTATCTTAATTTATGACTGATGAACAATCCATTACTTCTGTATGCAAATTCACATAGCCAAACACCTCCACTTAAAAGTTCAGTATTTCTAGTCTAACTTTCTATACTAATTAAAGAGTCTACTCCTCCCAGAGATCTTTCACCCATGCACACTGAGTATTTCAAGATCAAAAGAAATTCTTCTTGTACTTGTTAATCTTTTCCAATTTGGCAGCATCCGTTTTGAAACAAACACCAGATGTAGATACAGTACTCTAGTAATATTCTCCTTAATGTACCACATACTGAGGATTTAACACCTATGCACCGCTGCCTGCACATTTGCCTGCTCAGTGCAGCCAATGAACATGCTAGAGTTCAAGCAAAGCAACACTAAGAACTCAAAGTCTCTTGGCTATTCCCCATGACCCTTAACACCCAAATTGCTTCCTGAATCAGAGTATCACATCCTCTCAGCACTGACCTTCTGGGCTCAGTCATGCTTCATCACTGCATTTAACTTTGTTAAAAGGCATGTGAACTATCAAACAAGAGTCATGTTTCTTGCAATTTGAGACTGTCCTGTGACAACAAACATTCCTATTTCCTATTCTATCAAATTTATGCAGTTGAAAATTATAGCAGCAAAAATTTTCCCTTTCCTGCCTGCTTCTACATAGATGTATATGGCACAAGCTCTCCCTTATTTCCCTCTTTCATAAATTTGCTTGCTTTCTTGAAGGTTTTCTCAGTTTTGAGCTAGAAAACAAAATTCTGATTCTGCCAAAACTTTGAGACAAGATGTAAGCTGGTCTCTGCACCTGAAGGAGGAATGGTTAAAGCTGTTCTTCCCACCTCTCCCACAGCATTGCAATTAAAGAGAATCAAAGGTCTGGAGACAGCCAGTTTTGGGAGTTCATCAACATGCTAGCATCAACAGCACTACCGGGAAGAACATACGACAGGAATAAAAAGTTGCAAAAGCGTGGCTGCAGACTGAAACTGTCAGAGACAGGAATCCCACTGATAGGTTGAGTGGATGGTTTTAAGCAGCAGGCTCTCTGCTTCAGAAAGCCTTTACTATTTTAATTTCTACAATATACTATATAGTTTTATTTAAGACAATCCATGCTTTTTAAAAATAGGGGGGGGGGAACCAGCATTTTTTTTAATCCACTGAGCCCTGAAGGCTGAAGCTGTGCACACAAGTCTTCCCAAGGCTAGAGCCCTAAGAATAAACAAGGTTTGTTCAGTTAGGGATCCTGGAGCAAGATATACAGTCCAGAATGATATTTTTTCACCTACTGAGTGATAGGGTTAAACGTACTGTCTCTGAAAGGCAAAATGAAAACCACTACATGAATATGATTTAATAAAGGTGTTGGTGCAGAATGGGAATTCAAAGCGAAGATGGAGACCAGGTGCATGCAAGAGAGCAGAAATCCACGTAAAGCAGACATTTCAACTGCTCACATCGTCACAGTCCACTGGAAGCACAGGGCAGTAGTTCTGAGCCAGCAAGCTTAAAAATAAGTCCCAAATTCAGGATTTGGGCTTCAATGATAGTCTGCTGCTGAATGCTCAACTTTCTACCTGAAGTGTAGACCTAACGAAAGCTCCCGGTGAGTGAGCATCTGTGTCCAACTGGAGCTTTAACAGGAACAGAGGTTCCAGATAGAGGTCTACCTTGAGGTAGTATTTTGTAGAAATATGATAGCTGGCTGCAGCCATGAGCTCAGCCTTTCTAAAAATGAGTTTATATTACAGGGCCAGTTTGAAAGACTAACTTTTGCTGTACATAGCTTTGGCAATTTTGAACATAGCAAGTATGCCATTTAAAGGAGGTGGAATAGTAAGTAGACCGGCTCTCCTCTTTATCCTTTCTAGGATTTTTTTTCCTCAACATGTCAGCTGCACTCTCCAACACAGACTCCAGTATCACAGCAAGCTGCAAATTGTTATTGGTTGGCCGAAGCCACTACCTTCCTGCCTTCAGTACATGCCTGTCATGCCTTTCCAGCCATCACCATATCCAAGGCAGAGATGTCTGATCCAACATAAATCAGCACCAGAAAGGGGGGGGGGGAATCACAACATTTCAACTGATTTCTGGTTTACTTGGTGGTCAGCTCCATGGGGACAATGATATTTATCTGACAATATGCAGGCAGATGTTAATCTATTGCAATAAGTCTGGTAGAATCCTCCCTCTGTGGCTTAATTCTGTAAATGCCGTAAGACGTCTCCACCTTGTAAACTGCTGTGATGGTAACAGTTCAGTAGTGATTACCAGCTGCTCTAATACTACGGCACAGGTATCCACATAGTTCTTCCATATAGCAAGTGTAGCCCGGGACAAAGCCCATTCAACTCAAACTCATTCACTCCTGTTGTCAAAGAATCATCATTTGACATACAGCTGACATTTTATTTACAGTCAAAATATTTTACCCACAATCCTTCAAGCATTCTATAATCATGCTTTGTATATCTGTAATGCTGTCATGTAAGTTTTAATTACTCTCAGATGGATATGGATGGACTAAGATTTTTTTTTTCTTCCTTTCATGTAGTTTTTTCAAAAAGAATCGTGTCAGAGATGAAATTTCCCTTCTGGTGGAGCAAAAATACTTGAGTCCTACACAAAACATAAATGAGTTAGAAAAGCAAGGTTTAGAAGGCAGCAAGATAACTGGCTCTATTTTAAGTCAGACCACCTTGAATAGCAGCCATATTCCATTTTCTTACAGAGACCAGTTGTTAGATGAAACTGAGGGACTTGAAAATATATACAGAACAATGATTGGAAACAGAGAAAGGGAGATGAAATTAAGAGCTCTCTGCGATGCTCAGCTTTCTGCAAAATCCACCACCACTGGGACTCTGTGTTCAGCAAAATCCCACAAGAACTCTAAAGGGCTGGAGAATGGCAGAGCAACAGGCACCCACAGCACAGAGGGCAGCAGGCCAGCAGTGCCGCTTCTGCCGAAATGCACCGACATTGCCAAAACTCCAGACAATCAGGAAACAAAGGCGGTGAAGGAGTTCATACAGAACAGCACGTTCAGCTCTGCCAGGAGCAATGCAGCGGTGTCATCTTCACCACCAACAACAGCAGAAAGTGAAGCTGCAGGACAGAAGCAGCAGCTCCCCGTGTTTGCCAAGATCTGCTCCAAAATTGATTCTGATGTAGTCACAGAGGCACTGCAGGCCCCAGGTATGGATTTGGGCATGGTCCTTGAACATCAGCTGGGAATCACAGGAGAATTAAGGCATAAACCAAAAGCTATTAAAAAGCAGATGACAAGGAGTTGGTGAGGCATCACTGCAATGTCTGCTCTATGGTGATGTCCTTTCCAAACCTTTCATAAAAGGCTGAAAATTACTCAACTAATCTTTTCAACAACAATTTCTTTTTATTACTAGATAATGCTAGTTTCTTTCTCATCTACCGAAGATCTATCCAATGTTGTTCTCCTATGTAGAAACAGGGGAAATACAGGATAGCCATGACTTCATGCTAAGAACTCCTCTGGACAGGACTTTGGAAGGAGATTTTTATTTTTGGTCAGTAGTTTCTAGAAGCCAGATTTTTTTTTTTTTTTTTTTTTTAAATGATTCTCAGGTTCCCACTGAGAGACATTTAAAAGGTCCTAGCTTCCATACAGCATTAATGACTAGATTCCATTAGGCATCTCAGAAGAGGCAAAGACAGTGGTGCATGCCCAGATCAAGTGTTTACGTTTCTGGACTACATTGATCAGTCTGGAGACTTCAAACATTACTAAAGAGAATAAGATTTCCTAATCTCAGAGAGAGTTTTGAACTTTGGGCAAAGGTTCTTGTTCTGTTCTTATAATTTCATTCATTCTTATGGCTCAGGCAATTAACTTTATTTCAAGTCCTGTGTATCAGGGTTTAATGGCCCTACAAGTGAATTTGATCTGCTAATTGTTTGGTTTGGCTCCCTGTGACACAGGACTATAGCCTGCAAAAGCAGCTGATACAGTAAACAGATTTTGCTTACAACCAAAGCATTTCCTTTTAATTATGTTCTACAGATTAATGAAGAGAATGCATGTTTATTAGCATCTTTAACCCTGCTTTGTTTTACAGTAACTACCGCAACATTGGACAGAAAAAATAAATACAATGTGAATACTTTCACTCCACGCTTTTCTACTACTTCAACAACCACAGCACTACATCAGCCAATGTGGTTGAGTTTGAGCTTCCCTCCACCTCCTGTCTTCCCAAACCATTCAAACTTCCCTCCGTTCCAGGTAATGTAAAATAAATTCACATTTTGCAAGAGGAGAAAAAAACACTCTCGAGCCCTTGTTGAGGGAGCCAGAGCACTAGTTAACATTCTTCTCAAACCTGCTTTCTAATTCGTAGGGCAGAGTCTAAAAGAAACCAGACTGCTATCCTACTAAGATCATCGACACTAAGCAGCTGTGGGTCACAAAGCAAGCATTAACAGCACATGTAATGCCTCAAGATGTTCACGCTGTAACAGGATGATGTTTACTGATGTATTAGATAGACTTACTGTTAACCTCTCATACAAGATGAAAGTAGAAATTGATGAAGTATATTTATAAACATATTTTTTACCTAATAATTAATTACTAAAACATTTGATGTGATTGCCCTGTTTACAGATTAGGACACTGCTTTCTCAGTCTAGTGATGCAGGACAAGACCTCATATCAAAGACACCAAAACTAAAACCATAAAATACTGAAGATGAAAGGAATCCCATGCATCTATGGGCTTTCCATGGTCTATGCTTACCTAATTCCTTTCAACTCCATAGAGAACCACAGCTTTATTTTATTTTATTTTTAAAATAGGACTCAATTCATCCTTTAGGTGCATTCTGTTGTCAATACCTGTCATCAGCCATACATGACCCAAAGTGCACACACTGTACCAGGCTGAGCTCCCTTGGACACTTACAGCCTCCAAATTCTTCTCTTTCCCAATAAATCAATGAATAGTTATCACAATGGAGACCTACTTAGCACTGAGGTGCATGGTCTATCCCCCCCTCCCTCCAGCAGACAACAGGGAACAGCTCTTCCACAGAGCAAATGGAACTACAGAACAGAAAGTAGACATACACTGGACATCTCAGACTTAAAAGACCTGTCCAAAGCTAAGAAATACACTCAGCTCAAGTTGCATTTCTTTGAACAAGTAACATTCCGCTAAAGAACTTACACAAAAGTAGCAATAATTAATAGACCAACTCAGATTGTTTTAAACATCATGTTTTATGTATACTTAGCAGGGCCTGTATCAAAGGGCAAGGATCCCCTATCAGCAAGCTTTGCACCCTTCCTTTGGATGCTATTCCAGACAGGTGCGTTTAAATGGTTATAAATATGCTTAAATCTGCAGAACACAGATGCTAAGCACAATAGATTAGTCAGAGCAGTTTGTCATGCACCAAGACTGACATTGGTGCCACTGCAAGAACAGATTAAAGGCAAGATGCTCAGCTGGTGTAGGTTAATACAGTTCACTAGAGTAATATCTGCTCCATGTAGTTCAAGAGATGGCTCTGAACCTCTAACTAAAAACATCTATGGCATATGCTCTAGTTTTGTATAAACTTAGGAGACTTGTGTTGAACAGTAAAATCAACATTATAGAACAGGTACTACTTACATTTTAAGTTAATTTATGTATGAAGAATAGAATAGGTAGAGTTCAGTAAGATCAGATCTGACAACTAAGGGACTTGACAGAAACTGGGAAACGTTGATCACCTCAACAGAATTCATCGTACACAGCTCTTCTGGTCAGGTGATAGCCAGTTTCTCTAGTTAAAAGAGTGGGGGAGGGGAGGTAAAAAAGCACAAGAGATCAACACTTAAAACATAAATAAAGGAAAAGCTAAAGTGCCCTTGCTTTGAAAGCTCAGCAGTCTTGGAGGTTCCTGGAGCGCCTTGTAAAGCTCACAAATACTGGCCATCTTGCAGAAAGAAAGACTTAGAGAAAAGCAAGGCAGTAGCCCACAAGAGTAGACTTACCAGAAAAATATCTCCTTGTGCTAAGCTAGCTGAGCCAAACTGAATGGCATCAGAAGCCTTTGCACAGAAAACTGCAGGCAGAAGCGAGGTTCCAGAAGCATCTCTGAATGTTGAAATATTGAAAATTGAAATGTTGAAATATTTCAGTCACCTCCAATATCCACTTTTGGGGCAAGGCAATAAGCAATGTGCTCTCACTTTTTTCATCATTTTTCTCCTCCCCAGGTAACTTCCTACAATCCACAGCAGATTTTTCGGTCACCCTACACTCCTTTGTTGAATTACATCCCTATGGTTCAACCTGGTTACTCATACCAGCAGAGGACTCCACCTAAACTATCCAGCAACATGCGGGATCCATCGGCAATGGCAGGCGATGGGCCACAGTATCCATTTTCTCCTTCCTACGGGTACGTCCATACAGATTTGAATTCTCGTTTGAGTACTCCATGGGAGGGTTTGTCAGTTGCTGGAACTACAGATGTAATCAGCAATTGGGTTTCCCAGTTGCATTATCATCAAATTTCAAATCAAAACAAAAGAATAAAGCTTACTATAGGGCATGCACTCAAAAAAATTTGGTGAAGAAACAAAGTAATGCATTTTGGATGAAGCTGAAACACTATGCTATCAGAAAATCACAGCTGCAACTTCCAATTAATATTATGGATAAAATGAAGTCTAAACACTTTTTTCTCAACATAACAAAAAGTAAATGCTTCAACATGATAGGGACCAAAATATTTTGACACTGTCACAGTGAAGTGAGAGGAATCACTTTGTTAACTTCCTATAAAAACTGCAGTTGAAAAATCAACATATTTCAAGGGTCTGGTGAAGTAACTTCTCTCAAGATGCAAGTTCCACATATCCTTCATTTAATACTTATAAGATAAACAGGAATAACACACAATTCCCTTAGATCACTCTCAAAGGTGCCATATTACATGTCTTAAACAACAGAAAAATGCTTTTGAAAGCCCCATTACAAGGAAGAAAGGGATATGATTTAGGAGTTGGAATTAAATCTCCCAAGATTAGACTCAATTTAAATTTTTGTTTTAGGTTTAGTTCTACACCTGGAGGAGCTATGAGGACTAACCCCTACTACTCTTCCAGTGGGAGCTGTGTAAACTTTTAAGTGATCCCAGTTTTCCTATTCCAGAGTTCACGCAGGAAAACTGGTATCTATTAAGAGTCCTAGGGTCATAAGGACCATGTTTCCCTGAAGTGAAGATATCCATCTAGAATGATCCCACATGACTTTTATGGTAAGAAACAGCTGCATGACAGTTCATCTGAAAAAAAATTTTTAGCGTTAGACAATAGTATGGTGCTTTTTTCTTTTTTATAAGATGGAGAGAAATAATAAAAATGTTTTATTTATGATGAGTGCCTGAACTGCTTAAAACTGAATGTTGCTGCAATAAAGATGGCAGGTAGAAAAGAATCCTGGACACAAATTTCAGAGATGTAACTTTGGTTGCATATTCAAAGAGAGGTTAGCACAAAATCATTAAGTAACTAGGTGGCATAGCGCCACACATGCCATGTTCCTGTCTTATTACTTCAAACCCTAATGCTAATCCAGATGCCAATCTGACTTTAGTATTAAGGAAGATCAAGCCATAATGCACGTATGAAGAATCCTATTTGACTTGGTTATTAGAGTTTCAGGTTCTAACATTTGCCATTAAGCTTTCCCTCTCCACAACATAGTTTCTGCTTCCTCTGTAGCCGGTATCATTACTGTGGAATCAGAGCAGAAAAGGCTTTCCCTGGACAGTGTTTGTCTGCTATATTTCAGCCACAGTTTGCTGGGTCAGAAGTACAAGTCATTAGTTGAAATACTACAGCCTAGGCTATACACGTCAGATGAAATTATCACAGTGGTCTTTCCTATCCTTCATACCGGTGAAGAGTCTCAGCCAAAGAACCAACAGTTTTCAATTGTCAGCCCTACACACAGTAGAAAGACAGTTATGTCTTCTCCTAAAGTCAAGGGTCTTATTTGCACCTTGCCAGTGAAGGATGTTTTATCAGCAGAAGATGTAAAATTAACTCTTAACAGAATAACTATTGGCAAAATATTGATACTTCTTGGCAAGCAGTGTAACAAGGTGCAAAGCACTTCTCAGTCCTTGGGGAGCCAAAGCACAGGCTAAGACAAAGGATCCATTTCAGTAGCGCCTCATATCCCAAGCAAAGGACTGAGCAACCTTCCCCTCACTTAGCTTTGAATCTGGGGCCAGATGCTCAACGAGTGCCAGATTCAGTTTTCTCCCCCAGCATACAAAATAAAATAAATTCAAAATTTAGCTCTTTGTTCCCTTTAATCTGGTAGGATTAGTTCTTCTATTTAATGAATAGAACAACTTAGTTACGTAGACTTACCTGAACTTAGTGAAAGATTCACATGGACTGTTTACACTCTGCTAAGGTTAACAGATAGTCTTACAGTGATCCTCCAGGGGACATTCTGAATATATCACTACTTTACTCCTCGTCTCCCTGTTCCTCTTTCCACACTGCATCAGTATCTATTTTGGGTTACTTAGACAGCTGAGCTGATCCAGGAAAATTTATGTTGAGAAATCCAAGCTTTGGTAAGATGCACCTAATAGTCCTTTTTTCTCTCCACACACCACTGTGGACCAAAACCCCAACTAAGATTAATTTGATTGGCCATTAAGAACTCTAATGTCTTCACTCTCCTTGTCTTGTGGATAAGATTACAGGTTGATAATACACTATAATCTGAAAGACTGTTATAGCAATGTCAAGCCAAACAGTGGGGGAAAAAAAAAATGAAGCCCATATGTTGCCTACCAACTCCCACTGGGCTCAGCAACAGTGACCTTACAGTTCCAGTGTGCGTCATATCCAACAAGACCAGAAGAAGAAACACATTGACAGAGATCATCTAGGAAGTGGTCATTTCACTTGAAGTGTTAGTGACAAATCTTTAACTAGAAACATAAGTATTGAGCCACAGCCCAGGCTAGAAAAGGGAAACCCATATGATCCTTCGGGACACTATGTCAAAGCACTGCTATTAGTCTTTACCAAAACCTAGCCAGATTGCAAAAGTGAGCAGCCTCCAGGCTTATATGAGGAAAAAGGCCATGGAACCGTTAAAACGTAAGTGGTCCAAACCACAGCTGTTCCCCTCACATTAAGGTAGGATTACATGTCCCATCTCCCTCCTTAATGCTTGCCTCCTTTTCTGCACAGGATGAAAGCTACTTAAATAAGAAACTTGTCAACATTTTCTTGCCCGTTATTCAACATGTGGCTATGGGCTCCACTTAGAGCTGCAGAGGTATTCCTGTACTCAGGAGCTTTACAGCCATAACACTAAATCACAATTCTAAATCTCATCACAACTCTAGCCTTTCACAACATGCACCTTCCAAACTTCTCAGAGGTGGGAGAGGGAAGTCATCTCCATTTTATAGACAAAAAGTTGAAATCTGAACAATGAGGTTCATCCAGTTTAAGGGCACTAACCGCAGAAAAAAAAAGTATAACAAGTTCTCAGGAACAGAGGCATAGAGAACAAAGAATTCATAAAGACTTTTCCTCTGGCTTGATTCTTAGGGCACTTCCCTTCCATGGCATCCCATTACCTGGTGTAATCTACAGCTCCCTGGCCAAGGCCCTATTTCTTCTTCAGAGAGTTCTAAATTATTGTGAGTGGTTCTTGGTCTGTATCTCTTTTATTGCTCAGCTGTAGAATTCTCCTTCAAAGGAATTTTACACAATAGAAGAATTTACTCATGTTTTTCCTAGTCTAAAACTCAGATCAGAATTTGCTTTGGCTATGCCCCAATAAATTCACATTTCTAAGTAGAAAAGAACCCTAGATTTTTTTGCTGTTAAATCCACTGGCCTTTTTTTCTCCAATATTCCTAATGTAATTAACATAACAGGATAAAGGAATAAAGTTGTTTTCCATTTTTCTTCCTTTTTAAAAGACTGATGACAAACTAAGAATCAGCATCTGTATTGAATTACATTTGCCACAAAAAGAGTTCATTAAGTAATAGTACATAATAAAAATAGTCTGTCAGCTTGAAGGATAGACCAAATCCACTTAACCAAACAGCTGGTTATTTTCTAGAGCATGTCATAGCTCATAAATGGTCAGTATGAGCAAGGAAGGGGACAGAAAAAGGGAAATAAGGAATAGCTCAGCTGTTAGCATGCTAGGCTAATACTGTGAGCCATAGTTTAAAGGCTGTCTTCTGCATACTCCTAGCACAACTGTGGGTAAGGCTTTGCCCCTTCAGCCTTGATTTCCCCCTCACTACAGTGATAATTGCACTGCTCTTTGCACCAGTAAAGGATCATGAGGCTAAGGATACAACAAACCATGAGATGAGGGTCAGAAGTATCATCAGGAGACTCCACTTTCTATGCTGCTATGTATCAAATGGTCAGGACTATGACAAGGATATTTGCTTTTCCTGTCCACTGGCTTCTATGCACAAATGCGAACATTGCCACACTGAGCCCTAGTGAACCAATAACCGAGCCTTCCAAACCTGGAACCGGGAAGGGAAGGTGTTATCTGATTCACAAAGTTTGTGCTCTCAGCACCAAACACACCAACATAAAGCAGAAGGTTTAGTGCTAGTCCTTTGTTCAAACAAGCATGTCCTCTTGACAGAGAATCTGCCACCCCTTGCACAGTCTGATTAATCCAAAGCCACAGAAATTTTCTGCAGGGGTCTGGCTCAAGGGTTTTGTTCCAAGGTCTTGAGAAGGCCCCATAATAAGCCGTTTGCAGCAAGAGTACTGCACATAACATTCAGTGCCACAGAGACAGCTTGTTGGGAATAAAGGTCATCCATGACATGGCCCTCCTATGAACTTCTTGTGCCATTCTCGCATGTATTTAACAAAACAGAGTCTCAGAAGAGCAAACCTTCTTAAAAAGGGTCAATTTCATTATAATCTTGTTGACTCTTCACCATTTAATGACTTAGTACAAGACAATTCTAGTGTTCTTATCCTTCCATGCACCTACAAGGTTTTTGGATAGTAGCTTCATTCGGTGCTTTAAAAATAATGTCTCTGAAGAGAAGGGATATAGCACCCCTGTTACAGCCTATACTTGATTGCATACTAAATCCTTCTTAGTCAATCAACCAGCCAGAACTAAAACAAAACCTAAAGTGATGAATGTTAAATATAATCTGATCCTTTCACCACCTGTACTTTCAGATTTTGTAAAGCTATAGGAAGTAAGTATGGGTATGCCACCACCATGACAAACTCCTGCCTAAATGATTATCAAGAGCTTGGGGAGCCTGGGAGCCAGGCTTGCCTCCCAGGTCAGTTTTATTGCACTGTGGAGTTGAATAAAGAATAAAAACAAGCTTCACATAGATTGAGAGGACTGAAATACACAGATGAATACTGCTGTAACAAAGCCTTTTATTATTTCAAGACTGATCAAACCTGTGAGAGCCAGAAATCCCAAGCCTAACCAAGCATGCTAACAGTTCCCCCTCTTCCTCTTTCTTTAGTGTCTTCCTCCTCAAAAGGTAAGTACACTGAGGTTATCTGACTTCCTTCAAAAGATATATATTCAAGTTTTACTGATTTCAACACCACACTGATGTATGACAATGGAAACAGAAACTTTATACCAGGGCTGTAGCCTGCCTCATGCTATTATACATAATCATCTCAAAACACAATTCACCTCTTGTTATTGGTAGTCCTTCATTGCCAAGGAAGTAATCTGTTTCATCACTGAAACTTGTTCGGCAAATATCATGATCAATAGTCAATACAAGGGAACACATCTTCCACTGAATAATGAGTGTTTATGAACATTTTCTCCCTCTCCCAAGGGTAAAAAAACTCCTACTCTTGCAGCTCTAGTAAGCCTAGAATAAATTGGAGTGTGCAGGCATCCTCAGGAGCTGCAGCCACCTACAGCTGCAATGTTACTTAGGAGAAAGAATTGCCTTCATCCGTGGGCAGAGCACAGCATTTCCCTCTTTCCTTTCAGGCTCACTTTACTACCACTGCACTTTTTCAAAGTCATTTAGTCCCACTGTCCAAAACAAACTTTTACAAAAATTAGCTTGCATGGTTCCATCATATTTCAGACAGTATGTGCAGAGGGAGGGATTGATTGATTAACAGCTATTAATCAAAGGATGGGTTTTATCCTTGTGATGTCATAATCTGCAGAAACAGAGCTCAAGCAGTTTATTAAATTACAGCAATGCCAAGAAAAATAGATAGCTCTAATAATACATTTTGCCTATCTGCTACATTTTATACATAGCTTGCAGAGGAGAATTAAAGAGTTCTCTCATATAAAATTACAATTTCAAAGGAAAAAGAGTAGATCCTTACGGTTGCAGAATTCAATTATTCTAGGCTAAAATGTTTATTTTTGCTAACATTACAGATCCCTGCAAGTCAGCTGGGGGTGGGGGCACACATGCAGGAAATCACTGATAAACATTCTTTAAACTTAAAATCATAACCTTTGAGTCAGCACAGATCCTAGCTCAGAAAGAACAGGAGGTGCACAAACGGTTCATCAGCCTCCTTCTAGATGAAGGAAACTTTAGTTAAGCCAGAATACCCTATTACATTGCACTCTACCACTGGCTTGCTATGCTGGACCCACCTTGGTTCCCAGGTGTGGTCGGTCTTACTGGAGCAGTGGAACACGGGGGTGCTTTTGGATTCCAGCCATGATTCACCACTGCCAAGCCAACAGATGCGCCCAGAGGACAAGATGACTTTGCCACAGAACACCTCTGGTCTTCACCAAGATCCAGCCCAACTCAAGAATGAGGACACTGTCACTGAGGTCAAAAGTTGTGTACAATTGTTTGCAGGAAAGATACCTCTTCACCCACTATCCCCAGCCACCCTTCGGCAGGTACAGCCTTCCTCTCAGCCACTTTGATCTCTTTTACTTACAGTTCAAAAAGCATCACTCTACACAAAGCTCTACCAAAATCTGATACTACCTCATTTTTTATAATTATTTCCCTGCCATCCTCCTCCTCCTTGTCTCCAAGACCTTCCCATGATTCAGCATGAGAACTCCAACCCCAGCTTCTACAGGTTGAGAGCTGGGTCACATTACTTTTTGTTTGTCAATACCATTTAGGGATTTTCTTTGAAGAAAATTTCTTTCCTCTTGGAATAAGACTCACAGGAGTAGGACCAAGATGATGATGTGCTGTGATTTCGGATGTGTTATCGCTAACATAACAAGCAAAAAATGAAATTCTGAACCCATCTCCTTAAGGAAATTATGGTGCAACTTACAAGCAGGATACTAACCAAAGCTCTTGAGAATTACTACCTTCAATAGAAGTATTTAACCATTCCTAACTATGAACAAAGGCAGTGTCTGCTGCATTTAAACAAACTAATATTAGGAAAACTCACCCAGAAGATAAGATTCATTCCACACTTGTTCTCTAAGTGAAGATGTTCAAATTCTCTTCAGAGATGGTTTTAATTCAGTTTACCATCACCTCCTGCTCTACGTTCTTTAATAGTACATGGCAACCCTCTAAGAGCTGACATGTTCTGCCCAAAAGCTGCCACTCCCCTCTAAAAGCACACACTGCAGTAAGAGATCAATACAATAAGACAGTATGAGTCTTTTTTCTTCTCCTGCTATTTGGGGGAGAGGGGAAGACATTTACTAAACACAGTAACATTTCTACCTAGTGAAGAGAAATGTCCTTGAAGGTTATTGCAAACATTGCTGTATTCTCAGAAGAATACTAGACTTTCATTTTCTTCTCATTTTTGTTTTACATCAAGTTAATGACTTGATGGGAGTTATTTTTGATTTGCACCCCGCTTTCATTTCACCATCATAGGTGTAATGCACAGCTATTTTCCAGTAATTAAAAGGAATTCTGTAACACTTCAAAAATATCACAGCCAGTAAGTCCTATGGGATTGAGATGGCTCACTTACATTGATAAATCGGAAATCAGCTTCCACATCTTTAATTCTGTGTCTCTTAGCTGGGCTTTATACATTAACCTCCAAATATAATCTTTCAGTGACAGACATGGTTAAGTATACTGTACTGTTAGAAGCCCCTTTAGAAGCAGACTATGAAGTCTATATCAGTCTATAATTGCACAGGGTCAGGGTGGGGAAACTATCTATGGGATTAAACAGGTAAATTCATCTAAGACACAGAATGTTATGGTTAGAGACAGCCCAAGGTTAGGAGAGAGATACATCCAGGAATGCAACCAACATGTCAGTATGAGAACTTAACCTTATTTTCACATTCACCTCCCACAGACATGCCCCCTTAATGTTTTCACAGATTCTTCTGTGAAAGCGCAGCTCATCAGAAATGAAGTGTCTTACTGACCATGTAACTGCTCTCTCACATCTGAGAGAAGACTGTCTCCAGGGATGAGGGAAGTATCCAGCTGCGTAAGCAAACAAGAGGAAGCAGTCTACACACTTGGTGCTTTCTTTTTCCTTTCAACCTGATCTATGAAGCACTCAAAACTTCTGCATTCAGATATACACACAGAAAATAAGACTAGAAGAAAACTGCAAAGGTCACCTGTTCCATCTTCCACCCTAAAGCAGGATCAACATTACATGAACCAGCTGTCCAGACGAGGTATACAGAGTTGATACAGGCAGAGTCAATCCTGCTTTGGGCAAAAGGACAGACTAGGTGGTTTCTTTAAAGTTCACCCCAGCACCGTTTTCCATCATTCTCTACCAACACTTAAGAGCACTTTTTTTTTTTTTTTTTTTTTTTTTTTTTTAAGTTTGAATGCTTAGATGTTGATGCCTAAAATTCATTTCACTTTGGTTTGTATTCACTAGTTAAAAAGCCATGTCCTACTGTGTTGATTTTATTACCTTTATAAATAGTCAGAATCTGACATCTTTGTTGTTACTAGTTACAGTCTGATAGAAATTCAAAGTTTTTTTCAATTTTACTTCTTTTCAAATTTCAACTTTACTGCTTACAAAATAGCAATTTTACTGCAAGCTGTAGTTCCAGTAGAGATTGTTATACTGTTCTCTTCTTAAGCCAGGAAAAATCTTTGCTGAAGACTTTTCCAGGACTTCTTCAGTTAGTGCACAGTGCATTAACTCAAACACATAGCTGACTCAAATGACAAACCCAAGAAGGCTGCAGAAACAGTCTTCTGACCTCTCTCTACTCTAGAGGTTTCTCTGTTGCTCTGAGCGATCTCCTTCCTCACTGGAGTGCTCCTATGCAGTTTTACTCTCCAGGTTCACAGTAACACCCGCGAGTTCTAACAAACTGTAACCGACTGCAGCAGGAAGAGGCTGTAGAGCTGAGTGGCTCTGCCTCTCAACTCATCCCACCATCATTTTCAGCACAGAATCCACCTAGCCTATAAGGCCACACAGATCTTGTACTGATGCTGATGGTCCTGTCAGGACCTGGAATGGATAAATGCAGGCTACACCCTCAGGCCTGTTAGAAAGAGCAGGCTACACTGCCAAAGTTAAGTTTTACTTGGCAAATCAGAAAAGTCTAACTGCCCCACATGTTTGAGGAACAGAAAGAAAGACTGCAAAGCATGCTTGGCTCGACACTGTATTGTCATTACATTACTACAGATATTACTACACCCCTGGAAGGTCCACAGTGCTCATGTAAGTGAGCACATGCTTATTTAGGCACATGCGCAAGTGCCCTGTGCACATCTGAAACAGCTGAAGACCTATTGTGCAAGGCAAAATACTTTCAGTCAGATTTACTGACATGAATTTATAGTCTCAAATGAGACAACAAGTAAGTGTTGCAGAAGGTCTGCATGTAAATATGGTCATTCAAGTTCACACACTATCTCAGAGACTAACACAGGAACAAAGCCTATGTTTATCAGCTCTTCAGGGCACACTTGATCCTCTGGACTCATATATTGTACACACTAATTTCTTATCTTAAAACTCAAATAGTAAGCTCTCTCTCTCAGAGAAGAACTGTGTTGATATCTTTATGTATCAAAGGGTACAGTAAAACCCTAATCTAGAACTGGACTGCAGTTCATTCTGTATTTTAGGTAGAACTTCCAGGGAGGAGAAAATGTTTCCTACCTCTGTGTATTGACTAAAGTGGGAGGAAGTTAGTAACCATCCTTACTTTGTACCTACCAGCTATCAATCACTGGCATAGAGAGGGCCTTGAATACTATCATTTTGATCCATTAAGCTCTTCAAGAGCAGAAGAAATTAACCCCAGTGATGTAGTGTCAATGTCTTCTCCGACTGCAACTGAAGACAAGAAGTATGACTAGTAAAACAGAGGTAGCAAGGAAATCTGGGTATTACTTTTGTGTAGGCAAACTGGGTAAGTCTTATAAGTAGAAAGGAAGCTATATAAGAAAAGACTGTAGGGAAAGTAGAGGGTCAGGCTTGGCTCTCAGCGAAGGGACAGATAATCTTGTGACCTCCCCTGATTATCAGAGCTTTGTTTTGAGTACCTGTTCATTTTCCACACACTCCTTGGACTCAGCTAATTTGGTTTTTGCATGGTACAGAATTCAAAACCAGCTAATCTCCAAGTCACTTGAGTTACATCAAGAGGGTTTGCTCCCAACTTTAACTCTGATGGGATATTTGACACAAAGGTAAACACATTGCTTAAGTTACACCAGGCCAATGCTGCAAGGTGGCCGTGAGTCAGTGCAGGCTAGGAAGAGTAAGAAATTAAGTTAAGTTTCCCTTTCCAGTCTGCATGAGTACCAGTATGAGAAAGGGAAACATGTGCTCCTTTTTCAGTTGAAAGATGCAGCTGCAGTGGGATCCTTCTGTGGGACAGAAGGATTCACACAGAATGTGATACAGCAAAGCTCTGCAGTTTGACCTCAGTTTTGACACCAGCTTGGACAAGCTATTTAATTCCTCTGGTGCTTGCATATAGATGACTAAGCAGATGTGATAGTGATTTGGGAGGAAAAACTCATTCCCATGACTTGCTTTAAAAAGACTAGTTCAGACTAGTAACAATTCTCAATGTAGGCAAGCAACAAGATCAATTTCACAGCAAAGCATATTTTGATGGGCACAAACCTCTGAAGAGGAGTAAAACCTTCGTAAGACAACGCGACACACCACTGCAGACAATGGAATGTCTCTGAAAAAAATATTAGCTTGACTGAATATAACTGCTTTAGCACACTGCCTCTATCCTCCTTAAAAAAAAAAAATCACACACATTGTGCAATTTGTTATCCAGTAGTTCTTTTCTAAAGAGGTTGTTTTGCCCTCGTTTGCACAAGCTTAAAATGGGGCTCCATGGTGTGCATAAAATTGTTTCCCTACCTTAATAAGGTATCTTGCATATTACAGCTAGTCACTGATAAATGCCCACTTGCTGTTATGGCTGTGCTTCACTATTTGTATGCTACTTAATTAATCTTATTAGGAAGTATAATATTCAAAGCATTTATTCCTTACTTCCTTACATTTGTATAAATATGTTGCTCTGCCATGCTAATTGCTTAACATCTGTTAGAAGGAAGAGAAAATAAACATATTATGGCAAGAACAAACTGTAATATCCTTCTAAAAAGTGAAGGTGTAGAAAAGTATTAGAGAGGACTGATAAAACCACAAAAGTCATCCATCACATCAAGTCATCCATCACACCAACTGATGAGCATCAGAAGTTCGTGATCACTGCTACCAGCAGACAATCACTGTCAATTAGCTCACTCAGGGTTTAGTTTTAGCTTTTGACTAAAATATTACTTCAAGCATTTTTTTCCACCAAAACCCAGTGCATGCAAATGCAAGGTCCAGTAAGATTCTAAAGCCAATAAACAAACAACAAAAAAAAAAAAACCCACCTCACACATGCCACCACCAGTTCTGCAGCATCCTGTAGACATACTCAAGTTTTCTACATATAAGAACCACTATGAAGGTCCTTGTGTCTTTAGCTGTACACGCTGCCAGTTCAGGGCTGACTGGCAACACTGGCTTCATGAAGGCGGTCTGGCAGAGTCTACAGAGTTACTAAAGCTCATTCATTTCTTGGCAAATTATTTGTGGAGTATTCAGGCTATCTTGCAAAACTGAGGACCAGAAATGGAGTATGAAACCCAGAAGTGTATCCCACAGGTGCAGTTGCCACAAGAAGTGTTTGGACCCTTCTGAACTTCAGGTTTGACCTAGCTTTGGTCTGCAATTAACAGGCTTACTGAAGCTTCTTAGTAAATCTGCCTAACACACAGCTTACACTAGTGAAAGAAATTGTATTAACTGGCTAGATCCTGTTGAGCCTCAAGCAAAATAAGCTAAGCCATCTGAGAAGACTTTTCACCATTATAACTACAGTTACCTAGAGCAATGGCACAACAGCTGTCACAAAGCAATGAAGCTCATTTCTCCATGGGCTTGTCTCTCTACAGCTCTTTGCAACAGCCTCAGCCCACAACTCTTGTAACACCCTCAGTTCTTCCCAGCACCAGGGAATAAGCCTAAGAATTGGCAAAGAACCCTCGGAACAGAAGTTTTACAATATGAAATGTCAGTTTCAGAAGAGCATCAGGCTTCTGGGAGCCATTCTGAAGGAACACGTAGAGGTCCACTGGGACAGAAGCAATACTGTAAAGGCACAAAGCTATGATCAGCAACACAAGCTGCACTAATCAGAGCTACTAGAGGTAGAAGTGAAAGAGGGAAGGTTACAACTTTAAGCCCTTGCAACATTATATTTACCCGAGAAGTGAATTTCACTCATTAGTTATTAGAAGTCAGTGAATAAGCTTCTGGAAATCATATGGTACACTTCGCTTCAGATTCTGTTCTCAAATATTTTGAAACCAAATCACATTTTTTCACTCATTTGACCTTTATTCTCATCTTAAAGTACACCTCAAGTCATGAGTATCACCACAGTCTGCCTAACGGAGAGGATTTCAGTTCTCTACTTTGGCTGGAGAGATAGAGATAAATACACCACACAAGCTGGGAACGAAATCCATTATTCACTTCCTGTGCCTATTTGAGCATTCAATCTGCTCTTCACTAGTTATTTGAATTTTCATGGAAAAGCCAACACAAAAGGATAGGCCAAAGACAAAAATCCAAATAAGACTTTTCAGTTATTACAAAGAAAATTATCTAGAAGCTGATGGCTTTCAGAAAGCTTCATATGGTGAAAAGCTGGTATAAAACTTTGGTCCTACGTACACAAGCATCCTGCTCTCCCACTAGAGTTACCCACACAATAGCCATGGACAGACAGGAAATCAACATACTACATTCATGGGTCAGTTCCAGAGCACAGATGCAGGAATACCCTCTGTTCTGATCTTTAACTGAATATTGCCTGCACCAAAGTCTGCTTTAAGACTGACTCTGAGACCACAGCAGACCACTAAGCCTCCTGCTGTTTGCACAACTCCCTCCTCTGAAAACTCTATTCCTAAATATGGAAAATCACAGGACTTCCCAAGGCTTAAAAACTTACCCTAAGGATTGGGAGAAGGCATTGTTATCTTTCTGCAGTAGAAAGTTTTCTCCCCTTTTTGATCTTTATTAATTTTCCAGATAAAAGCAGTCCTTTTAGCTTCTGTCTAATCAGTGTTACAACGCAGCTTAAAGATGAGGACGTTGTTCCGATAGCCACTGCCTTTGACCTGATGATATATATCCTCAGCAACACACTCTTTACGGACCATACAGATAGAAGCTTGCTGCCCTGTTTCTATTACAGTGGAGTACGCTGACTCACTGAAAAATTACTTTGCTAATTCAAAGTCACACATATTTTATTTTGCAGCACACTGATAAATAAGCATGGATTTACTGATGTACTAATCCACTGTTGTATAGCAGATGGCAGAAGGCTGCTTTTTTTTTCCACCAGCCCCTAGTGACTAGCCACCTTGCTATCTTAGATCGATTCCCCCCTCTCACCAAGAGGCATCTGACTGGCTGAGCCAATGGCAGCAAAATTCGTATCTTTAAAATACTCTGTCTGTAAGTCAGGGTTCAAACCCCTACAAAGGTGAGTAGAGGTTACAGTGTTGCAGCGCAGATCACAAGTAAAGGACACTCCTAGCTATACAACTTTTCCAGGAAGAGAAAAAGGACACACGCACGTATGTTTTTTTCCAGTGGGCTAGCATTGTTCTCTGCATTGGACAGACCATCTGAGCAGAGGGGAGGCAGTACTGCTTTCAAACATTTGCTTTTAAATGAGCAAACCTACTCTTCCTGCTCCTCTGCTCTGCAGACTAAGCCACAGCATAAGACAAAATATTGTCTGCAGAGTTAACAGCTTTTGGTCAGGCTAAATTAACACTTTAAGAATACAGTATGTGTTATTACAGCAGCTGCATCTACAAGGAGTATACACTGAGAACTCTGGATTCAGTAGAGAAGGAACTTGAACTCTTGGTACATTGGAGCAGAATGGCAGCTGGCAGGTACAGCATATTTAACCTGGGATCCACTCCCAACTCCCATCATTATCTTCCTGCAATATTGCCAGGCTGAAGACATCAGCCTTTTTGGAAAAAGTGCCCCTAGAACTGGGATCCCTTAAACATCTTTGGCTGTCATTATTCTCACCTTACCATCTGAGACTTGGCAGCACTGCAAGACTTTAGGCAGTCTTTCACTTCACCAAAAGAGAAAGTAAATCACACATGGAGCTATGGATGCAATCATCTATCCTTAATTATATGCACCCAAGAACCATCTATTCTCTTGAGCATTTCAGCAATACTATTAACAGCTTACAAACACAGAACCAACTTTCCTTCCCTCTATGAAGAGGGATGTTTTACCTTCAGAAGTGGAGGCATCATTTCAGTTTAATTTCTCAAGAAGTTGTGAAATACTTAACTCAGTGTTTATTTTTCAAGTTATTTTGCTAAGCCACCAGAAAGGTAGAGGTTTGAACATAATTCTTCTTAAATCCATGACAAATGAAAAACATTCTCCAGAATGTGTGAAAGATAAACAATTTACATTTTAAAGCCTTAGTTGATTTGAAACACTTCCTCAATGTAGAATTTCCTTTCTTAATAATTAAATATGGATGATGACTTTACATACTTCAAGTCAGCTAGAAATACATGGCACTTCAGCAGCTATGGAAAAATGTGAAAATGTTTACTTGATTTAACAACTGCAACAGAAGTGAATCCTCAGCAGTAAGACACATGAAGTACAGTCTTGCAGGTAAGAAGATTTTGTCTTGTGGTGCTCCTTTCTACACTGACTCTCACACAGCAGCAGTTTTAAACTTTGTGTATTCCAGCCATACACGGATCACTTCAGCTCCAGTTTCACTGATGAAGTTAGTTACGACAATCATCATAAACTTAAGGGTAGCTCCTGTGGTTCTGACTCCTCCCCTCTCCTGATGACAGCAGCAGAGATGAGCGGTCATTCACCAGCCAAATGCCTGTCTGTGAGCATTCCTCCACTAAAGCTACCACTCAGCAGCTCCTAGGCCACGGAGTACAGGGACACAAGGAAAACTGAGCTCCCCAAACTGCTCAACTCCTGAATGCAGAGAGGTAAGCTCAACTGCAGAGCTGCCAGACTGTGATTTATAGAAGCCATTCAAACAATGTGAACAGTTTTAAATAAGAGAAGAAAGTTTCCATGTTATTCTCAGTAATAGTCCTCTATGCATGCCCAGAAGGAATGCACCATACAATTCACCTTCAGTTTACAAATGACCACACAATGTGGGGGGGGGGGGGGGGGGGCGGGAATAATGAAGCATGAAATACAAAACCTACACTTGAATTGAACCATTAAGCAGCAAAGGAAGCACAGCTGGATCCAGTTCAAGTGCTCTTATGCAGATTCAAAGTACATGAAAGCCTGATTTACAAGCTAGGACAGAATCAAAAAAAAAAAAAAAAAAAAACTCATAAAACACCCCTTCAGAGAGGAAAAGAAACCAAGTGTAATAAAACACAGGCCAAATTCTCTGCTGGTTTAAGGAGGAAGAACTGCATTGAAGGTATATGACTTTACAAGGTGGAAACCACTTCAACAGTACCAATTTGCACCAGATTAGAAGTTAACTCTTGGCAACAACAGAGGAGCAATTAATAGACAAGAACTGAGCCAGTTTCAGTGCTCATTTGTTCCCACAGAAATACAGAGCACCTTCAGGGAAATTACCAGATTAATACTGAAGAAAATGCTAACAGCAGCCCATAATGTTCTTCAGACCCTAGTCAGAGCCATGCATAACCCAAATTTTCATTGTTGTTCATTTTATAGTCATTTATGAATTTGTACAACCTCAAAGGAAACTAAAAAAAAATGGCCCACTCAAATAATTTGGTGATCCCTCACATGGACACATAGTAGCAAGTGTGCTTCCAAGCAGCTAAACCAGGCTGGTAGACAACTTCTATTGTCTACTTCCTATGCAAGCAGTAGAGCTTTACTGGTGTGAAGAACAAATGCACATCTTAAACCTAGTCTCAGCTGCTTTACAACAGCTAGGAAAAGATGAGAAGTTTTGGAACAGCTGTGTT
The DNA here is from genome assembly GCF_028389875.1 of Rhea pennata. NCBI lineage: Eukaryota > Metazoa > Chordata > Aves > Rheiformes > Rheidae > Rhea > Rhea pennata. Next base: position 7,427,461 of record NC_084685.1, read on the forward strand.
AGCCAGAAAGCATTACTGTGCAATCATAGCTTTAGGAAAACCTTTTTGGTATTAGCAAAGCAGAAGAAAATGCCTTAGCATAGCCGTGGACCAGGCCAATTAGGCAAAGTTGGAGTAAACTGCGTGTCTACAACTTCAGAGGAGAGATGAAGACTTCTTTCTAGGCTGTGGCCAAATCAGGGCCCGAAAGCGCAGGTGTTTCTTTAGCAAGTCATTTCCATTTACTGTAGCAGGCACTGATTCAGTCTGAAGGGAAACTGATGAGGCTATTTGGTTCAAACCTAGTGGGAAGGCAATTGGCTCAGTCACCTGGCACACTGGGAAACAGGAGGAACCTCTGGCAAAGAGCCAGACTAATTTCTCTGCAGAACACAGGATTTATTTATTTATTTATTGCTAGTATGGAGAGGACCAGGCTGGCAAAGGGAGATAGTGAGGTTTACCACAGATACAGAATCCATACGCTATGTCAGCAGTTTCCACTGGCTTTGGATTGGGCTGCCTGTACAAAGCTTACCACACATCATCTGTCTTGCTCCCTCCACTTCAAGCACAAAAGCCACTGTTGCACCTGCTCTGGGAGTTGTACTGCCTCTGACATCAGTCACAAAGAGCTCTCACTTGGGTTAAGACTCCTTCCATCACCAACTGCTAGTTGGAAATACAATAGCTCTGAGCAACATGGCCACACTATCAGTCTGTCCCCTTTTCCTGGAGCTAGGAACAGGGATGACCAGAGTCACTGTGCTAGTACCTAGCAAGTACAGAGAGAGATTATCCTGAGTAGTTTCTATGCCCAAAGCCATCTGTCTTGCAGGACTGCAGATACATAAAAGGGAGCATTATGACCTAAAGGAGAGGTGCGTGTTTTCTTAAAAGCATATTGCTAATCTGAATTAGATCCAAAACTCAAGCACTTTACTTCAAATGCAGCTTCCCATTCCTGTAGCAAATAGCATTGCCTTTCTGTACTGCCTGTTCTTGAAGGAGATCGGATATCAGCTATCAATTGCAGTAGCAAGCATCTAATTTGACTTTGGCAGCAAGACGACAGTGTCTTGAATGCTAAATTACATCTGCAAAAAGGTCAAACCCCATGCATACCTGAGCATTTACATAATCCAAACAGCTCATCATCAGTTGTTTCCACTTTATTTTTTTTAAGCTACTCCAAGACAATGATTTTGACATGACTTTTGGGAAAGTAACTTTTACTGGGTAATGTTCTTAGGTTTGACCTTGTTTCCAATGTTAATAATTAAGTGTCATTATCAACTGCTTACATCTTCAGAAAAAAAAATGCAGTTAGTTGTACAGATCAGCCCTCCCCTGCAATCACTATAATAAACCAGAAGCCCCTGCCCTGGAACAAATAGTATGCTGTAGTCTAACATCACCTCCTGGACCATCCTGAGCTCATAAAATAATCTAGAGCTGTTCAATAGACTGCTACATCCAACTAGTCAGCTTCTCAGCTGGTATACAGCAGGTGATACACTGCTAAAAGCAATGATGCAAGAGTGCTCTACTGATCAGGCACTAGACAGGAATCCAGGAAACCATTTCAGTTCTCTGCAATGACACAGATTTCTTGTACTACTTTCATTTTTTTTCATGCAGAAGACACTCAACATAACAACATAAATTTCCTCGCTGTAAACAGGAGAGAATAGTCAGGTCTTTCAGGCCCTATTTTCATCTCAGCCAGTGATTTTTGGTTGATAAAGATGAGCCACTTTCCTTCTCAGTGCCCTAGTTTCCCTTTTTTGCCCCCACCAGGAAACTCAGTTCATGCGATAGAAGAACTGTGAACATAAGGAATTCTGCCTAAGTGCACCTTGTCACTGCTAACCTGTTCAAACTCTCCTTATGGTTTATATTCTACAGAATAATTACAGCTTTGTAATTAACCTTCCTCCTTACAACTCTATGTTAATTACCATGATTATTTCTGGTTATTCCATTTCATAAAGGCCCCTAAGAGTGCAAAGCACTGGCTGTACTATCTGAAATGAAATCTCTGCTCAGGAAATGCAAGTAGGGAGTGCAGGGCACAATCTTCAGAAAGAGAGATGAAACTGCATGGAAGGCATGGTTCTTCCCTAGGTTCAACCTGCCCCATGGCTTCTTAGCCTATCTGCCACCACTAAAAGCAAGAGCATTTCAATCTTGCTTGCTAATAAAACATATCACTCACTGAAGAACTATTCCCCACCCCACTCCTCATCAGACAGCAGAAAAGTTAACTTTGAGCAAGTGCATTTATTCCCTGCTTTGGAAGCAAACTTAAACATACATAAAATCCTAAGCACAATGAACACTTGTGTCAAAGAAAAATTGTCTCACAGCTGTTTACCTCTCTCCTGCCTTGCTGCTGGTCATGACAGGTGGCACTTTCCAGTGCTATCAAGTCCTCTTCAGTGGTCTGCCTCCTTAGCCAACTTGCTACTTCCCTCCCTATTCTCCCTCCATCAGAATTGAGCTTCCCTTTACCAGTGAGATTCAAGGGATGATTTTTCTGTTTTTGTTGTTTGAGACCTGAAAGCATGATGAAAAGATCTGTTTAGGGTTAATAAGTATCTCAATCAATTGAATATTCAATCAGTATGAATAACCATCACATCTCTCCCCACCCTTCTGACTGATGATAGCTAAATTACTTCTAAATATAACCCTTAAAATCTGCATTAATCCCCTGTCTGCTTCAAGTGTGTTGGGTTTATTGACAGCATGAAGATATAAGCCAAGCACCTGCATGCAACGCAAGCTTATAAAATAGGGAATAAGAGCAATCTAGGTGAAACACAAGTTGGATTAACCTCATCTTCAGTTTCACCTCTCTGAAAGCCAAGCCTACACCACAAAATCACCTCATGTGGACAACTCTGAACTTAGCAATCTAACTGGAGAATTGTACAGCAGTACCACTTCCCTTTGTATTAACTGAATGAAGGCTTCCTCTTCATCTTTGAGAAAAAGTAATTTGATAGACCTTTCAGCATACGTTTCTTATGAAGAAATTGTTACCTGTCATAGGATGTACAGACACTACAGGCATCACAAGCCATTTACAACCGAGCAGAAAACAATCCTATTTACAAGCTTTGAGGAACTCTTAGAGAACTAACAGGCAAAACATCTTTTTCTAATGGCTATAGATTCCCAAAGAAAGCAGCATCCTGTACTCAAGACTATGGTCTTAAAATTATTGTTAGATGTATGCAGTAAGAGACACAGAACTATAAGCATCTCTCCTCCCTGCATCAACAGTCTAACATCTATAATCTGAACTGTGTTGGAAGTGTAAATGGCTCATCTGATGGAGCTATAGTTTTAGCATGCATGAATCGGCTTTCTGTACAAAGCCACCCAACATACTTAAAACCAAAATAAGTTGAAGTGCCTTTCAGACAGATCAAGATGAAGCTATCTTCAAGTATCAATGAACAGCAAATAAATACAGGCCCCTCAGTAGAAGCTAGTGTAATATTGAGCTGTTAATCACTTAAGTACATAACACAACAGTAACAATTTATGAACTAGTATAGTTCATAAATAGAACTATACTATAGAACCAGTAGAAACACAGTAGTGAATTTTAGAGTAAGAAAACTATCTCTACTGAGTATGCTTTGAGTATCAGCCTTGTATCAGCCAGGTGCAGGGGCCAAAGCTCTAAAGACAGATTAGCAATTTAGCCTTTGTTGCTGAACATGTTAATGGTCTTGAATTCCCAGAAGAAAGTCCCTCTGTAGCAAAATCAGATCCCTTTCGAAGGGAACTACTGGGAAACTGCAGTTACTCAAGTTACCTATCCAGCATTATCTATCCTGTAATATACACACATGCATTATATACAATATATACGCATGCATTTCACCTAGAGCATGCATGATCCTCTCAAGACCACACAGACAGAAAAGTGAGCAACTTCCCATTTTGCCATGCCCAGTACCTCTTTCAGAATGACTTACAGGGAGAGGAAGGGGGGAAAAAAAAACCTTTCATCTGAACTGTTTTAGAAGTCTTCTGGAAGGTGATTATAGAAGCTCACAGAACTACAGCCTTCAGCTACCGGCCTTAGTACTGTTTAGCTGCTTTTTGCTTTAAGAAGCCTACAATAAACCTACAGACATGGCCAGAGTCATTGCTCTTTTGCTATGGTGTAAATTACAAATAACTTCATTAACTCCTGGAGTTGCATCAAAGCAAGAGGTAAATAAGGCCCTGATCATATTCCCTCTAAAGACAGCCCGCCCATCACAGTTTGGGTTAATGCACTTTGCTGCTAGTTCTGGGCTGATCTCCATCAGTAGTAATTGGATTGCAAGAAAAGCAGATATCTGGTTCCAAATGACATTTTTATCAATATCCGTCTGTTTACAGGTGTCTGTCATAACCTTCAAATACACTTAAATAACTCATTCATCCAAGCACTGAACGTATGCAGGGAAAGATTCATCCAGCAAATGCACAACTACTACTCACATTTTTGCCTTAAAAAAAAAAAAAAAAAAAAAAAAGTTAATGCAGAGAACTTTTTCTTCCCTGAAATTTAGAGTCAGTATGCATTTCACAGCCAAATCATACACAGCAGAGAAAGCAGGCTGATGAAGCAAACATTCACCCCCGAAAAGTTATTTTCTTCAAACAGAAATTGTTGGTTAAGGCTTTCAACAGCAAAAATACTTTCCTGGAAAGTTTCAGTCAGGTCTTTACAAAAAGGAAATAATACATAAACCGTAGCATTTTAGACTTGAACCTGCTTCTGCAGTGTCCTGTGAAAGCTGTAGCTCAGTTCCACCATGTGCTCACTGCAACATGAGGATAAGATCATCAAAACCCTGTTTTATCTATCACAGATTCTAAAGAGCTCCTCTATTACCCATGCCCTTTTTTTTGTTAACTTGATGTCATATTTGGCTGATACAGAAAGGTAAGTCTTTCAAAATTCACAGCATAACCTAACTCAAATCTTTTAGCCTCTCCTGAATGAGAATAAATTAAACTTTCTAATCTCAGACTTGTTTAAAGATCTACTGAACCTACCCACAACTGAACCTTTACTCCAAACGTGGAAGTCTGTCAAAACAGCCCTCAGACCAGCACAACCTGTACAGGAAGGCCTTACTTTTAAAAATTACTAATATTGATTTATTTGCAGTTCTTAGGTCCTTGTACCTATTCTGACTGCAAGAATATTACAGGCTGCCTTAAAATAGAGCTATAGTTTTCCCCTTTAGCTTTTTTCAGACTATTGAAAAGAGTTGCATATAGTTAAATGCTTTCCCAAACAGTCACTGAATACACTCTGTAAAGCATGTTGCATCTCTACTTTGATAAGAGTAGCTTACTCTTATCACTAAGAACAGAGCAATTCTGATCTCGCATCAGTTCTGTAATCCTTTCCTACTCTTGATGAGCTTCAGTGCAATTTGAAAGGGCTTTTGGGGCAAGTTGTGACACGGTGACTGTGTTGAATGTGTGTGAGATTTTCCATCTCCCCAGCTGGCTGTACTACTTCTGTTTTATTGGAAACTGCAGTTCCCAATATCAAGTGATTACTGCCTTCATTAAATACCACACAAGAAAGGCTCTAATCCTGATAATTGAAAGAGTCAAGGGGCTCAAAATAAAACCAGAACAATTCAAATATATGCTAAAAAGTCTCATGCTGGAAGGAAGAGAGGGAATTCCAGCTCTTGGATTCCAATACAAACTCCCAGAATGCAAACAAATACAACTGCCACGCTTGGCACTGCTACCTGTGATACTGTTTAACATGCCAGGTTTAGACAACAGTACTGCCAAGCCCGCTCAGCAGAGCGCACACTCCAACAGAAAGACTAATCCCTTACTCAGAATGCCGATTCCTCAAGAATTCCAGCCTCTCAGCTTCTTTATTTTGCCTTGCAATTAACCTAACAGATTAGAAATGGGGTTGTGCATGTCAGATTAGAGCTCTGTAACATTCTCAATGTTTTACTTAATATTAAACTTAATTAGGATAGCAAGGAGGTGGGAATAGGGAGGATTGAAACCTGGTGTCACCAGCAGCTCCTTTTCAACAGCTGAATTGGAATGGTTTTTAGCCAGATGAGCAATTACACCACCAGCAGACTGAGACAACCCATGCATGCAAGCCCCATATGCTCCTGCCTAGCTCAGGTGAGGAGCTCTGGAAAGTTCTATCACTTGCCACTCTGTTCTCTAAGTAGCTTTAAGAGGCACCTTGTGCTCACAGCACTAACCCCACAGGAAAGGGATCTCAGGAAGGAGTGCCAGCCTCTAATCTTTCTTTCTCTCTAGCCTCTGCAATAGCCACCAGCTGCCAAGTGTCACTTGCAGAAATAGGGACAGAAAGCTACAGGTTCATGTGATCTCTCTGCTCCAGCATAGTGGGGAAGATATGCTCAGAGTTACACGCAAAACCCTCAGTCAGCTTCCTTCAAGGCCAGGCAGCACTGGGAGGTTAAAGAAAGGACAAACAGGGGACCATGCAGGGGTGAAGTGGCTTGGATTAACATACTCCCATCCCCCTAGAGAAAGAAGGCCCTGCATTGTTTACACCAGCACAGAAGGATCTGTCCTTGGGGCATGACTGAGCACAGACACATGCAGCCCTGGTAAGAAAGGCAGCTCCCCAGCCAGGTCTGTTGTACTCAACACAAGGTTATGCAGCTTTAACTCTCCATGACATCCTCTTGGTTCTGAAGCACTGCAATGTCCTGTCCAGCCCTTTAGGGCACTTACATTCACCCAAGGGCTCCTGTAACTCACACAGCCATCTTCATCAGGAGGCAGATGACAGAGCTGCATGGGGACAACTGGGGATGATGAGAAGCTACTCAGTCAGCTCAAGTTTTAACTGTATGCATGCTGCTAGCCTGTTACGCTGGTGCAGTAAAACCATTCTCATGGATTAAGCTAATACTTTAGTTACATTTTGTAGTACTCCGGGAACAGAGTATAACCAATGCGTAATAGCTGACTGGCACTTAACTGAGGAGCTCTGGTCCCTGCAATTAATGTAATTGCTTAAGATACAGATACACACTGACTACTGCAGTATCCTCTGATCATCTGCAAGTAGTGGGGGAATACACTCAGAAGTCCAAGTCTCTCATGCATCCCAGCTGGCAGAGGCCCTGCCACTTACTGCCTTGACTGTGGCCACATCATGAGCCAGGTTCTTTCCTTTTAAAACATTCTCTTTAAAAGCACCTCATGTCACTAGCCTGTAGGGAACTAGAACAGTTTGCATTAATGTAGCAGGTTCATACTGCATTTACATAGAGCCCTTTGTCCAAAGATTACAGACTTTCCAAAGCTTAATTAGATGCAATCACCCCCAACCCTCCATAAGGTGCATTAAATCCTGTCACTATTTCTAGACTACATTACCACTTTATAGCAGTTATTAATTGGCAGTAGATTTCAAGTTCTTCATTTAGGGAAAGATTTAATTCCTGTCTTTCAGGCACAAATTTTTAAGTCAAGACTCTGGGCTTCTACATTGAGTTCTGCCACTGACTTGGTTTCTGGACACTAGGCACATAATTACTGGTCACCCAGCCAGCTACCCCCATAGAGAGGCCAAGACATACAGTAGATTCCCAAGAGATTAAAATTGGTACTTAAAAACAATTGGTAACATACCCACTATAGCCTCTCAAGTCTAAAATAAATTGCTCTGAACTAACTTTTCACTTGGATAGTGTGACATGTCATGACTGCTCCCTTTCTCACTGTGCTGGCAAGCTTCAGCCTGTCTTTCTTTTCCAGATTTGTCTGCAAGGCCATCACATATATGGAATGCAATTTTTCTCAATGTTCTGGGCCAGAACACACAGATACCACAAAACTATCCTCCTGTGCAACTCTGGTCCAGCTTAGTCCTCCAACTTCATCTGAACAAAAATTCCTAGGGGCGAGTCTCACTATACATGTATAACACCTAGCACAGTGATAGCCCAGCCAAGCTCAGGTTCTCTAATGCCACTATGGCAACTACATTCAAGTTTCCTACTTTGACTCCCACCTGCCTCTTACACTCATCTTTCTCCTCCCAACACTGAGAGCCTTCTTACCTACTGATAGATCTGAGCAGAAAGTCAAGGTAGACCAAATTGACAGGACCAATCAGCATCCTTACTCCACAAAGTGCTCCAACCTCCTATCACAGATGACAGAAAAACCCCAATCATTAGAGAGGCAGCCACTTTGCAGCTACATATAATCCTTTGTATTCCACAGGGCTGTGGCTACAGGCTCACAGTTCCAGCTGAAATCAAGGAGCTTTACCCATGCATAGCTGAGAGCACTCATATGTCTCAATCTGCCCCCCTCACCACCACCAACCCACTAATAATGCTAACTTTCTGAGGTATTGTCAGATTCCTGGGATAACAGGATTGGTATCTATGTGACCTCTGTCATTGCAGAAGTATTCTTTATGTTTTATGGAAGGCAGCAGACTTTTTAATGGCATATACATATTGGAAAGACTCCTCTATTTTTGTTTCCCGTTACAAAAATAAGCAGACAGATGATTTTGAGGCCTACTAGGGAAATCAGGTCAACTCGAATCCACAGACCTGCCAGGTCACTTTAGAAAGTGACTTCAAGAGAAACTGAGTGGCAGATGCAGAGTAAACATCTGCCAGCATCTGAACGTGCTCTAAGTTAGGAGAAAACTATTGAACAGTTTGAAAAGGAATTGCCTAGAAAGGGAAACAGCAACTGAAATAAAGGATGCCCTAAGCAGAACCAGTCTCCCTTACCATTAAGGTAAGTTGCATAGCACTGGGCCCCATGGCATCAAGGTTTCATGTCAGAGGGTTGCCACAAGGCTCAGCACAAACAAAAGCACTGAAGGAAATGGGGTGATAGGCTAGAAATCAAGTTCCTACTTCACTGACCCAGCCAGAAAAACCCCTCATCTACTACATAACCTCACACAGCTCTCAGGAGCTTACTGTCAGGATGAAGAGATGCTATGCCACTGGGAAGAGGGTTTTGAGGACAGAGTTTAAAAATAAATCAATCTTTGTGTTGTTTTGGAAGTAATCTATGGAAAGGATTTGGTTGTAAAAGGCATTTTATAAAATAGGAGGCAATATTATTGTTTGACAATAAAAATCAAAACCCAGTTTCCTTATTTGCTCAGAGTAAAGCCATTTTGCAGATGTCTTCAGAGAGGCTTTTTAACTGCTTTCTGCAGCTTAATTTTCCCTTTTAGGTTTTTATTACATTTAAAATGTAATGCAGTCAAGGGCAACTTTTAACAAGTCTTCTGTTACTGAACTTCTCACTGTTCATATCACCTTTGCTCAGGAACCTATGAACAGTGTTACCCCCCTTCTACTCTACTTTTCTTCTGTTAAAGCAGGAGTATCCTCTCCTACCCTTAACTCTGTGCTTCTTAAATAGCTCATTCTCACTGCATATAACTGTTCTAGTTACTCATCATAGAATGAAATGTAGAACAAGAATGATGATGCATCAGAGCAATGCTGACAATAGCAGATGCATAAGGAGATTTTCAGCTGTGTAGACTATGTTTGCTGCCTGAACAGTCTTTCACCTACCTCCTCAGGGAAAAGATGAAGGGAGTTTTTCAAGTATTGCTTTGAAATAGCGTGTATACAGCTGTTTGGGAAAACCCTTAAAATAAAGGCTACATCTAAGTCAAAGCATACTAAGAAAAACCAATGGAAAATAACTCCACAGAGCTTGCTGTCTTGCTGCTGCACCTTTGTATTTTGAGTTTCTTCACTTCACCAGGGGCAGCTGCAATTGCTGAAGGCCAAATTAATGTGGCATGTTACAGAGGAGATCAACGCACCTGCTCTCTAATAAAGACTTTACTTCTGTTGCTATATTTATTCTTGTTTCACTCAATCTAAAGTAAACGTTATTCAGACTCAAAGATGCTCTCCGCATATGGAGAAACAAAATGAGTGCCCTCAGGTACATTCCAAAGCTCCAAGTGAGGTAAAAATTAAGTTACCTCATATACTCTCAGCTAATTCCCATGTCTGGATTTAGTTCGCATTTTTGGGGTTGAATCTGTCTTGTTACTTTAGCTATAGCTACTCCATGAAAGTAATTTTTTAGACTCTTTGGAGGCTTTCTTAATTAGTGAAGGTTCCTGGGATGGATTTTCCTAAGACCGGAAGTACTAGAAACAAGACGACAAGTTGATTGGTATATTTAGCACTTCTGTTTCCTACAGATGCAGTGACAAGTCTGTGGAGCTGCAAGACACCCCCACCACAAGGGTAACCTTTATCTAACAACAGGAATAGCTGCTGCAAAGGAAGTCAGCCTGTTTCGCTCAACTCAGCCAGATCACCTAGAAATTTAGGAAGTGAGGTGTTTCACAAGGTATACAAGCTGTCAAACATACTACAGTCTGAATTATGGTACTTCTCAGCCATCAAATGAAGGTGACCATCTGGCATTGTGCATTTTAAAGTTCACCTACACAAGAAAACTAAATTATCTCCTGCCATGTCTAGGGAAAGTCCACACAGATCTGTTTTCAAACATGCGTTCTAGAATACCTTGTTCTGCAATGGCTACACAAATCTATTTCCCTACCAAGAAAAGTCCTGACACATGTAAAATAATAGTACAGAGCTGGCTCAGTAGTGCAGGCAGAATTTAGTTTTCCTATCCCAAAGATAAAGGGCCAGGCAAGGACAAATTGCTCTTGGAAGGGAGCACTCCACACGCCACAGCAATTGCTTATACTCAGAGTCAGCTTCATAACTGGGACCATTCAGGATAAGAGCCCTGTACCTAATCACTCACTCACATCTGTTTTTCCCCACTGGAGTAGTTGCACTGATCTAACCAGCCTGAGACAGAACACGTAAATGGAAAAATTTGGGTACCAGCTATAAGCAGACCCAACTAGTCAAACAGCCCCAAATCTAGTGAACTCCCAACTCAGTGAGAGCCACATACTGCAAAGGTACCTAAAATAAGGAAGCTAAGCTCCTCCAGAGTCCAACTTCAGAAGTGTTGAGTAGTCAGCAAGCAACTCAAGACACTGCATCCAGTGTAGCATAGGCATTCCTGAAACAAAAGCAAAGCCACGCTGTCTGAAAACAGAACAGCAAAAGTTATGAAGTATACTGAAGAACATCTGCTGAATGTATCTTGTAACTAAAATCATTAACTGACCTGCATTACCTAGGGTAAAACCTGAACTAAATGAGATTTTACATATGGCTTAAAGAACCAACATATTTTCATGTTTATATGCAAAACTAAGTGCCATCAGGGATTCTTTCAGATGCTCACACCTTTCCCCTCAAATCTCCATCAGTAGAGTAAGCCAAGCAGTACATTCCCAGTTCCATTTCCCATTTAAAGAGGAATTTAAAAAAAAGCACTCGCTTCCATTTGTCTGAATTCTGCTTTAGATTGGACAGACAACATCTTAACATGGACAATCAAGTAGACATCATCAGCATCAGACTATTAATTAAAATCCAATCCCAATCTGAAGTTAGAAGTTTGTCACTAAGGTACACCTGCATGGCCTCTTCTGTCCTGCACCCCTCGGGCTGCCAGGGACATCTTTGCAGGGATACAGCTTAGAGCAAGTTTGCTCACCATTGATTTAGAGCCCATGTCAATATGCAAACCTCTCACTAATTTTAATAACAAGTGATTGCACTCCTGGTTCAGGGCTCAGTCAAGACATTGTCAATAAAACTGCAATGACCCCATGGGTTTTTTTTTAAAGGCCTATCTTTATGCTTTTCCTCCCAGCCCTTTCTTAGGGCATTTAACAGTTCTACTGTTCTTTCTCGAAGAGGTTTTAACCCTTTGTAAACTATAGCCACAAAACATCCCACCACATGGCAGCTTTTGAATTACTAGTTTGCCCTTTGTACCAAGAAAAGCCTCACATTGCAACTAAAAAAGATACAGTATTTAGAAACCAACTACTATGAATGAGTGCCATTAGAACATCAGGTGTGAACAACAGCCTCACCAGCTCATCAATTCAACTGAAAGAAGGATACGAGCCCCAGCCAGCAGATTGCTTTGATGGCAAACATCAGCTCCAGAAGGTTTCAGCTGTTAAGAGCCGCAGCAGCTCAGCACAGAGGTTTTTGCTGTTATTCTGCGCGTTAACGTTGGGGGTAGGTGTTCGGCGAGGGTGCCGGGGAGCCCACACGCCAACAGCCCTGCGACCCGCTTCACCGAGGTACCCGGGTGCTGCTCGAGGGCCGCGGGGAGAGGCGGCGGCTCTCGCCGGGGCCTTGCCAGGGTTTCACAGCCGGCGCGCAGCTCCCCGGCAGCCCCTCCGAGCAGCACGGGCGGGCCGCAGAGCTCGAGGCACCCCGGCGCTCGCTCCAGCTCCTCGCGGCAAGCGGAACGGGCGAGCTGAGCCCGGCGCCAACCGCGCTCCCCTCAGCGCCTGCCCGCCAGGCTCCGCGTGGGAGCCCCAGAACGAGAACACGCACCCGCGCTCCTGCCCTCCACCCCGGGGAAAAAAATAATTTAAAAAAAGGGGGGAAAAAAGCAGCTTAGCCCTATGGAAAGAACTAGCCGCTCGATGCGGTGCCGGGCTCCGCCGAGGCGGCTGCTGCGGCCGCGCCGCGTCCGCCCTGGAAGGTTCCAGAACGCTGCTCGCGCCGCCGCCGCCGCACGAGGCAGCGGCGCCGCCTCCCGCCCCCGCTTTTCAACCCTCGGTTTAGGCGGCGGCGGCCGCGCTCGGGGCTCGGCTCGGCTCGGCTCCGCCCTGCCTCTGCCCCTGCCCCCGCCCCCGGGAGAGGGCGGCCGCGCTGGCTGGGGGCCGGGCCGCCCCCTCTGCCGGTTGCAGCGTCCTTGCGAAACAACCCGGCTTTTCTTTTCCCGCGCCGTCTGATCGCTCCTGTGAATTCCCTCCCTAACCGCCGCCTCTCAGATCCGTCCCTAATTGCGGAGGAAGGCGCTCTAATGCAGACCCCGCGCCCGCTCCAGCCTACGCAAACCCGCCCTTACTGGGCTCGCGCCAGAGCCCCGCGGCGGGGAGAGGAAGGAGCCGGAGCCCCGCGGCCCCGCGGAGCCCCCGAAGCCCTCGGAGCCCCCGGAGCCCCCGGGGGCGAAAGGCGAGGGGTGTTCGCGCCCTTGGCCGGCGGCGGTGCAGAGCGGGACTCCTTGCGCGCCCGCTGATTTTCAGGCTGTGGGAAATAATTCATTCACAAGCAGCCGGTGCTAGTTTTCAGCCCACAGATAGGAAGCACTGAATCACCCCGTTAATTCCCCGCGCAGAGCTGAATGAAGAGCGCGTTCAGGACTTGGTTCCTCACCTTAGGCCCGCTGAGCCGCACGGTGCTCAGGAGCTCCCGAGCGCCTGCGTGGCTGAGAACCTCCCGCCGAGCCCGGCAGGGTCCGCGTCTCAGCACTACCTTAGCTGTGGGAACCAGGGTCTCTTAGTCCCAGCTGTGGGAGTTTGTGGCTTCGAGACGTGAGGGTGCTGGCTCAGCCCCTTGTCTTGCATGAAAGCAGCTAAAGCAAGTTGGACCTTAGCGAGTGGGAGGCTGCCGAGTTGCCAGCCTCTGCACCGGTGGGTTGAAGCAGTGACCTAGAAGGAAACTACAAGGTAAGCAAGTCCCTGAGCTGGTAATTCCCGGATGTTTTTACTAGCTATCCCACTTGCTTTGCTTCCATGCTGGTCTCCCCCCTTCCAGGTGTGAGCCCCATTTTTGCCCCAGATTTACTTAAAGATTATGAGCCAAGCACTGTGACCCTTTCTGGGACCCTCTGCCCTAAGCTGCCCTGAGTTTTTCCCTTTCACAGAGTGAATTCTGTATTTTCTCCCCGTAGTTTAACATGAATGAAAGCAATGATACATGAACAATCTTGTGAATAGGAAATGTGATGCTGTATGGTATGTTTTTAGCATTCTGCATAAGGGAGTAGATGCACAACTCCTGTTGCCATAGCTTTCATCCCTCTGAGACTTGCACACGTGTCACATACCCTGAACGAGATGCACAACCGAAGAGGGGAGAGAGGGGGAGACGACAGAGGAGGCAGCCACTAACGAAGCAGGAATCCTTTCTTTTAACTTCAGCCTCATGATTCAACGTTTATGATGTCAATAATTTTAAGCTGTAAACAGCAACCTAACAAAAGGCGTGTGTGGGAGGGAGTTAAATCTGAGCTCGGGATGACTGGCATTCCTTGCAATCACTGGCCAAGCTTATTTCAGAGACCCACATGTTCGTTATGAACTCCCATTAGCACTGACAGTCTTCCCAAGGGAGCAGCCAATACAAGAACAAACCAACACTCCCATTTAGTCCCTCATGTAGTGGCCAGTGCCTGAGGCTGGCTCATATGGGCATGAAATGTTCCTTGATCCACATAACCGTTCGCTGCAGTCCCCTGTATATCTCACACCCTGTTACAGGAGGTGACAACAAATGGGAAGATTTGTTGCCAAACAAATTGGGTTCAGACTGGGTGCCAGCAGGTGCTGGTTCATTTTGCTTTCTCCTCTGTCCAAGGTAAAGGGAAGAAGTTATGTTTCAGTCAAGAAGGATTCCTTGGTAACGTTACAAATGAGTAACAAATTGTTCTCTTTGACAGTGCTTGTAAGAGATACCAATCCACTTTAGGGCTACAAAGTAAGCATACAGCTGTTCTGTGCTTGTACCCGGGGTGGCTTTGGTTTTGCTTGGAATGAGAAGCCAGCAGCAGAAAATGGAGTGAAACAAAAACCCAAAAGAAAAAGAATAAGTGACTGTGAACAGGTGAAATAGCTGGAAAAAAGGAAAGGGCAGAGTTTACTGTTTATCTATGGCTTATGTTGGAGTCTTCTTAGTCTTCAAACTTAAACCAGAAGTGCTTCAGTTAAAATTTGGAGGTTACTGTAAGATGAAACTCTGTAGTTTGCATGAGATCCTGCTCATATCCATCCTGCTTAGGACTGTTCCGCCAGTCATGTTTCCAGCTAGCAGGGATGCTAGTCCATTCATCTGGACTCCGGTGTGTTAGACCGGGAGCTAACAGCAATTGTCTCATAGAGTTTAGGATGGAAATAAAGAGCAGCTGTGAAGGGCATAGCAAGTACTCCTAGAATAAGGCCCTGGGATCAAGAGGCCCACGTGCCAGATTTTTTTATCTGATTTGGTGCAGCACTCCACAATGCAGAGCTGAAGAGGAAAAGCAATTACTTCTCAGTTTTGAGAGACTAGCTTCTTGGACTGCTAGCATTGAGTTGCTGTGCCCTAGGAAGCAAAGGATAGGACTCAAATATATGCAAGTGCTGCATTCATGAGTCAGGGCTGGAGAAAGGAGGGTTGAGGGAGAGAGGTGAGCAGAAAGACAAAGAAAAGTCTTGAAAGAGTTTCTCTGGGCAGAGGAGATTGATAACCGTGTGGCTGCTTTCTGCACAGTTTAGGAAATGCAAAGCATTATAGATAGAAGAATTACAAAACCCTTCAATCATGGATCTTTTGAGATTATGGCCTGCTTATGAGACAGACATTGTTATGTTTTGGCACTAAACTCGGAAGCAAAGCCTATGTGAATAATGGATGCATGTGTTAGCATCAGTCTGATACAGCTTTTGATTGGATTCTGCAGACTTCTCTCCTACCGTTGCCCTGCAGCAGACCTGGGAGCATTTGCAGCTGTTAAAATGAAAGGGCATGTTTGCAGCTGCATCGTATCCCCCCCATGTCAGTGGGTTGCTGTGAGCTCAGAGGAGGGCACGCAGAGGATTATGTCCTCTAATGACAGTAGAGAGTACGTGCACATTAGGAGGGATCTGTGTGCGTAGATGTGTTGAAAATAAGTGTAAAGCATTAGATCAAGGAGAAAAAATGGAGTTCTTTTCAGGGTAAGTGCACATTCCGGTGTGGAACAGCAATTGCCTCGGTTCAGTTCTCAGCTCTTTTACAAGCTTCCGGACAAACCTTTCAGTTCATCACACAAATAGTAGACATCCAGTCTGCATGACAGATAGTTCCTCTCCCATGCTGCCATGACTGGATCAGTGGGGGCACCTGACTTGTTTCCTCTCTCTAGGAAAGAGAAGGTTCGTCTGAGGTGTTTGGTGGATGAGCTTCAAGATTTTTTCCTCCCCTTCAGCAGAAGGAGGGCTGGCCATGGTATCAGCAGAAGATGGTATCACTTTGAGAGGATCTGTCTATGGAGAAGACAGATAGATGCTCAGAGGACCAGCCTGCCAAGCTCTTGTGTACCTCCCTTATATATTTTATTTGTATGTCTCATGCAGTTTCCTAATTTGGCTCTCTATGGCCTTGGGCTGGTCTTCCCATTACAGTTTTTAATTTAAGTAAAATATGTGCAATACCTGTTGCATTTGGACTCTGAGCTCACCTGGGGTCTGCACCATAATATAAATAATAATAACTTAAAATTATATTTTGAATGATTTGCTTGCACTTCTGTAGCACTGCATAATTGAGCAGGGCTGTATTTAGATTGTTTTTCTGGCACAAAAACTAACTTGCAGCCGGGCAAGAAATAGTAATTGTGTGAGGTAATTCAGTTTTGAATAAGGTGTTGGAAGACTTCATGAAGGAGATGCCAGAATGCAAATCCATGTATTCAGACAGGATTCAGAATCATGTCTTGATTAAATGGGCTCTGGTTTACTACTGTAGCTCAGAATCTGATCCTGACCTGGGAGGGAAAGTCAAGACCACTGTGCTACCTACATCTGTAGTGTGACATTTTGTCACCATCTCTTAACTGTAATGCAGCAGGTGTTTATTATTCAGCTACAGGCTGGATCTCCTTGCTCAGGCCTTTGTCATTCTCCAAGCTTTGAGGAACAGCCCTTGCCCTAAGGAGGGCTAAGAGGCACATTAAAACTCCTAAACTGAGATGCCCTTCACATGCCTGCTATCCCTGCTGCTCCTGCCATTCTGCTTGTAGCTCCAGCTGTCAAAAAAGGAGGCAATGAGCCAAAGAAGAACATGAATCTAATTCCAGTCCTCCCCTCCCCCAGATAACAGGCAAGATCTATACTCAGCCAGAGTCACTATTCACTGTACTAATTGAATATTTTGTTTCCCCCTTGCTGCAATTTCATTTTCAGGTACTAGTGACAAATAAGGAACTGCAACACCTACACATATTTACACCTTGTTCTCATTTCAACTTCCCTCCTGGTGGCACTTGTGCCCAAGTAAATGCAAGAAACAAAAGGTGATAATGGAGCTACAGATTAACCAGACCTGTGTGATTGACTGAGGTATAAGCTGGGTGGAATGGTGATGCTGGAGAGACACTTCCCCCACCCCCTCTTCCAAATCGTATATTTTTCAAGATCACATCAATTACTTGCATTTCCAGTTGGATAAACTTGAATGAGAAGGTTTTCTGTAATGTGGGACAAGTCACTGAAGCACTTTTTCTTATCTCCTCCTGATGCTATCTATATTGGGTGTTTGCAGGAAAGAGAAATCTAGCATGGAGCTAGGAAAGATTTTTTTTTTTTTTTTTTAAGAAAAGAAAATTAAAAGAATGAAAAGGAATGAAGTGAAAGAAATGAAATTAGACCCTTCATTAAGAGTCTGGTTGGGGTCAGATCAGTCTCTCAAGCAGGGATCACATGCCTCGCTCTGGATGAGACAGAACAAGGTATAAATAGGTTTGTGAAAATTCCGGAATGCCTTGAGTGCTGCAGAAATGACACAAAAGGGCTCGCTGTTGTTGCCAGTACTGTACGCAGGAAGAGCTTTGTCCTCCGGAGGATGTGTGCATCCATGCAGACGTGACCAAACTCGGGCACTTCCACAACCAGTGGTGCAGGAGGGACTGTCATTTTCTTCACATGCAAACTCTGTGGTTCATATGGTAGCTACCAGGTATATTGCATACTTCTGCAGGCATCTGTCACTCAATGGAAAACTCTGAGACTTACCTCCTTCTCCTCGGTTGGACTCTGGATGGTTTTAAGTAGCAATGAACATCTGTACTATCTAAACATGTTACATAGCTCCACAGCAAACAAAATCTCCTACCTTGAGGGGTTTGATGTTAAGATGGATGGGAGTTTAATTAGGCTTTTGTAACCAGACAGCTCTGTTTGTTTTTAATTTCCCTGTGCTTTACACTGTAAGCTGCTCCTTTGCCACTCCAGCAGGCTAAAGCTTTGTGGGAGGAGTTTTGCACATAACCGTTTTTGTTTCCTCTTTGTGCTTCGTAGTAAACAGCCGGTGTCTGCTTTTGTGCTGGGGAGTTTTAACTTGCACACGGATGTGGAATAAACTCTAGCAGTAACAAGTAAATAATGTCTGGCTCACAGTTACAATAGATCAAATTACAACAGAGCCAGTCTTTCAGTGTAGTGTATGTGTGCATTACGTTATTATTACAGTACACAAAAGAAAACGGAGCAATCTTTTGCCATAGATAAGTTTTACATGTGATTGTATTAAAATATAAATAAAGATGAGTACAGTAGTAGGCCAGATATCTTACTGCTAAACTGAGCTGTGATTGAACAGAACCAAGGTGCAATTTCTGGATCTGCCACCACTTTCCTGGGATATATTAGTCCATATTGCTTAATGTCTCTGCCTAGGTTCCCTCTGTCTAAAATAGGACTGTGTCTGTGCACTTTTTCATGTGTTGAATATAATGAATGGCAGTCAATGTAGTTTCGTGGAGAATGGGTCTTGTCAAGCTGACCTGGTTTAATCTTTGAGATTATAAATTTGGTTGACAATTGTAACAGCAGAGTTATGAAAGACTTAAACTGTTCTAGGGTGTTTGACTGTGAGCTGTATGCTATTCTGATTAAAAATTAGTTAAACACACCACAGAGAACACACAGTAAATTACTAAGAACTGGAGATTTTTTTTCCTATTGATACTTCATAGACAAATGATAACAAGGCTAAATCTTTAAGGACTATAGGATATTTTCATGCTACTTCAGTTGTCATTGAGCTCTCTTTTACCCTCTCTGTGAGGGGGAGTAAGCAGGGCTGTTATGCACTGAATGGGGCTAGGAGTTGAAACAGCAAAAGCCAGACTGAAAACGTATGCCGTGTTGAGAAAAATAGTTGTATTAGTTTGGAGTGAATCTCTTCCTGGCCTTCTACGCTTAGCAGGATTACACTTCCCAAACATTTTGTAGTAGGAAACTGTTGACGTCAGCTTTTTTCTTTGCCTAATACCTCAGTTTACACTTGTGTAAACTGCCAGCAAAGTAGAATAGCAGTAATAGTGTTAAATGTAATTCTTGTATCAACAAGAAGATTCATAGCAAAAAAAAAAAAAAAAAAAAAAAAAGGTCTTTTTTTGATTTTAGGTTTAGATTATCTGTGGTCCTTTAATGTCACTTCCCATTCCAAATTAATACAAGGTGCTTGTGCTGAAATAAGATGCAGTGAGAAATAGGACCAGGTGATAGTGTGAGGATCACCTGTTCCTTGTGAAAGTAATCAAGCAGCTTATATAGGACTGAGAGCCGGGGGGGGGGAAGTGAGGCTGCAAGGAGAGTTGTTATTTTTGGGTGAAAGTAGTTGCAGAAGTTCTTGGAGACTGGTATGTTAAGGAACAAGGCAGTAGGATCTGCTTTACCTTTGTGGGTTGATACTGAACCAATCTTTGCATATGAAATGCTGGGAAAGAGGGACTGAAATGCTGAGAACTTTGCAATTCTGATAGGTGTTCTGGCTAGTAATCCTGCCTTCAGGCTTTTTTTTTTTTTTTTTTTTTTTTTTTTTTTTTCCTTTTATTAAGGTAAAGAAAGTGAGATAAGCTTTAAGGGGGGGCTATGTTGTAGATGCTCTAAGATACTGCCTTATGTGGAAAATTCTGACTTGGATTTTAGATTTAATACTGGTTGTCTTTTAACTTAGTGATTTAGATACATGTGTTTCTAGTGATAATGATTAAAACATGTTGTGATCCTGAACATTTCATTGGTAGAAGTCAGGAGGTACTACAGAGGAGCTACATCTCAGATGTAAAAATAGTATGAAGCTAAGATCAGAACTGCCATTAAAGTGCCTGAACTTCTCCTTATTGGAGAATCTAAATTTGAATCTAAATTTAGATCTTACTTGGGCCAGTTCAGAATAGGTCATCATTTTAACTTGCTACTGTCTGTGAAGGACCTCAGTTGGTGTGAATGGCTTTCCTATTGTGTGCTAAGTAGAAATCTTTTAAGGAAAGGGTTATCGGGGTATATGTTGTGGAAGTGATGCAACTCCTTTGTCTTTCGCTGGCTCCACCAGCATGGATAAGATGGTATGTGCTATAACAAGGTCACTTGTGCTGTTGAACCAGCAGTGTTGTCGTGTTAAATTGCTATGGTTCATACAGTTCACACAGCAACCTTGGCTTAAAGCGTTAGCTCTGGGCTATTAAATTTTCTGTTTAAAGCGTGAGTCTTGAAAAGACTTGAGTGCTTTTGATTGATCATCACTTGGTGTGTTGTCTCTGTAATACTGCAAGCTCAGTGCAAGGGGACAAAACATACACTGAGGGGGAGATGCTTCTCCTCTCTCTCTCTCATTTTTTAATGATATGAGTATAATGGGTAGGAAGGTGTGTAATTTTGCCCTTGTGGCACAAATAGCTGGTGTGAACTAGGCTTCACAGGAACTCCCCATCATCTGGATATGTCCTGTTCTTTGGATGTACCCTGATGGGGAGGGTTTCTGAGGCTCAGAATTTCCTTTTAAGTGTTAGCTGTAGTATCTTGGTCAAGTTAGATGTTCCTCATGCTACATCTGTATCCTAAAGAAGACTGCATTGGCTGCTTATGTAACCCATACTGGCAATATTGGGGGAAGGTGGAAGAGAGGTAATCAAGATGTGCAGTCTTGCCTCCCCTAGAAAAATAAGCCTCTGTTGTTTCACTTCTCTCATCAAATGAGTGAAGTTAATGGTTAGTGTGGCTCCTTAGTCAATAGAACTGGTGGCTCCCAGTTCATTTCTGGTGAACATGGCATAGCTTGCAGCTGAAATATGCATTAGAGAACATCCATAAATTGAGCTCAAACCTCAAATGGCTGATGCATCCCTGAGGCAACATGTACCAGTTAAGTCATGTCACCTGGGAATGCTTTTTTACTTTTTTTCTTCTTTTTTTCCTTCTGTTCATATGTTTAGATTACTTAGTTCATAATCTCTTTTGTGCTGGTTGCTTCTAAGTACATAAATATTGTGTAGTATGGTGAAGCATTGGTTGACACCAAAAACCACACCATGTTTATGACAGTTGGTCAAAGTATGCCTTGGATTTAGGCAGGTGTTTGTGCAGAGTCTTCTTCTGAAGCTGTATCCATAACTGAACAAGAAAGCTTGATTAGAACAACTGAAGACTGCAGCCTGGCTTTCTGCCTAAGGTAGGAATGCCATAGCTTGTACCATAGACTATGGAGTTTCTTTGGCAAAAGGTTTGTTCCTTTTGACATGTTTCTAAACCTTTCTAAAATAAGATGCAAAATTGTGCTTGTAATGAACGTGCAATGTTGGAGACAAATAGAGTAAGCATTTAAAGTGAATGAGAGGGAAGGCTGGGGCATGATAGAGCTCTCTTGATAATCTTGGTAGAGACTGCTTGCCTCTGACATCTGCTTAAGCAGTTCTGTTATGAGAGAGGACATGTTTGGGAATACGAGAATATAAAAATGGGGAAGCTAAAAACTGACAAACTATTGCTACAACAAGCTATCTTTGCACAAGAGATTTGCTATTGAATAACAATAAACTTTAACAAGTGGAATTTGGAGACTGGCTGGTCCTTAGTAAATCTTTGCAGAGGGGCAGGTGTTTACTGCTAAGGCTTTTGGTGTGGGGAGGGACAGCAAGTCTTCCTTGGCCTTTTGTAGCAATTGGAGAGGCTATGTTATTGATGTGCAAACTTGAAAAAGCCCAAATGCAGGCCACCTGAACTGAGTAATGAGCATATACAGCTGTTACCAATACTTCACTTCTGACCTTGCTGTACCTGTAGTTAACTCCCTTGTTTAAAGTAACACTTTAAACAAGACTGCAACTCTTGCTCCCTAAGCTCTTTTATGCATATTTGCCATGGGTTCCTCACTGCTCTGTTTTCACAGCAGCATCTCTTGTGTTTTGATGTGCTCTTTGCTATTAATATGAGGAGAGCTCATGCCCCTGTCCCAAACCTGTTCTAGGTACTGGGACTGGTTTTTTTAAAAAAAAAAAAAAAAGCTTATGTGTGCTCTTCCATGGTTTAGAGACTACTACTGTGTGACGAAGGCAAGCTGGAAAAAGCCTGTTGAGTCACCCAGCCCATAAAACTGAAAGATTTGAATTGGGAAGCCATGTCTCAAAAGGTGCTTAACCAAGTTCTAGTATCCCCAGGTAGAACTGAAAAGCTTCTCAGTGGAACCAATTACACTTGTTAGGCTTGACAAAGTCACTTTTATAAGCTGAATAAATAAAAAGTGAAACTTTAATTTCCTCCCACAACTATTTATTATACTAGAAAACTTCATCTAAGTTTGTTTATACCCAGCAGCTCAAGTGCAGTGAGAGCATTAGCAGTAATCAGAAAAACAGCAGCAGATTTAACTGAAAGTTTTTCTTTTGTATCTTTCAGACTGTATGAGCTAGGTATGAACACCTTGGTAGGTGATGCCTTTACAATAGGATTTTAATCAGCCTCCAACAGCTGTAGCTGAAAGGGAAAGATCTGTTTCTGGAGTAGCATAGCTGATCTTTCCTTTCAGTACCAGCATCAGAATGTGCCATGATCACTCTCTTGAAAGCACTTAATCAAACCTGTGATCTTACATTGTTTTGTCTTCTCTGAGAACTAGTCTTTTCTGTCTTGAGGTATGCAATTCTTTCCCCAAAAGACAAATTTTGCTTTTATTGCTACTTCTTCAGGCCTTTCTGTGCCTGTTTCATCAATGGCAAGGATACTTGCCCCAGCACAGCAATGCAGCTGAACCAGGTGCTCAGGAACAAAGAGCTGCCAAGGAGTGCAGTCCTGCATGTGTGTTGCAGTGCTAACTCCTATTTAGAGTGTCAGGCTCCCTGCAGTGGTGAGAGCTTCCAGTCTGACTGTTGGTTTTAATGCTTGAATAAGAGTAGGGTGGTTGTGGTGGGGGGGGGTCTTTTTTAAAAAAAAAAAAAAAAGATATGACTGTTGTGCTTCTTGAGCCTTGTCAACATGACTGTGAAATCTCGTGAAAACTGCTCTAACATCTCTGCTTGTTTACACCTGATTTTGCTGCTCTTTGTACTGTCTCTATTAGGGACAAGCCTAATTCTCATTATGACAAGCCTTCAGCATTCCTTTCACCTTCATTATTATTCTAGTGTCTTTTGGATGCTTGCACCAAGATGTTGCTTGCCTAAAATCCACATTCTTCCCACGTGCCTGTGTATTTGGATGGAAAAAGAAAATGTTTCTTGGTACTTGGCTGTGGATTCTTGTTTGTGATTCTAGTACACTGAGTTTGGGAAGGCATATGCCAGTTACAGGATTGCTTACACCTGCTTATTGTGAGTTTTACGGTGGGTTGAGTTGAGCAGACGAACTTATGCTAGTGCTGATTTTGAGGGACAGTCTAGTTGAATTTTCAAGTAATTTGAGATGCCTCAACCTGTGTGTGTGTGTGTTGTTTTTATTTTTTTTTTTAATTGAAGACATCTAAAATAGGCCTGATTTAAGAAAGAGTGATTGGAGAGTTCTGAATCACAGTTGTTCAATGTCTTTGAGATTTACAGCAAACTTACAGTTGGAAACTCAAACTGATGATTTCTTTAATGGATTGAGACTGATTCTGAAAGAAATATCATGGAAGATTTTAGAACTTTATTTTAGAATTCTTTTTCTTTATCTGAAGGTACTGCAAGAGTTTTTCTCACATATCAGGCTCAAAAACTGCCCTATTGAGCATCCTTTTGCAGTTTGCAAACTGCAGTGAGATAAACTTTGCAGTGGTTGCATGCAAATCCATACTGAGCTGTTCACTTAGGGCTTACCGAAGTAGCAGTGGGAGATACAACTGTCAGCACTTATGTTTGCAGGGAAGCCCTTTAAAAAGTTTGGCTATCTCTTGCTTTTGCTTTTCTTTCATTCTTTCCCACGCACCACTTTCCATCTTTTTTTCATGTTTAATTTGAAAACAAGCAAGTTATAGAAGGACCAACTAACTGCCTCTGCTAAAAGAACAAACATGACAGGTGACTGTTTGAAAGGACTGGTTCCACAGCTGGTGTCAGCTGAGATCGGTGGCGTTGTGCTGACTTATGCCATAACTGCACAAGTGTCAAAAGGGCTAGGAGGCAAGATAAATGTGGGAGATGAAAAAGAACATCCATTCTGGGAAAGGAAAAGTAGTCTCAAGTCCCAGGCATCACTCCCTTTGTTTTGTGTTTTCTTGCATACTGGGCTGCAGGTGTTGTGCCACTGTGAGTGCAGAGGGCGATTCCTCTGGTATCCGCCACTCAGCTAGCTAGTTGTGCCGACTTCACTTGCTTCTTCCTACGCTTGTACAGTGTGGGTAGGATACCCTAAGGAGGAAAACACAAGATGAAAACTACATGAAAAATTCAGCAGAATTTTTGTATTATTAATTAAAAAAATTTACTGAGCTTGTTTTACTATTTATTTTGTTGGCTCTCTATATGAGTCTCTTATATGTAAAGTACAGCACCTGGCAAAGTGGCTCTGCCTTCTGTGAACACCTGTAGTAATATCCACTCTGAAGTGGGTAGATTCACCTTTGAGCAGATGGGACCTAAAGCAGGCAGTGTGCCCTTAGCAGGGGCACCTTACCCATTCACAATGTTTCTGTCCGATTTGTTGGATCTTTCTGCATTATGAAGGTTTATAGCACTATTTTTTACTACTGCTAGCACTGACTGGACTGCAGTTTAGACAAGTCATTGCTTGCTGCAGGCAGATATGCAACAATATCATGTGATGTTGCAGAGGTGGTGGTAAACCTACAAGTGCCTGTAGCTGGCATCTGGCATCCTAGAGTTGCTAATGTCTTTGTACCTGATCTTTCCTTGCTGCCTTCAAGACAACTGTCTTTGTGTAGGCTCATTCTGGTATTTCTTTAACAAAGAAGAAAAAAATAATGAAAGTAGAAGAGGACATAAGACCAAGGCAAAGACAAGGAGGCATCCTGTTGAAAATGTCATTGTTGCCCAAACTGAGCATCTGTGCCAAAGGAAAAGCAATAGCTACAGGGCTGCTCAGAACAGTTTCCTGACTAATATAAAGCAGACTGATGTGCAGTTCAGACTGCTGATGTGAAGTGCTGAGGAGTTTCCAAGGTGAGCAGAGCACCGTGAAGATGCTGTGAGTCTGCCTTCACAATATCTTGATGCTTTGCTTCCAGCCCTAGAAAATATTTATGAGTTGCCTTGTCCATGGAGGAGGGAATTACTATGCTAAATCACTTGAGTTATGGAATGTCAGAACATGCTGGAGAAAACTGATACAGACTGTAATGACTGTAGAGAAGCAGCTGCTAACAGAATTTGGGATAACCAGGGCAATGTTGGCAGGCACCAGACTGATCAGAGACTGAGTTTTCCTTTCAATCTCCGATCTTTTCGTGAGGTCTTTGATAAGACAAAGCATCTCTGTTTTTAAAAGAGTACTTTGGAGACTGCACAGTGCTGGGGCTCTGTAGGTACTGAAATAAAAGGAGAGGAAAAAGTTAGTCAATGTCTGTTCCACAAACACTCTGAAATATAAATTGATGAGCATCCTCCTTGTTTACAAGTAGAAATGCACCACAGCCTGTGCTGAACCAAGGACAAGCAAAAGGGGTTTGTGATGTGGAAGCTTTCAAAAACTTCCTTTAGAGTGATTGAAGGCTACGTCACAGCCTAAGAAAATCTTACATCTTTGTGACTTTTTATATTTATAGCAAATTCCTGCCATGTTGCTCATGGGCACTGCTCTAAGTATGAATTGATGCAGTTGTCCTTAGTTACAACTCTTTGTATTGCAATTGTTTGTCAACCATAGATGAGTCTGGAGGCTGTTGGCAGAGAGAGAAGAGAATCCTTCATTGACTTACCTTTTATTGCAGAGGAGATCCAAAGCTGGAGTTTGCCTGTGTGTTTGATTTTTGGCACCTTGCTAACATAGACAGTAGTAACTTCCTTCTACCTTGCCATCGCAAGTCAGTGCATCAGGGATGCTCATCAGATAGGTTGCCTTTATACAGATTTATGTGCGAGTCTTTGGAGTTTGGGGACAGAAATGTGGTACTCTGTAGAGTATTGGACTTTGGCCTATGAAATGGAGTGATGGGAAAAGATTGTCACAAAATCCACCAGAGCACCTTCACTTCTGTGTGGGAATTGATGTTCTGTGAGGAGCCAGATCCCCAGGTTGTAAATCAGTTCAGCTTGTAATATCTGTCAAGTGTTTGGGGACACCTGGGTATCTGAAGCTGTATAAATGTCAGTTGTTATTACAATTTCTTGCTCAGGTTGTTGATTCCTCCCCTGCTGTTCTCATTGGGACGGAGTGACTTGAGGTCTCTGGTAGATCAGCTTGCATGAGAAACTCTTGCTCCTCCAGCTTGTCTTGTGTGCATTGTGCTTTGAAAACCCATCCCCAAAATGCAGTGCAGTTAGCCTGTCTCCTGGCTAGATACAGCTTTTCCAACTCTAGCTTTTTGTATCCCTTCAGCCCAATAGGTTGAACAATGCATGCTCAGAAGCCAGGCATTATCTGGGGCATTGAATATCTTCTGTGATCCTTGTAGTGATGTTCTGTGGATTTTGTATTCTGCTTTTCCTCCAGTGCACACATCCACACCCACTTATCCTTTATTCTATTAAATCTGCTCTTGTTTAAATGAAAATATTCAGCTTTTTTTTTTTTTTTTTTCAGTCTGAAGGACAATGTTATTCTATTTCCTAGCAAATACAGTGCCCTAACCTTTGAAAGATCAGCTGTGAATTATGAACCTTTGACAGGATCTGATGCCCCTGGAGTCCCTGCAGTGTTTTAGTTTTGTACTCAAAATTTATTCATTTGGGGGGGGGGGGGGGGAGTTGATTTCATTCCCCTTCCCTCCTCCAGAAAGTCTTTCCTCTCCTCTTTCCTCTGCTGCATCACATCAAGAAACTGTATTTTCTAGCATGGTTTAAAAAAGAGTTTTTAAAAACAGAAGGGGCCATTTTTGTTACTAAGACTTGCACATCAGAGCTTTTGCTAAATCTTCCCTTTCTATTTTCCTAAATCAGCTGCAACAAGGGCAGGAAGACACTGGACTGAGTGGAGATAAGTGTGCCCAGGAATTTGTGGGGCAGGTGTCATCATGCTGCTTTTCAGTGCCACAAGCTGTCTTAACTTCTCTGGTGCTTTAAAAACCTTTCCTGGCTTTCCCAGGTTATGTGGGTGCTTTCCAGGTGCCACTAGCGTATGGCTTCTTACGAAATACTGGTCACAAAACTCCACTTGCTAAAGCTAACATCAAATTGCTATCATTTTATATTAGAACTTAATCTTCAACTAAATTTGGGGTGTTTTTTGTTTCTCTCTTTAAGCTTACAATCCTTTCCTGCATTTACAGGCCTGTACTTACAAATAGAAGCAATAAAGCAGACCAGGCATTGCAGAAGCCTCTTGCAGATAGCTTTGCTGATGAGGCAGATGCTCAGCTTGCATGGTCAGAACAGTCAGACATCCAAGAGGAGGCATCTCACATCTACCAGCTGCTGGACTGGTGTGGTGGGACTTGTCCTTGATCTGAATCATAGCCTGTAGGCCTATGAACTTTGGAGTTTTCATGATACTGAAGTAATACTGTTCATCTAGCACTTGTGAACTAGGTCTATGACACGTTTTGATGCATGAAGGTGCTTCCAGTGACTTTTTGCAGATTGCAGCTCCAACTTTAAAGCTCACTTTTCTTGTGTGTGTGGTGGGGTTTTTTTGGTATTTTCAGTTACCTGAGGCACTTAAGTACATGCACACATCAGTTTTGCAAGCTACACACAGAATCTGGGATTCAACTATGTGTGTTTTTTCTTTCCCCTGCTTATGTTGTTCCCTCCCTAAGGGTTCTGCAGTTCTATCCAATTAACAGATTTGTTGAGTGATGTCAACCAGAGGAGTGCTCAGTTGTTCTCCACTAGCAATGGCTGTAAAACAGATTTTTTTAACTGGGTACATGTTGCTTGGGCTGCCTGAAAGCTGGTCTGTGTTGTTACAAGTGTTGCTAGCACAGTAAGTTGTAGTTGCTCAGTGTAAATTGACTTTATGGTAGTAGCAGGGGGTGTTGATCTGTAAAACTGAAGGTCAGGCTTGCTGATATTTTTAGTTAGTATCACATACTTGCCTGGAAGCTCTTCTTGTATCTAAGTGTTGTTGTGCTGGGTGCATTGGAAGCACAATGTAACAGATTTGTAGGTTCCAAATAACTCAGTCTACACTGCAATTAGTGATGACTGCTGCTTGAATCCAAGCTGCTAACAGTTTTGGTAACTGGCACTGCAGGTTGGCTTGGCAAATTGCTCTAAATGTCACCCAGGTAAGTCTTAAAACCAACACTTCCAAAAACTCATCTGCTAGCTGTACTCAAGCCAGTTGATTTTTAAACCTGAGATCTGTCAACTCTAGTTGCAGCTCTGTCATGTAGTGTAATGTAGACCTACCCAACTGTGCTCAGAGCTGTAAATACAGTTATATGATTTGACCAGGCCAAAGAGCAGGATAGTTTCAGAGATGGGAGCAGAAATAATATTTCACGGCTTTTAGGCTAGTGTCTTGTCTGCTTCATCTGTGCTTTTGAGCAGACTGTAGCAAATGCTAAATGGTTCTCAAAAAGGGCTTGCAGTTCTTTCATTCTTGGCAGGGAACTTGATATGAATGTGGGGAGGACAGGAAAGAGGAGCAATTTTCACCTAAATGTGAATGAGAGACTTTTATGGGCTTCTTCTCCCTTTCTTTGTGTGCACTGGGAGTAAGGGGCAATAAATTGCAGGATTTTTATATCTTGCGCAAAAGCTGACATTGCTAAAATGTTATTGCAAGCTACCATAAATGAGCTCTTCGAAGAGACACAGCTGGACTCTGAGTATGGAGGCAAAGTGATTACCGGAAGCCATCAGTTGGCAATGGAAGAACTGTTGGCGAGTTGGTAACTTATTAACACTAGTTTCTGGATTATCGATTTCCTAAAGAGATTCTCCTCCCTTGCTACTCAGTGTTTTCTGTTATGCCAAGCCACGGATTGCTTTCCCTTCTTATGCTCCCTGCTTAAAGCTCTGGCATCCAAACAGGGTGAGAATAGTTACAAGACATGCCAAAGGTTGTGTAATCGCAACTCATGGTTTGTTTAAAAAATTGCTGCTGTTTTTTCTTTCTGTGCTTCCAAGGAACTATTCTGTGTTCCAAGTTATTAGTGAAAGCCAAGAAAGCTGCTTAAGGGAGCTGCTGACAGTGCCATTCTCTCTAGTGTATCTATTTCTCTGGTAAAGACTCTTGCATTGGTGAATAAAATACTTAAAATGCAGCAATACTCCCCATTCAGGCTGTGCTGCTGTTCTGAACAAAGGCAAGTGTTACTCTGCCTTATGGGAAAGAGCTTTCGACAGCGTCCAGAGGACACTTTTCCTGAATGTTGTAAACCATCAGATTTAGGAACCAGGAATGCTGGCCACACAAGTACTCTGTGTGCTGTTGACTGCTGGCATGCCTTAAGCACACCCACCTAGGTAACAGAGAGAGTAGTAGTATGTGCTGTCCAATGTAAGGGAGAATCCAGGCCTGTGCTCTTAGTATTTGCACCAGCTATGCTTTAGATGGTGTTCTTTTTGACTTGTGCCTTTTTAATGCAGCCATTGGTAAGGTTCTCAGCATCCAAACGTACTCTGCAAACTGATAGTGAGAAGCAGTTTATGAAAGTGAACCATCTCCAAAATAAAGATCCAAGGCAGATAAGATAATCTGTGTGTTTAGAGCATGAGAAGAAAGTGCATGTTCTGATGTTGAAGTAACAGCATCGTTAAAGTATGTGCAGAGCCAGTTGGAAAATGCAAAAGGTGATTTAGCATAAACTTCACCAGGTTTGATCTGCACTTGAAGGTGCAGGGAGGAATGCAGTGTACTATGTGCCTGGGGTGGAGAAGCCTGTGTTTAATTATGCTGGGGCAGGCACCTACCATGCAAGGAAGAAACTACTGACCATTCAAGCTGATGAGGAAAGAGCTGCTTTCCCATGCTTCCCAGAGTCCCCCTAAATACTTTATAGAGTGAAGATTTTTGGCTCCTCTAGACAAATTGCTAGAAGCTGTACAAAGGCAATAGATGAGAAGAGTTCAGAGCTTGGATGGAGAGTGTCACAAGGGGAATTCTCCTTAGCTGCTGTTCTCTTCCCCACAAGTGATAAATGAATTTACTTGATGGGTCATAAGGCCTCTATCACCGTGAAATTAGAATGTATACAACTTTTACATACATATTTCATGCCCCATTAAACTATCCTTATTATGGCAGAGCCTATGAATAAGTCACAAAGGGTAACAGAGACCATCTCATGACAAGCCTTTCTGTAATAAATATACATGTTTATTTGTGCATTTGACTACTTACCATGCAACCCAGTAAGAAATGGAGACTAGTAACAAAATGGTAATAAAGGGATGCCTGCATCTGATCCTCTTCCTTTGTGAGAGCTTTCCGATGGGATGGGACTAGGTGCTGCTCAAAACATTTTGGCCTTACTTTGGGGACAGTATGACTTTTAGAATGAGGCTTTGGGATCAACTGTGGAACGGAGGAGGTTTATCCAAATGCAGTGTGCATGCAGGAGGATTGGCTCTCTATGGCATTCCTAAGTGCTTTGAAACCTTCCAAATGATTGCAGCTAGATTTGACAAAGGGGCTCTGTCCTTAAAGCCCTGGAGTCCTTTCAAGTGTTGTGAAAATGATCAATTTTTGGACTGGGAGTTCCACCTCTGAGCACTAGGTTTCTTAACTGCTTTGAAAATTACTTGTGTGCAGGCTGTCTCCCTTCACACCCCACTGTCTCCCTTTCTGCAGGAGTGTGCTTCTAACACTGCAGTCTTTCCCTTCTCCCCATCCTGCTACCAGCAGATGAGAGAGCAGGGCAGGAGGTTGGAGAGAAAAAGCTTGTTAACAAAATTCAATTAAACATTTAGTATCTCTGCTGCAGTTCCTTTGTACTGAGCACACATGATGGGGTAATTTATGTCCTGAAATTAGAATCCATATGAATTAGCTTGGCACAAATGCATCATTTCCTAATAATATAGACAAGATGCTTCAAGGAGTGATGATAAGAATAACCCTTTCCTATATGTTCTGCTTTACCTGCTGAGTAATTATCTAATCACTTTCTAGTAGTGAAATAGAGGGGTTCTTATTTCCCACCCCCTCCCTTCCCCAATGTAACGCAACAAGCACTACTTAGAGACTGTCAGGTAAAACAAGGCCTTGAAATTAGTGACAGATTGACTTCTGTGCTGGTACAAATGCACTACCAGTGAGATGCACACTTTTTAACCAGTAGTGTTGCCTGTTTTCTATGGGAGCTTCTTAAGCTTCAATGATCTCAGACCCTAGCAGAGGTTCATAGAGTCATCATAGGTCAACAGTTGCAAACATTGCAAAAAACAGTTGCAAACATTGGAGATTAAGACATTCAGAGGGGGAAGGGACTTGTCCAAAAGCAGGCTTTATTGGATGTCCACTGGGGGGAAATTACAAAGGGGTCAGCTAGAGTGCAGACTCACAGTGTAGTAGGTGGGAGGGCTTCCTACTTTTGTTTCAGGAATAAGAAACTTGTCATTTGTGGCAAGATCAGATCTTAAGTGTAAGTAGTTGCTATGGGACTGCTCGTGTGTGCTCGCACATCTTGCTTAGCTTGTAGCTTTTGCGATTGCCCATACCTTAAAGAGATGGCTTTCAATTTCCTTTCTAAGCGGTTTGCTTACTTTCAGAGTGCCTTAGAAAAGCCTTCTTCCTCTGCAATGTTTTGTACGGCATCAAGCACCAGGGTTCATTGAGAGATGATCTGGGCCTCTAGGTTCTTCTGCAACACCACCAACTTTTGAGTTGATAATTAGCTGTGAAACACTGTGCTAGGCCTTCCTCTTTCTGCTCTATGTTCCCCTGTTCTGCTCTGAGATGCTCTGTGACCTGAGGTCTCTCTCTGCCCCTTTGTAGGACCTTGCATAATTGTGTTTATTACTTCCTGTTGTTACTATAATTAAAAAATACTGATTAAGACATCTGCTTTGAATTCTATAATAATAAGGTGGAGCCCTTGCTCAGAGTTAGAGATCAGATGGGTCTGGGTGAAAACACCAGTGCCTGGATCACTTTCTCAGCTCACAGCATGCAAAGTACCAAATCTTACTAGAGGCCTTGGAAGGGATGCTATTTTCAAGCGTCTGCACTGCTCCAGGCTATCCCTGTGTGTCCTTTGTTTGCTGGGCACTGGGGCATGGGATATATTGTTAATTAACACTTTTAAAGTACTTTTCAGATGATCAGGTGAGAAGGGCTACAATTGTCTCATTTTATTTGCAGATGGAAGCATTTGTTCCAGGGATGTGACTCAATCTAATGCTTTTGGAGGCAGTATTTCTGTGCAGATTTAAGGTGGTGCTTAAATGCCTTCCCGGACTGGAGGGAGCCTCCTTGTGCTGTAATGCTTGTTGAAGAGCTGCTTCATATGAAATAACATTCTAATTTTTTTTTTTTTTTTTTTTTGCTTAGTGACTATTCCACATAAATTTCCAGAAGCTTTTTCATTCCATTTCTCCCTTTTTAGCTGTCACATGATAGTTGTGAGCTGCAGTCACACTGATGCATCTTGTATTATGCTGCCAATTTATTACCTCCTCAAGATGCAATCAACATTATCCAGATAATCAGTTTGTGGGCAGGGGAGGAAACAGAATTCACAAATGCATGAGCGCCTGCAAGGGAAAAGGGGGCAAACAGCTCACGGGGTTCTTCATCAGTTGCTTAACCTGGTGGCCTTACAGCCATAGTGGAGTGAGAAATGATGACTACTCCTCCTGCACTCCACGGTGCAGTGACCTTGCTGGATAATTACCTTAAGGCTGTTGGCGTAGCCACCTTGAGTACAGCAAGGGAGAAAAGAAAAACCTCTTGCCTGTCAGATGCTGCTTAGGTGCCAGGTGTCATTGTACTGTGAGACAAAGCGTCAGCACTGAAATCATATCAAAATAGTCTGTTGACACCATTAATAAAACTTCATAAATAGACTAAGAAAATTAGTTTACTCTGTCTTTGTCAAGGCAGAACTCCCTTTATTTGTATTTTATATTTTTCTTTATTTATTTTGTATTTGCTTAATGCTTTTTAAAAACATTTTGTAGTTTCTGTAATTGCAATGCATGTCACTCTCCTCTGAGAGATAAGGGTCCTCCTGTTGTCCCAGCCTTGAATTCTGAGCAGATCTTCCAGGCAAAAGGGAAAACTGCAGTCCAGAAGCAACAGAATTTTTCCAAAGTTGCAAAGGTGCATAGCAGAGCTGGGAACTTCAGTACAAGAACCTAGTGATTGTGGTGACATGAATTCAAATGAAATGAATTTGTTTAGGTAGTAATTAATTCCCTGTGTAGCCTACTCTTCTTGCTCATGACAGGGGACATGAATCCTATGCTTTTATAGCAGTTTTGCAGGGCATGTTCCATCCAAAGTGATGGTGAAATAAAGCTTGCTGGAGAGGTGTTGCTAGACCACGACTTACTTACTTAATTTTATTTGATTTATAAAATAAAAAGGCCTTTATATAAAGCCTTAGACACTTTTGTGTGATTGAAATATAAAATCTATAACAACAAGGGGGGGAGGGGAAAGCAGTGAACCCATCAAAAAACATGCATTGACTTAACCAGCTGCCATGAAGCCTTTCAGTTGGACAAAATAAAAAATTATCATGTGATGAATTGCTTTGTGAGCCTAAGTACGTTAAAACATTTACAGGTTCACATGAGTTGTACATCTCCTGGTACTGTGTCCCTAATTTAGATTTGGACTCCTAGTTATTAGTAGCAGATTAGAAATAATAAAGTCATTGTGACTTACCTACTGAACTGCAGTAACACTACTGCAGCTGGAAAAGGATGATCGCACAAATAAGCTGGTTTAGCTTCTAGAGATGAGGATTAGTAGAGAACAGAAAAATACAGATGGCCTGGCGGGGTGACTGATTATGAGTGTGTTGTAAGCTGTGCGATACACCTCTTGTTGCTATTGCCCAGCAATATGTTCGGTGTAATTGCCTCAGTACTGAAACAGGTGTAGCAGAGAATGATTTTGAATTTGAGAGTTATTAACCCTAACTGTGCTGTCAGAGTTTAGCTGCAATGATACTAGTGCTTGCGTGTGCGCCCTTTTTCCTGTGGTGGTGTTTATTGATGCAGTCTGAAGAGGAGGCGACTCCAGGTAATAATTTGTCTTGCGAAGTTTCCAGTTCGCCCCTGCTGTACTGTCCTCCTTCAGTAGTCATTGGCTATTGGCTGAATAATCAGTCCAGCTGATTGAATTAAATGCAGTGTCAGAGTTGGGTCTTCTCTCTTCTCCACCAGCAGTGTGCTGGGTGGAGAACTGCGTCTTCCTGAAACCTGCCTTTAAGAGCTGGACTCGCTGCTGGTCGTCTCACAAGGATCAGAGGGGAAACGGGGTGTGTGTGTGTGTGTGTGTTTTTTTTTTTTTTTTTTAATGTATAGGATGTTTAGAGGATGACAATAATTAAGAGCTTGTTGTGTTTATCTGTTGCTTGCACATGGGGCTACCAGACTGAGCTGGCTCCAGTCAGGATCTTCCCATCAGCCCTTATCTGGGGTTTCTAATGACATCATGTCCGTTCCATTGCATGTAATGGTCCGCTTTAGCCAGGGAAGAGGATTATCATTCTTATGCTGTTGACATAATGCTAATGACAGCATGAGATTTTTCAATCACCTGAAAATACTGTTTGGCTGATCACTTTAAGTTATTGAGTTACTGTGAATTATGGAGTTCTTCCTTTTTACTCCCAGCAGATAAAAATGCATTTGCTTTTATATATCACAATATAAAAATCAAATCCTGTTTGCGTCTGTGTGTGCAATGTGATCTAAGCATGAACTGACATAGGAGAGGTTAGATGAGAACAACAGCTGTGAATGCCGGATTTTGGAACTGTTTGGGGAGGTGGTTTTTTTCCTCTTTGAGGCCCTCATCTAAACACATTCAAAACCTTCCTAGTGACTTTGGGTCCAACTATAGAGGCTTGTATAGAGGAGTCCATTCTTGGTGTCACTGGTGGGAAACTGGTTTGGCAGCATCAACAGCAGCTCTTCTCACAGGTCAACCACAGGCAACAGGCCAACAGAGAACCTCTGCACTGCTGAAGTCCTTTTCCATAACCCCTTTCTGTAGGGGTGAGTTGCAGTGATGAGATGAGATAACTCCAAAGGTATAAATTCCACCTGCAGTGCACATAGTGCTTAATGCCAGTGTACTGTGAATTTTTCAAATACCTCTACAGTTGGCTATTGCTTTGCTTGCCTAAATCAATATTAAATATTAGGACTGTCAAATAAGAATTTTTATTCTCTTCCCCTCCCCCTATTTCCATTTTTTAATAAATAAAAATTTAAATTGCATTTTATTTTCTTACCAGCTGCTAATTCCCTGAGACAGATTGGGAGATCAATTATCACAGTGGTGAATGAATCTAATTTTTCAATATAATTTACGGTAATTCCATATTCTCTGCCCAAGAAGCAAATAATGCTGGCTTTTCTCCAAGAATTGAGCTTAAAAAGAACAACAGAAAAAGCCTCACAAAACCAGCACAATTCTGTAGCACCACCACAAGCAGGGCTCCCTGTCTTCCAGTGGTCATGATACTGTGTGAAAGGCAGAGTGTAGCATGTGTCTTACATGCTCTCTGAAGGGATTTTTGTGGTTAAAATCTGGAATTTGCTTTGGGAGGTAGATCAGAACTCTAAAATAGCTGTGGGGAATTTTTCTGCTGCAAAGGGATGCTAGTCTCAAATGCAAGGGGGTAAAATGAGGGGAGCTGGCCTTTAACTTAAAGCATTAGCGAAGACCGGAGGCAGGATAGCAAGTCTCTGGCAGATAATCTGGCCCCAGGGTGCCAAGTCCTCCCTGGGTAGCGGTTCTGCTGTTGGTTCCTGAGGTGGTCACTCCGCATCTGTGCGGGGTCTTCGCCATGGTGCTAAAGCCCAGTCCAACACAGGAGTCACCTGTACTTCTGCCTCTGGAACAGGCTGTGGCTTGGGGCTTGCTGCTGGAAAACCCAGGAAAATTTTAAAATACCTGTTTAAATTATGTTTTGCTAGTAGCACTTCTTGGATTGCAATCAGGACAGAGCCATTTGGCAGGGGAGGCAAAGGCCCTCATCTTTCTCTCTCCAACACTGTGAGCAGTTTCCAAGCACTCATGTCACTTATTGAGAAGTATGGTGTTTAGTATGCACTTAAAATGTGTATAAATAATTAAAATCAGTGGCATGTGTAAGTTAAATGCAGGGGGAGGGACGAAAGAGGCTGCAACACTTGTTCTGTTCACTTAAACTCAGTAACTAAATCTCACTTTAGATTTACCAGGAATATAAATAGTGCAATTAATTGGCAGTAATTTAAAAGTCCTCCATTTCAAAAGCCCCAGGACACAGAGAACAGAGGCAATGAGTCTATTAATGCTTAGCAATGGTTCTGCACATGGTCTAAGATGGAAGCAAGCTGGGGAGAGGGTTTTGCTTACTCCTTTCACGTGTTGTGGCTCATCTTCACATAGTGACAGAAAACTTCTGTATGTTAATCTTTCCCATAGCTCACTGGATTGATTTTTTTTCACTCACACCCCTTTCCAGTAATACATAAACTGAGGAATGTCTGTGTGCACACGTGCAAACTGAATCAAGTAAGTATTTAAGCTGTGGCACAAACACTTGAAGCTCTCAGGGAACACAATAGCATGGAAGAGGTCACTTGGCAGGTCACAGATTTTCCTTTTTTGCTTGTTCACTGAATAACTGCAATTTCTCTATCTTTCTGTCTTTTCTTTCTATCTGTTTGTACAATCACTATTGTCCTCTACAGTGTCTATTTTTTTCTGTATTAGAATTGAGACCTCTGTTCTCTACGGGACAAATTCCGATAAAGCAGATGCCACACCCTGCGCTTTGGTACAATTTTGAATGTGCTGTTTCAGTTCTGTGATAGATGGTAGGAGTGTTACCCCTTCACGCCACAGTAATCTCTTCTGCAGAGGTAGAAAGTGCTTTTGAGCACGTATGGATGGTGCAACCCAATACATAATGTCAACTGTAGAACACTATTTCAGTAAGTAAAGCCTCAGCAATGGATTTGGTATTTGGTGTGTTACAAATGTGTTGGTTGGTGTTCAGGAATCTACAGAAACTATACCGTGTTTTGTGACACGTGCAAAAGACTTGGTGGTTTTCACCTTTGAGTATTTGCATTTAGTCCTATAAATATTTATTAATCTTCTCTCAGACATTTATCACAGTCAAGACAGAAAAGCCCTTCCCCATAGCTGTGAATGGGACCCCCCTTTATGGGACTGCTGTAGGGGCACGGGCTGCGCAGCCCCCAATATTTCAGCAGTGTGCAGCTTGCTGTGGAGCAGAATAGAAATAGATGAAACTGCAAAAGTCAGAAAAAGGGAGATAGGAGCTGCTGGGAACAGGAACCATTCTAAGCACGAATGGCAGCATATTGTATCCAGGCTGAATCTTGCTTGCAGAATGCTGCTGCTTCAGGGATGCGTGGATTTTGGACTGCAGTCCAGTGCTGCCTTCTTAAGGCAGTTTTTCTCTGCAACCTTCAGAGACCTAGAGAAACCCTCTTCTATTTGCCTTTATAAGAATTAAATTAGTTAGCTGCTGGTCCTAGCTAATGGAATTGTTCCTGTAGTTCAGCTGTATGACTTTAACACTGAACATCCTTGTGTTTAAATCTTACCTGAGAACATCCAAGTGAGTCAGTGGTTTGACCAGAGAAAGTGATGGACAGAGCAGAAAAAATATTCTTAACTTATGGAGGAAGGAGAAATAAATTCAGGTATTTGGAGAGAGACATTTATTAACTCAGCATAGCAGTCAACATCCTTCTGTCTGGTGTGAAGTAAGTTAAAACATTAGGGCCTGTGAGGGCTTACTGGCATTTGCTAATTTAGTCTAAAAGAAGCATCCTCATGGTTAGTGTAGCAAAGGTCATGCAGAATAGAGATAAATAGAGGAAACGGCCTGCTCACAAGGTAACTATTGATTATTTAATGAGCTGATCATACAAGGCAATAGAATTACATGTTTGAGCTCCTTGAGCCTGAGCAGGCCATTCTTTCTCAGTGCAGACATCTACCAGGTGACAAAGGACTGTGTGAGTTGCATGCAATTCTGCAGCGATCCCCTGTCGCCTAGCCTCAGAATCCATTTCCAGGAGAGCACTTTTGCACTTGGTCATGCTGCATCAAAAGGCCACTAGCTTCAGGAGAACAACTGTTGAGCTGTTGTCATTAACAGTTTTGAGTATAGCTATTTCTCATCTCTGTGTTTTAACTGTGAGTCCAGTTATAAAGGCTTTGATAAGGAGCTGAATTACTGGCATGACAGTATTTCTAGGGCTCTACAGAGTGACAGACTTAAGTTGTCTTTCTCTCTTCTAGCTGTTACCTCTTCAACCTTGTTTTAGCTGTTACTTGAACCCCGTGCTGCAAGGTTTTTGAGCGCTAATTTAGATAGCACTAAATCATGGCCCCCAATTCCCTATGTCAGCAGAACAACTTCCATGTGATCATAAACAGCAACTGCTCCTGATATATGCTTTGTAAAATGTGAAGAACTGTAGCGCACTGTTGTACAGAGGTAAGACCAGATTTGTTCTTAGTATCACTTTATCAAAGTTGGTTTGGCCCACCTGTCTGTGCTCTCTAGATACAGTATGAATAAGGATACCTTCTCCCATATATATGTTTTTTTAAGGATACTACATGCCTGCTTAGAAAGTCTAAATATTGCAATATTTTCTTGGGGATAAGATGGGGGAGGTGAAAGACCTTCATTTACCATGAAGGTTTGGATATCCTAGGGAGAACAATTTTTTTTTTGTTCTTCTCTCTTTTGATAGAAAATGTGGATTTTTTTGTTTCTTTCAGAACTTGTGTTTTAAAACTTTTTAAAGTACCATGCAACTGCTAGGCCAGATGTAGATAGATATAGGTCGGTATGGAGACAACTGAGCTTCCATTCTTTTCTCCTCCTGAATTTGTCTTCTGTGCATGACAAACCTTAGCATATAGCATTAAAGACTAAACTCCATAAATCTTCATATTATAAGCCTGGCATTTCTTTTAAGTTATAGGAGAAGTTATGGCTGGGCACTAGCTGAAGTAGAAACTTAGAAATTCTGCAGTGAATCCTCTTTATCCTAGAGCTCCCATATAGACAGATGCAGCTCTGGGTGTCTGCCTGTTGTGAGGAGCAGTAGCTGAGAGTACTGTTGTACTGAGGATCTTTGACAGCTGTGTCTAGGTAAGTCAGGTCCCCTGCTTAGACTGGTTTCCAGGAGCTGGTTGCAGTTTGCCCACTTGAGTTGTTTGCATAGTGGTGGTCTTCCTGACTGAAGAGCCCAGACATGGAATAGTAGCTTACTCCTAACAAACATGGCTCAGCTTTTTTTGTTGTTGTTGTTCTCTAAGGCTAGCAACTGGAAACTTGCACTGATATATTTTTAGCAAGACAAAAGCTGAAAAAACTTCCCTCCCCTCTTTTGTTTTGGTCTCTCCTCCCCCTCCCCTTAACCCAATTTATTAATGATCAGCCCTATTTGCCATTGTGCATCCTGGAACACACAAAAGCTGGCTGCAGCAAATTTGAGAGATTAACCAAATTGTTACACTCAGGAGGATTCTTTAAGATCTTGAGCAAAACAGAAGGCAAAATGAACATTAATTTACTTAGAGTTCTCTATTGTAATGCAAGTAAATGAAGATAATGAAATTCGAGTTGGCTCCTGCAATGGCTGAAATGTGTAGTTTGCCTGGTGCATGACATTTCCCATCTGAGTTTCAGCTAGAGCTTGCTTGCGTGTGAGGGTGATGCCCCAAAGTGCATGACTAATGTTTAGTTATGGTGGAGAATGTGAGCGTGGCTGTGACTGACTCTCCTTGCTCTTATGTTGGCTGTATGTAAGGTAGGGATTGGATGCAGATAGCTTCCTTTGCTTGTCCCTGATCAAATATTGGAACATCTTCCCCTTGAACAAGAGGATTTTAACTCTCTACACTGGTGGGAAGGGAGTTACTGGGTATATCCTGATCAGAGCTGTGACAGGAGTGTAGTGTCCAGAGCAAACTGCAAAGAGGAAGACTCAAACAGCTTAAAACAGAGCATTTTGGTGAGCAAGAACCTATTGTGGGTTCAGAGTAGGACTCCACTTTGATTCTATTTGTCTTTTATCAATCATGTTTAAGAAGGTGATGTTGGCTCTTTACCTCTGTATCCTTACTTGCAACTTGGGAATAATGTTGCTTCAGAAATCCTAAATACATGTGGAAGAGAACATACTGTAGAGGTGGATGTTAATCTGCCCCATGCTCTCTGGTCACATAATACTAGCCATAGGAATGATGAAGATATGGACACATTCATACCTCTGTGTGAGATTCATGTTCTGTCTTAGCTCCAGTACTGCAGTTATGAAGTGAAATCACTTGTACTGAACACTTATCAGAATTTTATCATGCTGGCCTATCCAGGAATTGTCCGCAAAGTTTAAAGCGTGACCCGAGACAGGAAGAGGAGGATCCTTCTGCACCTGGCCTCAGTTAAGGCACGTCCTTTAGTGACATGATAGTGGTGGCCAGTAACATGCATAATCTAGTATGAGTTCATGCTGCCTGAGATAACTTTCTTGTTGGTTGTTTAAAACTGATTTTAGTTGAGTAGGAATTGGAACAGAGTTGCAAAAACCAGTAGGAATCTTGGGGAAAAAAAAATAGTTAACACATAGCTAATGGAAATTGCTGTTACAGTTTGTGTAAGTGCTAATTGCATCGTAGTTCCTTGCAAACTGCAATCACTTCATTGTTTTTGTGGTGTGTGCTTTTTTGAAAGACTTCACTGAAGACTCCTTAATGAGGCAGATACAGAGAATGAGAGAGAGATGTTATGAATGGAAACTTCTGGATGCTCCGTGTCAGTTTGATTTCTTCCTTAGCTAACAACTTCTCTTTACAGGGAGAAACCAAAATTGGTTTCACTGCAAGACCAGCCAGTTTCAAACTGGCATCTGAAAACTAAGCTGTTCATCTTCTGCTGCATGCCAGAGCTGTGCAAATGTCACTTAGCAGGTGCATGTCCTAGAGCAAGTATTCCCCAGGTGTTGCTGCAGGATGGCGCAGCTTTGTATCACCACGGTGAAGAGCTCAAGGCCAGGCTTGTGGTTTATTGGTATAATCCTAGTGTGCTTTAGCTTGAGGGCTGCAGGAGCCCAGAGAGCTGCTGCAAAAAATGGTGTGACTAGATGTGTGCTGGAAGCAGTCCTTGGTGCCATTAATTACAATATGCAAAGGCTCTTTCTCAGTTCTTTGCACATGCAGTCAGTGAAGGGGGAATGCAGAGAGTGACCCTGTGGGCAGCAGCTGAGCTCAGCAGCAGTATAAAAAGCCTTTTATTTTCCCTTCTAAATGTCGTGCTGCAATATTAAAAAAAAGTGTATTTAATAAATGAGAAGCAAATGAGGTTGTTGCCAGGGAAGGGTGCTCATCACAGAGGTAGTTTCTATTTTGTGCCTTATTTATTTCTTCTGTTTTGTTGCTGTTAGGGGAGATATTTCAAATGAACAGAGGAAGCAAATCCCACTCCATATTTTCTGAATCCTGCACAGAGAATGGAACTGTTTGAATAAGCTAGTGTGGCACTATAATTTCAGCTAATACACTCAGGATTGATATAGGGTCCTTAAAAGCTTAAACCTCCCCCCCTCCCCCCCCCCCCCAAAAAAAAAAAAAAAAAAAAAAGCTTTGCCTTGAGCTAGAGTTAGAGCTCCTTGCCTTTATCTAGGGGTACTCACTACATGCACAGGTGTAACTAGGTAAAGTTGGTTTAGCTGGAATGTGAGTAAGCTTAATGGGGACATAACGAGATTATTGAAGTACTTCTGAAAGTGTAGTAGACTTTCAGCTACTTCCGTACCATTCTCTATCGTTCATAACATCAGCTGGTTAAACTGAAAGAGCAAGTCTATATTTTTTTTCTGCCTGGACAGTGATGGACTATATTAGAAATTTGGAATATCACAAGACTTGCAGAGCAAAATGTGTTCATAGTAAATAGCCGTAATTTCTGAAATTAGCGTACCTTGAGGGAGGCCTCATATCAGAACACTTTCTCCCACCTCACCTTCTAATTTTAGCACATGCATCTTGGGAAATGATGCCACAGAAACTGTGAGAGTCTGAGGTTTTTAAGGCCAAGAACAACTACAGTATCATCTCATATGACAGTATAATGTAACATTCAGCAATTCCTGCTTCAGAATGGTGTTCTGTGCCCTGTCCTGCAATTCTTTTACAGATGCAGCCAGTGACTTAAAGATTCTGTATAAGGCAGGTCGAACATGTTCCTAACTGAGTTATTTCCAGTAGCTGATCACTCTTCATTCTTTTCCCAAGCCTTTGGGATGCAGCTGTATCAGTTGAGAACGAAGGCAGTCCTTACGCTGTAATGAACAAAAAAAGTGATAAGAAACCTAGAGGTAATTCCATCATTTGAAGCTATAGCTGTATGATGAGTTTACTGGCAACTGCTAGTTCTGAATGATAGTCTCTGAATCTTGTCTTAAGTCTCTTAAAAAAAAAAAAAAAGTTCAAATTTTCCCATTTGGAAACAATTCACTTGAATATGACAAATCACATCCCACTCAGCCAAGTCAAAGACTTCGTGCTCATTAGCTTTCTGCTTGTTTTGTGCCTTTTGATGCACCTGGCTTCCACCTCCACTCCTGCTAACACACAGTTTTCCCTTGTCAAACCACATCTTGGTCTCATCAGCCAAAGAGACAGGCATTACTATGTTTAAAGAGCATAAACTTTTAATTTGATGGCATTATGATCAGCTGAAGGCAGGATCTTTTTGTTCATGTTTCTTTGCTTAGGCACTTGCCAAGACAAATTGAACTGTAAAAATAACTGTCCCTGTTTAAGCAATTATATTTAAGAATTGGAGGGAAGTGTGTTCTAGGAAGTACAAGAGGATGAGAATTGAAGGATTACTGTGACTTTTGTCCAGGCTTTCCTACTGGTTTGTCATTTAGTCCAATAGGCTAGACAGGAGATGTGGTTTAGTCACATCTGACATCAATAAAACCTATATTAAAAAAAGACTAAACATCGCTAACCACTCACTGCATGAGAAGCCAAAGAGCAGAGCAGGATGCCAATGTCTTGATGGGCAAACAAAGAATTCATCTCTAGTCTCTGAATCTGTGATTTTAT
Organism: Rhea pennata; assembly: GCF_028389875.1. Lineage (NCBI taxonomy): Eukaryota > Metazoa > Chordata > Aves > Rheiformes > Rheidae > Rhea > Rhea pennata. The sequence continues at coordinate 7,470,959 of NC_084685.1, forward strand.
GCTCTGTGCATCAGCCATTCTAGGCATTGGCAACAGTGAGGAAGACCCCAGAGATTGCTTGATCTGTTAGGGACTCTTAACATCTAAACACAAGTCAACAGGACCTGAACCTTGTTAATACTGTAATTGATGACTTTCTAAGTTACATGTAAGTTGTATAGAAGGCAGCTCTTAATTTTAATGGACCTGGTACAGTTGTACTCAGGTGTAACAAGTGGCGGTAGTTAATGCCATAGTTTTCTAGCTGCTAAGACTGAGTAATTAAAATTCTTTTCATTCTAATCTCTTCTGTCTTATTTAGAATATATTGTTCTCAGGGCAGAGATTTTGTTTGCTGAAGTGTGTACAAAGCCTCGCAGGATCTGATCTCAGTTGCAGCCTCTAGTCATTACTGTAGTATGTGTTTGGGGGCCGGGGGAATGACTTGTGAGCCATCTGCAAGAGGACAGTAGCACATACAGGTTAAGGAAGGGGCTGGTCTTGGTTGGGGCTCTCAAATAATATTCCATGGAATAAATACTCAAATAATATCCTGTGGAATAAATAAGCACATGGCTTCATTCTTTATGGTCCTGAGATTTCTTGGCACCATTTCGAGTCAAATTCCTAGTCATTTCAAAAGCTTCTCCAGCACTTACATTGTCTAAGGGAGCATGTATACAGTTTTGCAGAAGGGTAAGGAAAGTGGCTGCTGCCTGTTACTTGTGCAACAAAAGCTGTATCCACAGTTCAACAGCTCAGCTGAAAACGAAGCAGTGACTGCATCAACAACAGGTGCGCACAGAACTGCAGCAGCTTTGGCTGGGGGAATTGATCAATTGAAATTGATTCTTCTAGAATGGTGCTAAATAAACTCCCACATTTTCCAAGCTCTCTGCACAAAGCTTATTGTAGTGTCATGTAAAATATTTATACTGAATTCATTTGGAAGCTGTAACTTACATTATCCACAAATGAGTTCAATGAAACCTTTTCAGAAAGGTTCTTCTGAACAGGAAAGTGTTTTGCTACTTGCAGCCTCTGTGTTTGGGGTTTGAATACCCTCTCCCCTAGTTACTGCCCAAGAATAATTTGTATTTGGGGAAAATGACATTTAAATTTTTCATTTCTTCTGTCTAGGAAGTCATTCTGACTTTTTAAAATCCTTCTCTGTGTTCTTTCCCCATAGTGAGAAAATTGCATACATCTATATATATATACACACACACATGCATTCTTTTAAGAAAAAAATAAATTAAGGTCTTGAATTGGGAAACCAACTTTGAATTTTCAGCTCCTCTACCGTGGACTTCTTGAGTTTCCTTGGGCAGATCTAGCTGTGTATTGGAATGCAACTGGACTTCATTATTGGCAGGTCTTTGGCATCTTTTAGAGTTCAATTAAATTATACTCACTATACCTCCTGTAGATGGAAAGTGTTGTTATCTTTATAGTTGGAGTAAACCAAGAGGCTTTAAGGATCCACCTACACAAGAACATAAAAGTATCCATATAGCAAAGATGGTGATTTCTATGTTAGCTTTACTCTTGCTGACACAGATGATAAGGCTGTCCTAGGCAGCATTAGATCTGGCTTTCTTGAATAAGAGAATCACAGAATAGTTGAGATTGTACTAGACAATCTCCAGAGGTTCCTTCCAAACTCCACTGCTCAAGCAGGGTCACCTAGAGCTTGTTAATAGGATGACATCTAGGTGGGTTTTGAATATCTCCAGAGAAGAAGACTCTACAACCTCTCTAGGCAACTTGTTCCAGTGCTCTGTCACTCTCACAAGAAAGAAGTTTTTCTTCCTATTCAGGTGGAACTTCTTGTGGTTCAGTTTGTGCCCATTGCCTCTTGTCCTGTTGTTGGGCACCTCTGAAAACGGTCTGGCTCCATCCTCTTGGCACCCTCCCTTAAGATTTTTTTAAGACATTGATAAAATCTCTTTTCTCTTGGCTAAACAGACCCGGCTCTTCCTCACTGGGTAGCTGCTCCAGTCCCCTAATCATCCCATCAGGGCCCATGGATCTGTAGGTGTCAAATTTACCTAAATGATCTCTAACCTGATCTTCCTTGACCAAGAGCTTAGATTCGGTTATTGAATTATAGTTCAATTATTGAATTATATACTAGTTTTTGCCTTTGCCATATGCTGATCTTCACTGTTGAGTCAGATGAGCTATTGGGGTTGCTGGATCGGAGATATTCAAATATATAATGCCCCATTTCAGGTAGATTTCCTAAAGGAATAAGGTTTTACAGGATTGTGAATCATGCTGTCCATTAGTTGCATCCTAGTCACTACCAAATCCCTTAGTCAACTTGACCTACTTTAGTAACAAGGGGGAGAGAAATCCCAAAGATAGTTACCAAGTTGAAAAATGTGGGAATAAAATTAAGTGCAGGAGAAATACTGACATTGATCTCCTTTTCTTGTCCTCAGGATAGGAAGTCAAATTGTTAAGCCTGCCGTGTCACAACAAGCATGTGGCCATCAGCCTTCATGTAGCTTCAGCCTAACCAGGCATGGGCTTTTTCTTGATTAGGTATCACTAGGAAAAATTTTGTGGTCACTGCAGTGAGATGATTAGGGGAAACAACAGACAGATCTGCAGGAAACAAGGTTGTAGAGTTCCTCTCCCCCTCTCTTTTATGGGAACAGCTTGCTTTGAGCAGGAGTCTCCAGCCAGCCCCCAGTTGTGCAGTTGAGTAATTTAGTTAGCACTTGTGTGTGTCCTCTGTGATGCTTTATCCTTAACACAGACCATTTTCAGGGACACAAGGTGATGACAGTGATTTTCATCCATATTATTTGTTTGTTTGTTAGAGCTTCTGTTGCTTTCAGGAAAAGCCTCAAGTTTTTGTTGTTGTTGGTAGCATGGGTCATTAACTGCCCTGACTCACCCCTTTAGCAAACCTTTTTTTTTTTTGAATTGCAGAAAATAAAGAGCTGATTCGCTGGTGGAATTTCTTCCTTTCCTTTCACCGAAAGGACTCGCCTCCATCAAAGAGGTAAATCAGGTTGTGGCTAACACAGCCCTTTGCTGCATCCCAAGAAACATCCTTGTGGTGGGAGGATGCTGCAGCAGTGATAAATACACTACTTTCATGATTTTAATAATTAAAAATGCACTTAAACCCTTCTGCACACACTATAGAAAGGTCTATTGCATTTATTCTAGTCTCTCATGGATCCTTAAGGTTTTATGAGCACTTTAGAGCAGAAATAAAGATCCTTTTTTATATTGGAAAAACAGATGTCTTTCAAACTGCAATTCTATTCCACACAACTGTAGTTATTGTTAAGATGTTGCATCTGGACCACAGTTCTCTTTTGCCTTTCTTTTTTCTAGTGATGTGAAGGTTTACGGTGGAAGAAGTCCTCTGTTCTCCCACCCAAGGCTTCATCCGTCTAAACGCATGTAGGACATGTACTCAACATTTGGAAAGGCAGAGGTGGCTGATGCTTCATTAGAGAAATGCACACAGAGGATTACACCTGTACTGCTTTCATGAGGCCAGAGTAGGGAGCTGTAAAGGCCTGTGGACTCCCTGCCTGGCCCTGTGTGCTGCTTGTTACGGATACCTGCTGTTGCCCAGCTGTGGGAGTCTGCCTTGTACAAGGGTCTGAAAGGTGTATATGAAGCCAATCCCTCGCTAACTTCAGATGCTCACGACTGGATGACTCCATTTTTAAATGGCTCAAGGTATTTATGGCCTTCCCATACTTGCTGACCTGCTCTAAGGTACATAAAACCAGCTATATAGGACTCTTGCACAGGTGGACTCCCAGCTTGAAATAGAAACATTTTTGAGAGGCCTGCCCCCATTTTACTGATGTCCAGCATAAAATATCCTTATTTGACAAGTTTTTCTGCTCTGGCTCAGGAGGAGCAGGTTAAATTTTAATTCACTTTAAAACTTTACTGTGTGACTATGGTAAGTACACCCTCTGCTTCCATTTTTCAGCTGTAAAATGAGAGTAATACTGTTCTGCCTCCCAAGTGGTGGTTCCTGGGGAAGCTCTCAGGTCCTGCAAAGTATCTATATCAGCCTGGTTTTGTTTCTGAAAGTATCCTGGCACTGGACAGGGGAGAGGAGTTGACTAAGCACATTGGAGTAGCAGATGCTTCTCTGTTAGCTTTGTTTTTAACCTCTCGCTTGGACTGCAGAATATCAAAGGAAAAGAAAATCCAATGAATTAACAGGAAAGCAAAACAATGTATATACATTTACTTATTCGTGTGATTTGCCCAAGGAATCTCCTGGAGAAATAGAATTGATGCATTTGGGGATGCATTTGGGGATATGTGTGTATATATATATACACATACATACACACACACACACACACACACACATATATATACACACATTAATAAAAATATCAGTAAACCCAGCACATTAGTGAAATTGTTACAGAAATTATTTTTGGCTTGGTTTTATTATGTTCGCTTTAATGAGAGTTTTGGTGAGCGAGGTTTCCAGTGGTGCAGTTGAGCAGTGTATGTTGCCTGTGTTTGTCTGACCCCCAGCTCTGCAGAGCAGCCCCACCAGTGGTACTGTAGCTATGCAGCTCCTGTCATGTGGCTGTAACCCGCGATGCTCTTCCAGCCTGAGCTTCCTCATCCCTAGATGTAGCCCGCCCTATCTGTCAGCTTTCTCTTTCCATGCACATTCAACTGTGTGGATTGGATTGTTTTGTTTTTAAGCATAGGGCATATGTTTACGGGCTCCCCATTAAACTTATTTTGTCACTTGACTGCCTAAGTATCATAATGGAAAAATTCCTGCAGCCTGATACAGCAGTAGGGGGAGTGCAGACAGAAAGGTAAACTGAATGCTGGAGGAATCTGCTATAAATCAAAGCAGGTAGTTAAAGTGGAAGAGAAATGAAAAGAGACTTCTTTAACTTAGAGAATTTCTAGTAATAGTTTTCAGCAAATGAACTGGGAATAAGGAACACAATGTGCTCTACCATAGTTTTTTAAGAAAAGGGATGCAGATTAAATCACTCTGAGCCTAATAATGAGATTAATAAGAATAGCTGTGCCTCCCCAATTAGGGAATATGGGAGGCCAGCGTATTATTCTCTTGGTGGAAGAGACTGATGTCCAACTGAGGCTGATGATTTTAAAAGTTATAATAAGCAGATTAAACTGTCTCTGTGTAGTAAATGAAACACATGCCAATGAAGGGGGATTTGCAGCTGAACTGTTCTGTGCAGAATAAGATGCTAAAAGATCTATTGCCTAAGAAAGGACAAAACTCCACGATCTGTAGCTGAAGTTCTTGAAGTCAGCTTTTCAAAAACTGACACTCATGTGCCACTGAGGTCTTCAGTGACCCTGAGGTAGGGGGAAGGTTTATTTTTATAGCTTCAGGTACGGTATGGGTGCGTTTTGTATTTATTTGACCTGAAGAGGAATTGCAGAATAATAATGCCTGATTTGGGGAAGAAGCAAGCTGATTTTGCTTTCTCTCCAGCCTCCAAAATGGATATTCTGTTATCATTATAGTGCCTACAGGCTAATAGTGGTATTACTTTGTTAATGTCTCTGAGTACACATTCAGAAATTACTTCACTACTGAAAAGTCGTATCTGGTTTGGATACTTCTGAGAAAAGACAAAAGGAATTTGGTTTATTATTTCTACTTATAAAACGCGACTTTCCCTAAAAATTTTCTTCCTTCCAATACACAATGGAAACAAAATATCCTTGAGAGAAGGATTTGTACCTCTTTTGTGCCAATAGTTGGAAGACCTAGTGCGTGCTCTTCTGTTGCTCCGTGATGGGTTTATTTAGGAGAGATTAGAGAGTTGGAGCTCACAGTTCTGATGTTCGGACCTTTGTGTTTCCATAGGAGGAGCAGAATGTACCTGATGGCTGGACAGCTCCGCTTGTGCCTCTCACAAGGTCACCAGTGAAGACACTGTTTGATACTGATTCCAGTTACGGTTTTTGCAATATGAGGACTTGTGCAGGCCCTGATGACCTGAGTAGCTCATTACTCTTAAGGTCCACTGGCTTTTGCCAGAGTGTTGATCTAGGTGGCCCTGTGAGGAGCAGTTCTTCTCACAGTGACAATGAGCCTGTGTCCCTGACTGGGCTGCTTGTGATAGGACCTCCCTGCTTAGAGAGGGTCTGGATAGTGGTCAGAGAGCTCCCCTTCTTGGGCCACTCTTCAAGGCAAAGTGAATGATGTTTGGCACAGCTCCATCTTCTGTAGCCTTAGCAATCTCCAAGCCTATCCTAGTGCCTGAGAGCATCACAGGCCTTTACCAATCTGCTGAGCTTTCCAGCCTCCATTTGTGTTGCGTTTTAATGATAATGGCCTTATTAAAAATACAACTTAGCTTCCTCCAAACTTTGTGTGTGATTGATGTGCATGTCCTTTGTATGTAAGTAGGCTGTATATACATCAGTTCACCACCACTGTCTTTATGCTGGATGCATAGGAGAAAACAGCAATATAGCCAAAAGCAACAATTATTTTCTGCAACTATTCCCTCCTCTTTCTTGCACTTCTGATGTATCTGGTTACCTTATCAGAGCCACTGGTTGAATTATAATATCTTTTATTACAGCCTATCAATCAGAATCCATCATGTGCAGACCTTATTGCTGATAATGTGCCTTTTCTTCAGCATATGCTATAAAAGAAAAGAGGGAAAAAATAGAATGGAGAGAGAATTGCTTTTTCAGGAAGGGGGATATCAAGTTGCTTTGTCCAAAACTTGATAGGAAAAGCAGAATATTTTGCAGTCAGCAGGAGCTGTCTAGATATTTGTGGGTTTTTTTTGGGGGGGGGAACTGTTCAAAAGATAGATGATAAAATTATTTCATCTCCTTGGGTTGCTTTCATAAATATCAATGCCTCTCCATTTCAGTAGCTGTTTGAAATAAATATAAATATAGGATGTTTTGTATCATTATCATGCAATCTGAGAACAACGTGTCATGTTCTCTGTGCTGTCTACAAAGTTCAGAAGGTATTGTAGAATTACATATCAAAGGGAATGGGCTGAAATTGTCCGGTTGTGTATTACAACTCCAGTAATGCAATCGGTGCATCTTGAATAGTACTGTTCAAGCTGTGTGATGAAGTGGCCAGTTAAGGGAAAGCAAATCTGCAGAGATGTTAGAGATGCTGTAAATTGAGTATGCTTAATAATATACAGCTGGTATCTATGAGCTGAGTCAAGGTTATTGAACAGGTTGTGCGGCTTGTAAGTGTAAGGAAAGCAGAAGGCTCATGCTTGAAAGGGGGGAAAAGCCTAGGCTGCTTGTCTAATGGGAGCTGAGATGCAGGAAATCGTGAGGAGAGCAGTTTTGCCTTATTTGTTTTGCTTAATTGCCCTATGTCCCCCAGGGCTCAGGACTGGGCCCCATCCTGTTGAACTTCATCAATGACCTGGATGAGGGGACAGAGTGCCTCCTCAGTGAGTTTGCTGATGATACCAAGCTGGGAGGAGTGGCTGATACACCTGAGGGCTGTGCTGCCATTCAGAGAGACCTGGACAGGCTGGAGAGCTGGGCAGAGAGGAACCTCCTGAGGTTCAACAAGGGCAAGTGCCGAGTCCTGCACCTGGGGAGGAATAATCCCAGGCACCAGCACAGACTGGGGGCTGAGCTGCTGGGGAGCAGCTCTGCAGAGAAGGACCTGAGAGTGCTGGTGGATGGCAGGTTGACCGTGAGCCAACAATGTGCCCTTGTGGCCAGGAAGGCCAATGGTCTCCTGGGGTGCATTAGGAAGAGTGTTGCTAGCAGGTGGAGGGAGGTGATCCTGCCCCTCTACTCAGCCCTGGGGAGGCCTCATCTCGAATACTATGTTCAGTTCTGGGCTTCCCAGTCCAAGAGAGACATGGAGCTACTGGAGAGAGTCCAACGCAGGGCTATGAGGATGATCAGAGGGTTGGAGCATCTGCCCTGTGAGGAGCGGCTGCAAGAGCTGGGCCTGTTCAGCCTGGGAAAGAGAAGACTGAGACTTATCAATGTGTGTAAGTACCTGAAGGGAGGGTGTCAGGGGGATGGGGACAAACTCTTTTCAGTTGTCCCATGGGACAGGACAAGAGGCAGTGGGCAGAAACTGAACCACAGGAAGTTCCGCCTGAACGTGAGTGGGAATTTCTTCACCGTGGAGGTGACGGAGCACTGGACCAGGTTGCCCAGAGAGGTTGTGGAGTCTCCTGCTCTGGAGATCTTCAAGGCCCACCTGGATGCAACCCTGTCTGACATGCTCTAGGTGACCCTGCTGAGCAGGAGGGTTGGACTAGCTGATCTCCAGAGGTCCCTGCCAACCTTACTGATTCTATGATTCTACATGCTTAAGAGAAGGAAAAAAGATACTGTGATTCCACAAGCCTCTTTGTTCTCTGTTAGCGTAATCATGGTAGTAGAAACAAGAAAGGTGGCCAGGTCAAGCACTAAAAAAGCTGAAATGGTTAAAAAAAAAAAAAATGGGGGGGATGGAGAGACATTGAGCAATAGCAGCTTTTGAAACAGTTCTCCAAAAGGGGGTGAAAAGGGAAAACCAATGCATTGTGCTATGCTGTCTGCACCGCTTGTAGTCTGAGGGGTGAAAAATTGACCCATGGTGATACTATACTGTTATGTGAGTTTCCTCATATAGATTTCAAATCTTTTAGAAGGAAGCCTTCATTAATTCTTTCCAAGCATGCATAAAGTGAAGCAAAAGAATTAGCAGAAGCTTGCCCAGAGCCACTTGGTGAAAGTGATGGGGAGAGGCGGTCAGAGCCTGCAGCCTGAGCCGTCCCCTGGCCTGGCCTCTCTCCCTAGCAGAACTTTGTGGGGGGGGGGGATAATCGATCTTTAGAATACTTGCAATTTTGAACATAAGCTGGTGGTATTCTCATTTTTGTCAAAATTCATAGTGAAAATAACTTTTCTTGGGGAGGAAAGGTGGGAAGGAGAAGAGAAGGATATTTTTAAATAAGCAGAGAAATTCACTTAGTGACAAGGCCATTTTTTAGGTGTGAAAATGACAGACCAGAGGATGAGAAGAGAGAACAGCAGGACGGGGGGGGAAAGAGACGACTTTTCCAACTTCCAGTGGTGCATGCTTGGGGGTGGTTCCCATGGGACTTGCATCTTCTGTACAGCTTGCTGGTATTTATGGCAGTGGAAGATAGTTCTGAATTGTGATTCTTGTATTTCACGGCAGACTCATGTAACCTACTGGAGAACTTTTCTCTGGTCTCCCTCTCAGCTGTATCTGCATCCTTAAAGGAGTTGGTGTTACAGTGCTGAAGATCCTTGGCACTCTCACCCAGGAGGGCAGGCACCAGATTGCAGCAGTGGTTATGTTGCCCAGTGTACACTGTTGATAGCTTAGTAAATTATTTCTTCTAGTCTGATCTACAGCTTTAAAAACAGCATGCAACTCTTAATCTGTCTTAGATAGCTGGCTTAAAATATCTCTAGTGTATCCTTTAATTCTGCTTTTTCTTGATCTGTTTAGTGTCTAATTTTAATGAAAGAGGATACTTTCTGTGTAATGAATATGTTTACAGTATTCTGCTGGGGATGAAAGGGACTGTTATCTGAAAGTTCCACTGTGTTGCTTCCTACACAAACTAGTTGCAAGAAGTTGGAGGAAGGTACCAAAAAGTTGTGTGTCACAACATAGAAAGAGGCAAGTGCCTAGGTTCTAGTGTGTTTTTCTTTTGACTTTTTAATTTTCCAGAAAGAACAAGAGGGGATTAAATATCTTTTTTTTTTTTTTTTTTTTTTTTTTTTTCCCTGCGACTTAGGGGCAGAAATCAGAATTTTGCTCCTGGAAAACTTTTAGCTGTTGGTTTTATATATTTATAGGGAATAGGATGGTCTGATCTCAGAATGTAAACAAGATGCCTTCTGAACCTTTGAAAAAAATCTGTGTAGGATGTCTTCTTTGTTATGCTGGTATGAACCCAAGGGATGTAGACTCTGAGGCTTCTGTCTTTGCAGTGAAAGTCTTGCGGTGCAAGAAATGCAACCATCCAGTCTTAGTCCTCCCTCCAAAACAAACAAAAATCAAAGCAGCATTTAGAGACAGGTATACGACAACCAAAAAACAATAAATGAGCCTGATCAATGTAATAACTAATCCAAATCACATACTCTTCAGCCTTCCAAAAAAAAAAAAAAAAAAAGGAAAAAGAAAAAACAAACAAAAAAAATTGCCTCTGATAGTGTTGACACTAATAAAATAGTGAATTGACATAATGTTATTTTTCATCTTGGTGGGAATCTCTTTTTAATGTTGCATTTGAAAAATAGCCTCTTTTTATACATTTATTGTAACATCAGATAGAGAACCTTCAAAGCAGTTGTAAGGAAAAAGGAGTTGTTGCTTTTGATGAATCACATAGTGTAGACCAGGTAAGGAGTGGCCTTTTAGGATTTTAACACAAAGGGAAAGCAAGATTTTAAGCTTTTAAACATTGATTCAGTGACAGAGATGGTACACATGGCTTTTTAAGTGACATTAAGTGTTCGTTCTTAGAGAAAGTATTATACTGTCATGGCAATTTTTTTAAATCCACAACTCTTTCCTTTGAGTATGTGTATGTGTTTGTACATATTGTTTTAGCTTTGTTCTCTCTCTGTGCTTCAACCCTTCACCATTTTTTAGGTGCTAGATAAGCATATAATGTCCAGCCTTCCCAATAAACACAACCCTATAAATGAGAGTGCCTAGAAATGCCCTTTCCTAAATTGTAGCCTGATGTGGAACACCTAGAAAACATGATTCAGGAGCCCATCAGTAAAGGTGTCTGCAAGAGTATGCAAACCCAACTAAGCCTAGGAAGAGGTTTCTGATTAGCAATAGTCTGCATCTTGAGGCTAAACTTCAACTGATAAAAATCACTAACTATTCTTTGAAATCAACTGGACTAGAAGGGATTAGAATAACAGTTCCATGCAGGATGTGAAAGGCTAGAATGACTCCCCTGGGCATGGCGGGAGCAAAGGCTTGGGCTGTGAAGGGTCTGCCAAGACAGCACAGTTAAGACTGTAGGTCGAGGGCTATGCTCCATTGATGATATTGTGCTATTGCTGAGTACAAAGTTAAACATCACTAATTGGCCAGATCTTAGCTGTATTATATACTTGAGCTGGTCAGAGGTTTAGTGGCTGCAAGTGAGTGGTTCTCAGCTGATTTCTCTCTGCTAGGGATCCGAGCAGAGCCACGTCATCCCTGCCTCTGCAAGCTTCCCAGTAGGTGTAGGACTCTAGCCACGTGTTTATTTTAGATAGGCTTTTGCTTTCAAAGTGCCAGTGTAGCACTTTATTTTCTCCTGCTGAGACACCCAATGTCTCTTAGTTTGATAATTACTCACCAAAGTTCCTGTTTTCATAGTAGTGATAACAGTTGTTAATCTCATGCTGTGCTAGGATTATGCCTTTTATGGAAATCCCATGCATTATTCTGAGAACTTGACACATTGCAGCCCAAGATGAGTATTAATGCAACTACAGTAAGTCATTAGGTTTTATTTATTATGGGTTTAAGTGTGTGAAGATAGGAGTCAGATTCAAATATGTTTAATTGGGAATTGCAATACAGTTTCAGACAAAAAGTTTGTTCTCCGCAGTTTGTTCTTCTGGGCAGAAAATCACAGTTGGCAGAGAAACAGCATGAAGATGAGCAAAGAGAAGAGATCGGCAAGCACTGGAGAACCAAAAAGGCAATGCTGAACTGTCAATAAATTCCTTGAAACTATAGGAACTGCTATTGCTGAGCCATGAGGACAGGTATTAATGCTATATGGATTGGAAGGGTTTTGTGAACCAGAGGATGAAGCTGAAGTAATTAGTGAAACAAACTGAGCTGATACTACTGGAACTAGTTCTTATTAAAGACTGACTTAAGAAAATGACTCCATTTTAAATGTGTTTGTGTCAAATGAAGTAAGTACAGAGAGTAACTATCTACAGCCTATCCATCTCGTTAGCAGGTAAGAAAATAATGGAAGACTGCACAGATGAATAGCTAGCATATGCTTTTGTAGAAAAAGAAATATATAGTAGGTCTTTTAATGTAGTTATATCTGAGGCATCTCTTTCCCTTTTACCAGCATAAATCGGTGAGCTGACTTCTGCCTAACCATAGAACAAATTTTAAATACCTATCTGTCAGCAGAATGACTGTATTGCATGTCTCATGCTGCTCCTGAATATACACATGCAGTGTGATAGTCAATCATAAAACATCCAGGGTCTGAGATGTTGCATTATTGCTCAATACTGTTCATTGCAAAAGACAGTGTGATAGAAGCAGGGCTGAAGGGTTCATAAAGTTCAGATGATAAACGGGAAGAGAAATTGAGGAGAGTCTTGCAAAAAAAGATCTGTACAAAAATCCAAGTTATAAAAATATTTCAGTTTTTATCCACTTAATATTGAAGATGGTCCTTGTCCACAGTCCTCCTGTGCAACCCCTTCCAGCTGATGAGAAAATACTAGCCAGCAAAATATTAGCTGAAGTATAACAAAAGAACTGAGGTCTCTCGCTGTGAGTACAAAGCTAGTTTCACAGGTGGGATATAGTCAATAGACCCACACTGATTTCAGATCTCATCCTTGACTGGTGTAGATGAATTCATTCTGGCTTTCTTCACTCACCTAAAACACTGAAGGATTTCTTATGCACCTTGATCTATTCAAGTAGCTGAAATATGGCGTGATGGTGATAATCTGGATACTTAGCAAGAGATTTTATGGGGGTAGTTTAGGAGAGGGTAAAGGGAGAGCCTGGAGAGGAAAGTTTTTGTCCATTGTATTGCTGAGCAAGGCTTGAGTCTCATAAGGCGGTAGTCTTTGAACTTCCCCAGTGAGCAGTAATATATGTGAATGGGATGGTTGTATGCTTGCAGGGACGTGATGATTGTGCTGAAGACTCCTGACTGAACTTTCTTATCTAAGCCAAAGAAAAAGACGAAGCACAATAAATAAATAATAATAATGCAGGAAAGGAAAAATCTAGTTCTGTTGAAGGATGCTGTCACAAATCAAAATAGTTTTCTTTCCTTTTTGCCTTTTTTTTGCTTGTATTTTTGCTTAATAATAATGTAGATCTATTGAGCTTGCTGTTAGGGGCGAGACTGTGGGGCAGTTTCTCCTTTTCCCTTCCCTGCTCTTGTCTATCAAGAGGGCTATTCAAGCTAATTCAGATGAGCCTGGTTGTGATGTGGTGGACCCAGCCAATGCATCTTGGCTGCAGGAACTGCTAGGTTTTGAATGTTGTTTGGCAGTGCTTATTATAGATAGCGTCTCAGGTTGTTTCTTTGGCTCTGTAGCATACAAATATAGGTTTGCTATCCTGAGTCATAAAAATTTCTTTAAGGCAACTCTCCAAACAGAAGGGATCGTTTTGAGAAACCTCTTTGTACTGTGCCTATGTCTGCTTCCTTTGGATGAATGGAGACGCATCCTGCTTTATTATTTTCCATCATATGGCATGGATGGGATGAGACTCCTTGGGGCACTTTAGAGTCTCCAGTCAGAATATTGTAGAAACTCTCTTGATTTCCATGTTTGTTTCACAGTGTATCGCAAAGTCTTTTGCTGACTATTATAGCTTAAATTATTACAGCAAACTGCTTAATAATTGCTATGCAAAATGCCCTAAGCAAACTATCTGGCTAGAATAGACAGAAACCACCCTACATCATTCAGAGCTGTCCTTTAAGACCTAGCTGAGAAACCTACCACCCTGACACATCCATTAGCAACAGATTAGCAATGGTTGTGAGCAGGCTTGCTAGTGACTCTTTTTCTTTCAGCATCCTCTTGCTTTAATTTCTAGCCATAGACACGTGGGCATAGGAACTTTGTTCAACCTATGCTGGGATCAGATTCCCCAGAGAGCTTTGTTCAGCTTTGTTCTCTTCATGTTTCACATGTTCGCCTGCACGTGCATACTTACAGATGAGTTCATAGTGACTAAATAACACAGTAGTGTTTCTAGATTACCTAGATAAATATGGTTATTTGATGCAAGAGTATATTTATAATGGTTAATTCCGCACAGTATCTTTCTTTAAATTATGCCTCACTTTGGGGGGAAGCTTCATAATTGTTCATAGAATGGTTGTGCAGATTTGATGCATTGTGATATTTTTATATACTGTTTACCAGAAAAATCAAATGGAAAGGTTTTACTTGCATTAAAACACATTCCATTTAAAATACAGTTAGGTCCAATACCAGATGATTTTGTTATGAATCGTAGACAATGATAAGAGTAGTGCAGTGTGACTTACTCTCTGTGATGTTCTAAGATCCAGCTATCCCAAATAGCTTATGAAAGCTATTACGAATTATTTTGAATCATTGACTAAATTTACTGGTAATGCAGTAATTGTATTAAGTGCATACAGCAAATACCATGGGTCTCTCTGGTCCTGGGCCGATTTGTCAGCATTCCTCTGAAGAGGAGAGAGGGACAGACTGCAATGCATGTGTATTAGCAAATACCCCATCACTGATATAAAATGCTATAGAGAAAAGCTGATAAAGCACTTGTGGACTCCAGCAGCATATCGTGTTGCAGGTCTGGGAAGAAGTGTATCGATCAGGTTGCATAAGGGTAGTTAGCATGGCATCTGACTAAATCAAGTGATGTTCTTCCGGGCTTGTCCTCCCAGGTGCTGAAGACTTTGGATTCCTGCCTGCCATGCGTAGGAGCCAAGGGCAGACAACACCCTTGCAGGGTCAGCCACTAATTTCCTCTGGGCAGCTTAAATAACATTTAAAAAAAATCTCTAGAGACAACTGCCTTAAAGTGAAATTGTGGCCATTAATTGTAATTTATGTTGGGAAAGTTGAACAGAATCTTTTCTTTCCTAGAGTGTAATCCGTCATGTTTTGGTATATACAAAGAAAATAGCTTGGGGAAAATCAGAGAAAAACAGTGACTAATGATCCTTTCCTCAGACTGTGGATGGTGTTCTGATTTCTCCCCTACCGCTCCAAGGTTACTTGCTCTTTTGTTTAAAGACTCTTAAACCAGGAAGCTGCTTTATGGGCAATGAGAATTCTACAATTTATCAATGGCACATTTTTCTTATGATCTGGGCATGTGTTGGTGTGAGTTTGAGTGAAGTGGAATCTAAACTAACCGCTATCTTGTTCTGCAAAACTTGCATTTCAAGTATGGTGCTTGGCCAGGTTTCCAAGAATTAAAATCAGAGCAGATTCCCTGGTTTGCTGGGGTATGTCAGTTTACAGTGGATGAGGTTCTAGGCCTTCGTTACCTGCAACGTTACCTTGGGTGGATCATTCATAGCAGAGCTAACTTGCAGTCTTTTGTCCTACCCGTTAATGCTTACGGAAGCACAGGAGATGTATTCCATGCTCAGAATACTTGCTTAAACGGTGACACTGTATAGAAGACAGTGGAACTGGATTGCCCTCCTGCCTTCATGGTTTTAAGATCAATATTAGACTTGCAACAAGCTGAAATCTAGGATCAAAAAACCTTTTGGAGCCAGTTTTGTAACAGACTCCCTGACTGGCCTGGGGAAGAGCTCTCTGCCATCAGAGAATGTTGCACTTTTGGCTCGCTGTGGGCTTCAGGACAGACCCTAACTTTCACTTTGTCTGCTCTCTGGGCTAGTGCAAAGCTTTATTGAAGCTGTGGAAAATACAGTGCCAGTGTAGTGCACTTCAGGCCACAGGTTGCAGGGGCAATCCATACTGACATTAATCTTCTCTGAATCTTTGATTTTGTGCATCTGATTATACACAATCAGTGCAGACTCACGCCTCTGGCTGTGAAGGTCTGTCTCCTGTTCATGGTATTGACCGCAATGACAGCTGTCACGTGCTAGCTGCTTACTCCACTACACCTATGTTATAAAAATCTTCAAATCTTGACAAGCTCTTAGAGCATCTGCTATGTGCTCTGGGGGCAAATGTTTGCATGTAATGTGTACGTGCATGTGTGCATGCACATGTCCCTGTATTAGGTGATTTGCAAGGAAAGATGCTAGGCAACACAGACAACTTACAGCATCATCTGCTGAGGAGCCCTAAACAGCTTGAATTTGTTTTGGAGCGAAAATCCTCCAACTGCTCTCCTGCCAACCCCGTAATGTATTCCAAGATGCTGTGCTTCTGGAAGCTAAAGCTTGCCACTGAAATGTCGGAGAGAAGGGCTAACGTGACTGATGAGACAAAATGCCACATTCATAAAACCACTGTGTTTCAGGTAACTGCTGAGTGACTTGGGCCAGATGCTGATGTCAGCTTCTCCAGCGTATTTCCACTCCTTCCAATGGATTATTTGGGCTTTGTATCGGAAATTAGCTTCTGGCCAAGCAGTTTTGCCTTTGGTCAAATATGACAAGTTGATTTTCTAGAACAGACGAGACCTTGCAGAATAATAGCCAGGGACTGTTGCAACCTGCTGTTCTCTTCACTGAGTGGGAATATGATATAGTGCTGTGGCTACTGTAATCTAACAAGAAGGCAACTCTATGGGGAGAGTGAGAGCATTCTGTATGCGTACTACAGCTACCTTATGGTACTTCAGTGCTACTTGTATCACAGTGCTTCAGTCCAGGGAAAAAAATGTCCCAATGAGGAAATGACATCTTATTTTATTTTTGAGGCACCTGTTACTACCTTGATTTCCATTCCGTGCCCCCGCCCCCAGCAGTATATTGTAACAGGGCAACGTGTTAAAAAGATAAATATCTGATTAGCATTTGCATGCATTTATAGCAGCAGTATTCTATAACCAGTACATCTGGGGAAGCTGAGCCTGCTATGACGTTAGCTGAGGTCTGAGGACAGAATGTGACTTTCTTAAAAGATTTTGAGTTTTGCACACCACGAGTGGCTGTGATGTTCTGGCCCATCAAGCTTAGCCTAGTCTCTTTGGAGAGAGGGAAGTAGTGGATCTTAAAAGGCAGGAAGTCCCTGCTGAGATTTCTTTCTTTTTTTTTTTCTTTTTTTTCTTTCTTTCTGTGTGAGTGTGACAGGAGATGAACTGAGGTGCAGAGCTGAAAGAACCGCAGTTTGAAGTAGCACATGGTCATTCCTTGTCATCAAAAGCTGGGTCTCTGCGCATCGAATACCTGTCTGACTTACTACTTATCATTAATGAGGAGCAGAAGGATTCTTCAAAGATGAAGTTTCTGTTATTGTTTTGGAGAGGTAGCGATGTTTTATGGTGCAGAAAAGACTGGGGCCATTTGAAAGAACAAATGCCATTTGGGGGAACTGTGTGGTGCCTGATAAATAACAGGGCAAGAGAGAATGGCAGCTTTATTATCTAGAACTAACTGGTAGCTGGACTTAAATAATATTAGTTAAAAAAGAAACAGAAATGAAATACCATACAAAGAAAAGTGCTTCCAATTTAACAGCTTGCGTGAGAACCTGAAAAGAAAAAGAATCATGCCTGATAATGTGTCACTTCATCTCAGCAACTGTTGATGAAGAGCTGTTGTTTGTTGTTTCTGCGCTTGAGAGAATGCTCAAAGCCAGAGCAGTTGACAGCTGGATGTGTAGCATCCAGGAAGGAAGGACCAAATTTCACTGAAGTCAGCACAAGAACGACCTGTTGACTTCTGTGAACTTTAGATCAGACCTGGGCCATCTGACATTCCCAAGTGTGATGCTGTCACTTACCTCTGGGTGAGTAAAGGGAAATGGGGACAACTAGCCCTAGTCAGTACTGGAGAGTTGTCTGACTAGACCCATAACAAGGCACTTCGACACTGCCTTGTGGGCTCTTGTCTTCCAGGTTTCTTTCGCTGACTGCGCTGGACCTGCATGATCTCTTTCGAGATGGCAAGTCCAGAAACAGCAGTTGCAGTAGCAGATCTGTTCACCTCTGGCTAGTGCCTCTCTTTTCCTGCCCTACTATTGCTCTGGATCTTGCAGTAGTATTCTTGGAGGAAGACTGTGCCATGCTGTAATTCTGAAATACAGAAGAAAGCAAAAGGTGAAAAGAGTAAGGAGCTGCAGAAGAATTCCCTGGTGGCTTGGTCAGCCAGAGTTCTTCTGTTGGCAGAATAAAACCATGTTTGAAGGAGACCCTATCAAAACATCATCTTGCGTATCAGATTTTGAGAATATTTACTTGTAGTGAAGTCTGAGAAGCATTTTCTTGTCCACAGCATGAACAAACATGTTATAATCAATCCACAAGGCTGGGTAGAAAGATGAGATCGTACTTTCCAGCCAAATTCAGACAGAAGAGATCAAACAAGTGATGCACTGTGATATTTGAGCAGCTGAAGCTGGTGTTTGTCCATCCAAAGCCAGTTGTTACATGCTCAAAGGTCAATATATATAAACCTCTTTAAAGATGAATAGGTCTTTAATTTTGGAGGTTCTTTAAAAATCTGACCTGTATTTTCTTCTTTCCCCCCCCCCCCTTTTTTTTTGTTTGTTTGCTTGTTCAGGATGGCTACTAAATCTCCAGTGGGCAACCATACATGACAGTTAATCCCATCCAAGCTCCATTCTGGAGAACTGAACAAGTTGTATTTTCATTTCTCGATGCATATAATTTGGTGAGGATTTCACAGCCAAGCTTCTTGAAAATAGTAAATCTGAAAGGAAAATCCGTATTTAAATCATTAAAAGCATTAAAAATGACCTTTACCTGCTGCAAATGTAATCCATTAATAATGCACTTTGTACTGGACAGATAATGGGGATCTTTCACCCAGGGATTAAGGGATTGTGAGAACGCCCAAGTGCTGATTTGCTGAGAAAACATTTTGTGTATTTTTATCACAAGTGGGACCATGAAGAGAAAATAACCTACCTGAAGCATATGCAACATGTTTAATGATGTTCCTGTTTTGCTTACTGTTCTGTAACAAAGTTTCATTAAGAAACTGCCATGTACTGGAGGGAAATTTGTTTAACTCTTTCACAGGGCTCCTAAGGGCACGGGACATGCACAGATGTGAAAGGCCAATAAGAGCTCTTAAGAGCTTTGTTCTCCACTCAGAATTGTGTCCTTGTCTCTTTGGTGCCTTTGTTTCTTCACTTTTTACTGTGCATTAGCTGTTGCAAAAATTTGAATAAGATGTTTTTCCATGCTGTAACACCCTGCTGCTGAGAAATATACACTGGTGTGCTAGTGCTGTGTTGCCATGAACAGGGAGTATCTTTTGATGAATTAGTGGATTCTTACTATCTAAGTCTCATTTCTGAGAAGCTCTTGCTTTGCTGAGTTCTTCATGTGCTCTAACAGCCAATCTGCTACTCTAAATTATTTGGATTGAAATAGAACATGAATTTATGTAACACTTTTCCCATTAAAATGCAGATTTCATTTTCAGCATTCTCTTTATCATACTACTAATACCTGTACCAGGGCATGCTTCCATCTTGTATCCATATCAGATTTAACTGCTTAGTTCAAGTGTCTTTTAGAATAATGCTACTGAGAGCTTGGCATTTTTGAGCAAGGGGTGATGATACCATATCTTCTTGTTACAACTCTCTGCTTCAAATAGCATTGGGGAGCTTGAAATGTGGATTTGGGCATTGGCATTCTTAGTGCATGTTTAGGATGGCTTAATTTCAGATTGCTGATTAATTTTGCTCCTCTGTTTTCTAAAGGAAGCAAAGCTAACAAGAAATAAAGTATGTAAGTGTTTCCAGCTGTAATTCATGATGTTTGCACTGTGCGAAGCCTGAACAGCCCTTAGGTTACTGTGTGACCCTCTTTAGATATTGCATGCTGTTTATCTTCATGCCAGATACCAGCAGGCACCTTGTAGCTCTCTTCCAAACAAGGAACAGAAAGCTGTGGTGCTCCAGATTTTCCTCAGGTGCCAGTTGAAGCAATTTCTATGCAGTCTTATATTGACCTATTTCAGTTGGGAATGTAGCCCAGTGTTCCCTGGAGACACTGGGGTGCTGCGCTTTGAGAACTGTAAGTAGAGTTATGGGGTTAAAGCATGGCTCTCCCATTGGCTATGTTTCTGGTATGATCCTGGCAGTACTGTAATGACGCGGACAGGATGGATTTCCCAACTTTAAGTGACTGGGGAGAAGGCAAGGAATGTTAGCTCGTCACCCTCATCCATTTCAGCTTGCTCAAGTCTCTACTGCAGGTATAAGTTAAATGTCGAGAATGTACCAAGCAGTGCAGACAAAACCTTGCGCAGCGCTGTACTTATGGCTGAGGAGGCTTCATGGAGGCTAGAATGTGTCAGATTGATTTATAACACAGGTTTTGGAGAAAATAAACAATTCTGGTGGCAGAAAAGAGCTTTCCTCATTGAAGAGCCATCAGATTTGTCAGGACAGTAATGGGCCTGGGAGATAGCCTAGAGGGAGGGGAGAGCCAGGAAAGAGAGCTGCCAGGTGAAATAGCAGTAAGCGCTGCCTCTAATGGAGAGCTGTTACTGCAGCAAGCTCAGGAGAAAACATATGCTTGTTTTCCTCTGATGCTATGACTGCCTTCCCCCTGCTAGAAGTAAAAAGAAATAAGATCCAGCTATTCTCTGAATATAAGCCATGTACTTAGAGTGCTTACACTGCTTGCAAGGGTTGCCTGAGCCGTTGGATTCATCCCTCAGCACACAGCTGAGTTTTGTGCTCAGACAACCCTCTCATGGATGCAGACTGGACCAGACGCATCTCATGTGTCACTTCATCTGATCTTTTTTAGGAGAATCAGGGGGCATAGATCCCAATGACATTTGCCTATCATCTGTCTGTCTCGTAACAAAAATGTTTTGGATCCCTTAGAAATTCCCAGCCTATTAAGTAGATATGTGGTTTCTTCCATCCCCTTTACAATGTTGAGTCCAGCCTTGTGCTATGAGCTATCACAATGAACCTGACAAGCTCTGACCTCCTGTTTCCTGGTCTACCAGCTTCACCTATGCATCTGAATCACACATGTGGCTATTCTAGTGCTCGTACCACATGTGGTAGCAGTTCTGCTACAGCCAGCGGTGATCTGGGACCATGACTCTAGGCACTGCACTACTCAGTATTTCCTCTGGCTGAGAATTCCTTGGGACAGGACAACCCCTTGGTCACTGGCTATGCAGCCTCTAGCTTTTGCAGAATCTGTCTCCAGACACAGTTGCTGCGATAATAGTAAAAGTGTCTGTCTGATTTTGCTGGTCAGTGGCACTAAGAAACTATCCTGATGACATTCATTAGACTTTTGAGATCAATCTCCCCAGATTTATTACCGATTTTCTAGCAAGACTAGCTCCAAAGATGAGCCTTGTCATAATCCCTTCTCAAAGCTCAATTCAAAAGGAATTGCAGTAGCAGCTCCCTAGAAGGTGGAGGCGGCAGCACACTCTACAGCCAAACCCTTCAAAGTAATGCTTTGTGTAATCAATTAACACAGGGTTAACTCTGAAGTATGGCTGTATAATTATGTCTGCTATTACTCTTGATATTCACCCAGATTAATTATGTCTGAGTATGGCTGAACTGGTTCTTTGTAATGCCATGCAAACAACATCCTCCTACTCCAGGTGAAGATGCCAAACTGAGATGGGAAGGGTCTTCACCTGGGTGGGACGAGTACAGTGTGGGACTGAGGACAATTGGCTTTGAGAACTAATGAACATGGAACAGATTTTCTGGAAATTAGGGAGAGAATGTTCTGAAGCAGCAGAACCAGATGCTTTTAGGACAAGAAGAATATAATCCTCCACACCAGCAATTATTACATATAATGTAAATACCATGTCATGTTGGTGTGTGTCACATTTAACATGTTTTCACTGTGGTCAAAGGAGCCTGAATTCATAGGGAAGATGCCTGGTCTCTGTTCTGTCTCTGTGTCTAACTCTTCCAGGATGTTGAGTGAATCATTTTCCATTTTTCCTCCTCCTATCTTTTCTACACAGACAGAGATCCTCCACATAAGGACTAGTTTATGCCATGGACTCGGGCAGTACGATCCTGTCCTGGCATTCATAGTTGTCTCCTGTTGATTTTCTTGTTTCTTCTTGATGACAACTGCCTCTGGTGCCCTCTGGGACCTGACAAAAGACGCTATTTCAATGAAGCCACACTAATTCATGCTAGCTAAGAATTAGGCCTGTGTCATCTTCTCCCTGGAAACTAACAGTGCAGCTACTGAGAGGTCAATGAGAACCTGTAGCTACCAATAATAATACTGTGCTGTTGAAGAGTGCTTCTGAAGTCTATGCTGTTATCCTCATTAAAAAAATGAGTTAAAATCCATCAGACTTGGCATAGTTTGATCTGGGAAACGTCTTGTTTTATTTCTATCTATAGCAGTGATCTCATTGGTATAAATATTTTTAGAATCGCACACACATCTGAGAACTTTGCTTTACCTGATTTTGTGTAAGTAATATATACTTAAAGGTTATTTGGGGGGAGGAACAGCACACTTTCACCTTGCACTTTTTAAACTTTGTGTGTGTGTGAGTAAAGTGTTTTGCCCAAGTGGACAATTTGAGTATGTACCAAAACTTTGGTACAAACAACTGTTAAACATCCCTAGACACACTGGCTTTTTGTATAAGTGCAAATAGTTTGTCCTTGCTCCCAGATGGATGCTTGCCCGGAAGGGAGATTTTAATTAATATCTGATCATTTGGAATTCATAACTTTGAAGTAATTGAACAATTACTGCAGGTCTGTGAAACCCACGAGCCGATGATGAGGCTACCATAAAGCTCTGATGAAGAGCTATGAATTCTTTTCTTGTAGCACGTAAGAGGTTCGTCACTGCAGTGTAGCCTAGTCAGGTACAGTATCTTGCGTTTGGCTTTTCAGACCTAGCCTGTCACCTATGAGATGGCTGCTGTTCATTAAAGAAAGGGAAGAAAAGGCCATGAAAAAGCCTCATGTCATCTGTAAATAGCTGGTTCCTTCCAAACTTCATATTCCAACCTAATGATTGATAGAGAAGTTCATGAATGCTTTAAATGTGTATAGTTAAACGACAGCTCTGTCTCGCTCTTTTCCTTCTGTGCTTGGCAGTAATTGTGGGTTTCTTTGGGGCTGTGTTTTTGTGTGCACTTCTTGTTGTCGTCTTTCATCTTTTGCTGGGCAGGCTGGTCCTGTGGCTAGGAAATGGCCAAAGGTATTTTTGCTTAAAAGTTGTTTGCCAATATTTCGTATGGTTTTGGTACCACTAGCTGTTTAGGCTATGCTTGAGAAAGCACCAGCAAGAGAAAAAGGTCATGGAGAAATTATGGGTTGTAAAAGAAAGGTAACGGAACTGTGGGAGAAAGGAAGAGATTGTGCAAAAGAGCAAAAGAAGGAACTGAGAAAGGTGGTGGAGGAGAGTGCTTGAAACAGAAGAAAGGCACGTGTGAGTGAATGGGAAGACAAGAAAAAGAGATTGAATAAAAAGGTTAGAGAAGTAAGAGAATGTGTGAGTGTGTGAAAGATAAAAGTGAGCGTTTTCATAGTTTCATGCTGCTTCCCACTCTTGGCTGGGAGCAAAGGCTCTTCCTCCTGGATGTCTGTCTCAATTCAAATAATCCCCAGGGTGGCACTGTCCTTCCTTTCCTTCAAGGAGATGAGAGGTTGGCCTGTAATATGAAGAATGGATCTCCATGAGAAATTCTGCATGCACAAGGTGAGTTCATTCTCAATCCAGATGTTGCTGGAAAGCCCTTGCAGCTGACCTGTGCCTTTTTGCAAGGGGTCTTCCTGAGGCATTGCGTCCCTGCCTGATGCTACTAGGTTTTGTGGACTATTTCCTGGCTGGAAGCAAATGTGAGCACGAGTCCTGTAGCTGGTTCTCCCAGAGCCTTTAGTTACAGCTCCCTCTGTCTTTCTAGGTCTGCACTGCACTATAATAGTGAGCCCTGCAGGGCTGCCGTGCAGGACCATGCCATATCTGCTGCCTTGCATTCCTCCAGAAAAAAACCTGAAGCCCTTGAAGGAAAGAGTTCAAGCAGCTAAACTAAGAGCACTTTAAACAGGAGCATCAAATAAGGTGCACTAGCCCCATCCTACACTGTTCTGGAGTGGCCATTTTGGAGCATGCTTAGAGAGCAGAAGGGCTGACCATTTGTTCTTGACTAAGAACAAATTGCTGGAAATTAATGAAGACTCAGATTGATTTCTGTGCTCTTCTAAGCTGTCCTGGGATGACAGGAAGATCTATCCTGGATTAACGCTGTAAGGTGTCTCTGGTGCAAATCCAGAGGTTTTATACCACTAAAGTCAGTGGAACTTACTCTGTGGGGACAATTTTCCTCCTGATCAACCACTGTAATTTCCTAGTGGCTCCACTTGGGCTAAGTCTCTTCTCACTAGGGAAGTGAGTTAAGATGAACCAAAATGAATTAAAACCTCTTTAATTCTTAAGAGGAGGGTCTGTGTCATAGTCTAACACAGTTTAACTGATCTGCTTTAAAATTAATTTGGTTTAATTTTCCTTAGGCCCTCATGTGGGTATACCCTTAAATACCTAGAATAAATAACAGGTAACTCAGTGGTAAATCACAAGAGGTAATTGTGTACCTACTTACCTATTGTAAATCAGCAGTAACTCCAGTGGGGCAGCCTTGCTTCTTGCATACCTGGAATGAATGAAGAGTAACTTGCTGTAAGTCAGTAAGGCTAATTTTCTTTATACTTTTCTGGGATAAAACAAGAACAAGTCCAGGAGTAAGGAACTTAACTGAGACAAATTTAAACCAAGAAGGTAGTATGTATTTTTGCTTCTGTGGGTAATTAACTACAGAGCAACTTGACAAGGACAGTAATGGATTTTTTTTTTTTTTTTTGAATGTCAACTTTTTTCTATCAAGATCAGATATTTTTCTAAGAGATTGCTCTTGTCCAAGCAAGCATTAATGTGGGAGAAACTCTCTGCTCTGTATTAGACAGAGAATCATGCTAAATGAACTTATTCATGCTTAGCATATTCTTGGCTTACTAACTTTGGAAGACACGGGCAAGGTCAGAAGTACTACTTTATTTTGAAAATATGAGGTAGTGTTCATTGTGGTGGCTGAGAAGATTGTAATGGGCCATAAAAGGTTGATGTAGCTATCACTTCTGTCTTTTTGGGTCCTGTGAGTGCAGCAGACATGGTCTTGGTTAGAGGGGGAGGTTAGTGTGTGGTAAACTTAAGATATGAATTCATGCTTGACTGCTCCTGGAGATATTCATTGAGCAAGTGACTTCAGCTTGTTGCGGATAGATTTGAACTACTTCCAGAATTGCCCTTCTGGGTCCTGCTAAAGCTGGCACCAAAATAACACAGCTTGGTGGAGGTTGCAAAGCCTACCCATGGAAAATAAGTGGATTAGGGATTGCTGGGGCTTTTAGTGCCACCAGTGCTACTAGCATTTGAGATAGCAAGGTTAATGCCACCTACAGAACCTGTGGTGACTGCAGTTTGCAGATCTTTACACGTGACCTAACTCCAAGATAAAACGGCACAATGGTGAGCTCACAAAGTAGGGTCAGCTGAAATGACAAATTGTCAACAAAAAGATTTCTGCGGGGGAAATGCTTGAAGGTTTTGTTGGTAAAGTTTCACTGTACTCCATCCAGTGAGTGCTGCTTAAAGGCTGGTTGATGCTACAAACTTGTTCTTTGCTTTCTGCTGTTTGTTCATCTTATAAGCCCCATGTAGACTTTATGACTTACGGCTAGGGAAAAATAACTAATTATTGCAGTGATGGTATATCATATGCTATATTTTTCTGCTCTTACAACAATGCAGCCTCTGGCACTTCTTTACTCAAATCAAAGCAAATTCTTTATTGCTTTCTGAGCCTGAGCTCCATCCTAGAGTGATGCAGTTTGCTAATTATGTTCTCTGCTGGCTTGTGCTGTATATCATATTTCACATTGGTGCAAAGTGGGTAGAAATCCTATCTGATGTTGTGGCATTTCACACCCTATTTACACAGGAATTAAAAAGTCACACAGGCTGCTGAGCAGAGAAGAACCAGCATCATTCTCAATTTGATGTCACATAAAGAATGAATAAGCTGGTGTACCCTGAAGGGCTCAGTTACCCAGCCCCAAATGAATATGGTCTGGAAAACCAGCTCCCATATTTTCTTCTGTCACCACTCTCTGGGAATAGAATAAATCTAGTGAAAAGGAAGGGATTACTCCAGCTTTTTTCCTGTGTAACTTGGAGCAGAATACAGTCATTAGGTCAAGTGAATTGCTGCTGTTTTCTACCTACCTTGGTCTGAGTGGGTTGGCTTTGGTCAATGGATTTCCTTATGAAGTGTGAGAGTCAGATGGTGACTCTACACACCAAAGACCTATGTCAAAGCCTGGTTTATGGAAGACCTAAGACTATTTCTGTGCACTGGCCTTATCTAATCAGACTACAACATTCAACTTCCCTATGGAACCCGTCATCTTACCCACACGGGCCGAGGCTGTGGCAGAAAGGGCACTGCAGGATACTGATGAAACTGCATTTCCTTCTACCTCAAATCAACATCTCGGATTCTTTTCTAAAGTTTTAGGTTTAGTTCACCCACTTGGATTATCTAGAATGTTATTTGTGTCAAGCTTTGTGGCCCCAGGCAATCAGAAAAGGGATTTCTGTCTCCCTTGCCTTCACTTATATGCTTGGAATGTTGTACTTCGCTCCAGCATGAAAGATTTGCCTTGGCTAGAAAACTGATTTAAAATCATACATTCATTCTTCTGACAGCTTCTCAATGTGTCTGTGGGGTTCTGTTGTCCTTTTTGTTTGGGTCTTTCTGTTCCTGTGCAGAAATACAGTCTCCAGCCTAGATTTTCATAATAACTCAGTTCGGTCATGCATTGGTTGCCCAGATATATGAGTATGACTCAGAATTAAACTCCAGACTTGCTCAGATTTCTCCCTATTTGTGTGGATAAACCCAGTGCTGCTCTCATTTGCAAGACTCCAATGCCAAGTGCTATCTAGTCTTTACCCTTCAGGAGAGTGTATTGAAGCCCTTCTCTTTATAACAGTGATGTGTTATAAAGCCCAAAGTTAAACTGAAAAGCAAAAAAAGGGCTGGTTACTTTATTGTCAAATACTGTCGATTGTCTGGCCTCTCCTTGTGTCATGTTCATCTGGCTTTAAAGAAAACTGGAACAAAAAAGTGGAATTAGGGGAAAGATTGGGTTTCCTAAGGGTAAGTTGAGGGGGTTTTTTTCTGCTAGGGATCTTTCCTGTCCATGGTGAGTCATTGTGCCATCTTCTATGGGGTGGAAGAAAGATGGGGGGGAATAAAAATGACTCCATGGGGGCATAAATAGAGTTCTCAGAAACGTACTCTAGATGTATGCCACGTTTTACCTGTAAGGTAAAATGTATGAGTAAGCAAGGAAGATTTAGAGAGAGAGCATTCTGTAAGTGAAAATAACATGTCTTTGTGCATATAACAAAAACAACTTTGTGTGGAATGGAAAAAAAGCAAGTTCTATGTGTGAGTGAAGGCTATGCGTATGTTGAAGGGAAATTTTTTAATGTATGTTTCTATGCAGAATGGAAGCATACAGACTATGTTTTTTTTGCTGTTCATATATGTAAACCCTGCAAAGAAGCTCTCGCATCAAGCACAGAAGGGTGTGGCTGAAGGCCAGCCTTGGCCCAAATGAGTTTTTTTCTGGGGTGATATTTAAGCATGCATCACAAGAGATGCTCTTCATGCATTTTAGTTAAATTTTCTCATTTCTTGTGATTTTTCTTCCCATAAGGCCAGGCTTTTCACTCGTGTTTTTGTCTGAATCTCTCATTTTGTTCATACTTTTCTCTTCATTTTGTCCCTGCCCTCTCACTCCCCCAGAGTACATTTCCATTCCTAAAGGGGACTTTACTCCATATTCTGTGTTAGACATTGCAGATGAACAAGTTAAAAGCACAGCTAAACCTCTCATAGAAGAGATGACTGGGAAATTAAGGAAGCGAGGCTCTGTATGCTTATGATTGGCTTTAGCAATTCTCCTAAAATTACTTGCCAAGCCTGCTTCCCTGAGCTCAGAGCCCACCTCTGCCCCAGCCACCTTCTCTTCTGGGAAACAAAGAAGCTTCTCTTTGACAGGTCTGATCCTTGGAGTTAAAAGTTTATTCCTCTATCAGCACATTAATCAAAAGAGAAATGTAGCTCAGGGAGGAAGGCTTATGAAAAGAAAATCAAATCAAATCTATCAATTCCCTGTCCTGAATAAATGAATCTATTAGCTCATGTGGGGTTAGATGCCTTGCAGGTGATGGGTGTTCCACATAACAATCACAAAAACCCAACCAGCCCTTTTCAGATGGGGCACTGAGTGCTGGCCGTGTGTTGTTAGCTCTTCCATCTGAGTCACAATTTTCTAGTTGCTACTTGTAAAAAGAATGCTTCTTGTCTGTATGTGGGTAGCAGGAAAAAAATAGGAAAAAATGCCAATAGGTGGCGCCTAGGAATACACGGTGGTGCCTAGAGGTTTTGTAGGACTGATGTAGTCTGTCTTTGTGCACTGCAAATAGGTTCCTCTAGGACCTCTTACATCCAGTCTTAGCAGAGATGCAGATGCACCTGCTCCTGTCCTCGGCCGGCCAGCCTGCCCACCGTGGTGAGCAGACACGGCCTTGGCTCTTGTTCCCCAATTGGTCTCACTTTGACGTTAAACAAGACAAAAATCTCTGGAGATGAGATAAGTGGGGCTGGTAAAGCCAGGTCACCGAGGAGCTGGCCTGGGTATATTGTGGCTAAATCGCTATGCTACCTGCTGTGACAGGAACAATTTATCTCAAGCTGAAAAAAACCCAGCTTCTTCCCATTCTGAGCAGTGAGAGTCATTCATCACTTTTTGTTATTTTTAACAGATGAGAGTGCTGCCCCCCGGCCCCCGCCCCAGCCAGTCCATGGGGACAAATTAGCTAGTCTGAAAATAGATGAGCTCAGGGGCTATTTTCATTTATGTTTTTAATAGTGTAACAAAAATGCCCTTACTTCTGCATCGCTTCTGCCAGCAGGGGGTAGATTGGAGGAAAGCTTAGTTAGAAACCTCAGCCAGTAAAAGGAAATGGCCATTAACTGCTGACTTGGCATGTGGCTGCCTGTAAAGGCCCCTTAGTGCCTCTGAGTCAACCACTCTATAGCGTGAAGCTGGGGCTTCTACCAAGTGCCTGTCTTCTTGGGGGTGGGGGGGGAAAAGCTATTGGAAACTCTCAGACTGGAGATGGAGCTTTTGGAGACAAGGAGTGTGCCTCCTCCTAGAGAGGATCTGATCCTGCGCTGGGTTCAGAACTTGACCATTCATGTGCATCGTGGGATCACACACACGTGTGTGTGTGCGCGCACAGGCAGGTTGCAGCATTTGGGGATTCCTGGTGACAAGAGCTCTGTTTCATCATGGTGTTGAGCTCTGCCTAGTCATGTACGTTGTTATGCCTACAAACATGTATGTTATATCTCAGTTTAGCTGTATAAACATATTCAATATGTATACATATTTATTTACATTTATGTTGTTATCCAGCCCAGCCCGAGTCTGCCACGCTGGGAGAGCTGTTTGCACTCCTGCCATACAATGAGGCATTAGTATTTTGCTCTCCACCCTTCCTTGGTTTTGGTTGGTTTAGGCACTGAGGAGCTATATGCAGCCAGTGAGAGGGAACATTGGAGAGCAGAGACCTTCAGGATAATGCAGATGTTACAAGATCCCTTCATCACAGAAGGGACACGGCTTCAATTACTCTGCCAATTGCCTGTCTCTCAGCCTGCTGTCAATTATGCTTCAATCAAGGCAATCACTTCACAGAGAAGCTGAGAGTGATAGATATCTATATTTTAGCTTTGTATAATTCTGTGTACAAGAGAACAGCATTGGGAGGTTGGGTCCAGAGCCCTACTTCCATGGATAGTTTCAGGTAAGCAGGTGAAGCCTCTCTGATAGAAATTACTTCTGTGTCTCATGCCTCACTAGTGAGTTTGTGAGAAAAGGTAATGAGGAGTGGTGGTTCTTCCTGTGTTTTACTTTCCTCTGCCTCCCCCCGTCCCACCCAACATCTCAGATGAAGTTGTTGGAGCTACTGTGAAGAAGATGGAGCTGCAGCCAGGCGTTGTGTTGCTGGAATGAGAGTTGTTACTGTCTGATAGTTCTTGTCCCTGCATGGCAGAGATTGGGCTGCAGGTCAGGGCAACTGGCCCAAGCATAACTTTGCAAGGTAGACTTTTTTTTTTTTTTTTTTTGATATCCTATTGTCTGTGTGACTGAAGCAAGTCATATAACCTTCCTCTGCCTTGGTTGCCTTGTCTGACATGATGGTAATTAATTATTGTCACAGGAATACTTAGGAACAAGCAAAGACTGTACGTAGCTACTAACAACTTCTTGAAATCCTCCAGAGGAGCCAGGCCTTCCAGGGAAGCAAGCTGGCACTGTTCCCTTAGCTTCAGGGAGCACCACTGCTTTGTGCTCTCAGTGGATGTGGTTCAGGGCTTCTCCGATAGCCTCAGTAATAGAGTCATTTGTCTCCCAAAAAGCTTATCAGTTTCACTGAAGATTTGTGGGTTCTCTTCATTACTAGTATCATTAATTCTTATTTAGACAGAATTTGTGGTCCTGCCCCATAAAGTTTGTTCGAAGTGGTATTCTAAAAATGTACTTGAAGATCTGCGGGGAAGGGCGGTCTGGTGGCTAAAGTGCCATACTCCACCTGGGACATGTCATGGAGAGCCAAATTCAGAAGTCCAGATTCTGATTTCTTTGTTTCCTCTTGGGAAAGCATTTGCAAAAACTGAAGGCAGCTGATAGAAAATATGACACGAGCACATAGGTTCCTGCAGTTATGTGGAGCTAGCTCTATTGCTGAGGACCTTCCTGCCAGTTTTTTTTAAAATTCGCTCTTCCACTTAGGCTGTTCATTATTGCTGCCACTTGCTGGGACCAACAGCTGCTAACGAATGCCAGGGGATTTCAGACAGCTTTGCAGACTGTCTTTGAGTGCCTCAGACAAAGCCTGAAATGCAAACAACATGAAAATAACCCCGTTCTGTTTGCTCACTGGCTTGTGGCCTTCCTCCCTGCTATCATTAGCCTTGGGAGCTGGAGGGAGAGTTAAGTGAAGCTCAGATCAAGGAGGGAGAGGTGGGCTTATGTTGAAAGGTACTAGCACTCAGTATAGAGGTTATATTTTTATTCTTACTGTGGTTATTGTTTAAGGAATCCTGTAGTCTCTGATTGAGAAAAGTTATCTAATGCCTAGATAGAAAAGTTATCTATCTTAAGTCATCTAAAGTATGATTCTGCCTGTTCTCTATAGCAGTTGTATGTGGTTTTAGCTTGGTCTCAAGAAGAAACGAGTTTCATGTGATCCTGCTCTTTGTGTGGCCCTTTCCTTCGTGAACTGTCACCTACGATGAAGAGATCACATCTGCAAAGCCTGGAGGAATAAATCAGTTTCACACTGATGGGGAACTTGATCCGAGGTGGGAGACCCTGAATGCTGGCATTTCTTTGGGGCTTGGCTCTTCGTTCAAGTGTGTACAGGTGTGTTCAACCCAAAGCTCCCCACTCCCCACTTCAGCTTGGGCCTCTCGGGGATCCTGAAAGACAAGTTACTGTCTCTGTCTGTCTCCTTCCTGCTGCATCCTCAGCCTGTGAGCAGGAGTCCGCAGGCTTTGGTGATGCAGCAGTTGTCGGTAGCTCAGCCAGTTTCTTGGTACTAGTCTATGGCTGTGAGATTATTAAAAGGTACTGGTCAGGTTTATCCTTGCTAATCTTACTTTGTTCAAACAGGCTGCTCTGTCTTTCACTATTAAACAAAGAGACAAACAAAAAGCCTTAGGAAGCAAAGTCCTGATTTGCTGATTAGACCCAGCCCTGCTGGAATCTCATCCTAAAATCCATCTGACTACATTTGGTAGGCTCCTCTGGAGAACTGGATTATTTTCAGATTGGAAAGGCTGACTTGAAAAGCATTTGCATTAAAGCACAGATCAGAATGACCTGCAAAAAACAAGTACAGGTCAGCTGTCTATGAGGCATGAATTTGCTCTGTTGAGTGTTAAGAGGCTGTAAAAGAGATTGCCAAGAATCTATTGATGGAAGGGAGAAGAAACAGCATACATGCTATAATGTTTTCTGCTTTTTGTTTATTAGCAGCTAAAACAGATGCATTCCGGACACTTGTGAGTTTTTGGCAAGGAATAAAAAGAAGTGATATGATCGGGAGAAAAAAAAATTAAGGGGAAAAAGAAAGTCTGGGAGGTCTTCCTTGCCCACCTAACCTAGAAAATGTAGAAAAGACAGCATTATCTAAGAGAGTTCTTTCTTGCTTGCTTGCCATACTCTGCAAGTGTGTCTGCATGGGGACATGGGTGAAACAGTGAACTTGGACCCAGATTCCTGAATTTTTTTTTTTTTTTTTTTTTGCATACTTTGCTATCAGTTTTTGGTATAATTTGAAAGAAATCATGTCTTACTTTCTATTAATTTAATCAAAGAGCTCCCAGTGTTTTTTTTTTTTTTTTTTTTTTTTTTTTTTTTTTCCCCAAGGCCTAGGTTGCAAGACCTTTCAAAGCTGTGAAAAAGAGCCCTTCTTTGACCTTCCAGTGAGGTTTCTCCCTTTACAGCCGGAGTTGGGTAGAGATTTCTTGTATGTATTGCCTTGTTCCTGCTTATTTTCTGTGCTGCTGTGGCTTTTGGAGTAAGACTAGGCAAAAGCTATTTCTTGGTCCTGTATGCCAGCTTAATTAACTCATGGTGTGTTTTTTTGTCTTTTGTTCCCAAGACTGGGTAAAACTTTCTGTACTAGTCTGTCATTTCACAATTAGCTTGTCCCTTGCTGCTAGCAGCTAGGTGTACTGCAGACACATTTTCACTTGATATGGAAAGTTAGGCCTCCTTATTTCTTTTGTTCTCCTTTGCTTCTTTTTCTTCAGTGAAAGGTATGTCCCAATATTAGGTCCCCCAAGAAATTACAAGAATCATTACACCCATGAGGAATTTTTCACATACTGCTGTTGTGTCCTGACCAGTTTAAAATGGATGCTTTTCCTGTTTCTCATCAGGTACCACCTAATGTGCATCTCTGCTAGGAAGTTTTATCTTTTTAGTGTAATATATTCTGTGCACAGTTTCATCCCATTATTCCTTGTTAAACTCTCTTGGATCACCCAGAACATGAGGAATGTGCAGCAGATTCCCACAGCACGGCATAATTAGTGACTTCAAAAGCTACCTGCGAAGAGTGATGCCCTCATTATGCTGAGCAAAGGAGAATTCAGTGGGGTAAGATGACTCCAGAAAGATGCATTTCACTTCTGAGGAAAAACAAGAAGCAGCCATTGCCCTCCTGTGGTTAGCTTTATCGCTGATTGCCTCGGGATCTCGAAGGCACGTGGCAGTGCCCCATGGTGAAAGCAAACACCTTTGAATATCCATTAGTTTATGGTGATTAAAATAAAGCCTTGTGCCTCTTATGCTGCACTGTTCCCAGGAATCAACTGCGTAAGTTTTTTGAAAATGCTGTCTTTGTTCTTCCATAGAAGACTGATGTTTTGCTAAGAGTCTGCAACACATGTGGCTGCAATTTAACCAGCTTGTTGGTGTTACTGTAGTACAAGCAATGTCATATCAGCCCTGGCCATCTGAAACCCTTCTGCCCCACTATGGTTAAAACAAATCAAATTCATCCATTGCTCCTTTGCTAATTCCCTGCTAAGACACAGAGCCCTAGGTGCCCAACCTTGGCTAGAGAGCCAGTCAGAAGAGCAGTCCTGGATTTCCCTTCCATTTCCCTCTTCCTGATTTTTGTCGAGTCTAGAGCAGGCTGAGAACTTTCAAATGTGTTCCTGTCTAATAGCAATATGTTCTGTTTCTGCAGCATTGTTCATCTAGGGTCTCTGAGTGCTTTGCAAACGAGAAATAATTAAGCTTGCCATCAACCCTCTAGGGTAGGTATTATGATACTTACTTGACAGATGTGTAAACAAGCACAGAAAGCTCAAGTTTTTCGTGTTCAAAGCACTTTGCAAATACTACCTAATTAATCCTTACAATGGCCTTGTGAGCTATTTATTAGTCCCCTTCAAGGGCAAAGCAATAATTGAGAGAAACTAAGAAGTCCTGCATGCCAGTCATTTTCTTGAGCCACTCCACTAAACAGTGAATAAATGCGTTGCACCCAACTTCAGGCAGCCAATGTAGCTGAGTGACTAGCCAGCTGGCATCCCTGGGCTCCCTTTACAGTCATGGCAGAGGGGAGAGAGCTCAGATCTGTCACGTTGGACTTCTGTTGAACTTGCTTAGTTTGACTGTCCAAAGTCAGTTAATAGCCCTAACTGACACCCCTTTTGCTGTGGTTTCTTGAAAGCCAAACCTTGAGTTCTGGAGTAGTTCGCAACAAGATTTGGAATCAGGAAAAGATCACAGTGGTTCTGATTCCTTAGCAATGGTATAGGCCAGAGCCAGGATAGATGCAGTCAGTCTATTAATCTCAGGATTAATATTAAAAGGAAGATTCCTTGCATTGGTGGTGAGAGAGGTGGCAGCAGCCTGGTTCCCTTTGCTAGTGATTCTTATGCAAGTGGCACCTTCTGTGAAGACATTCCTGTGAGCCGTATGGGGTTTATTGTGCACAAGGTGATGACAAATGCATCACTTTGCTTTGGAAATGTTGCTTTACTAATACCTTCTCTGCTTTCTCTGTCAGAACATAAATAAGGCTTCAGCTTTGCTAGTGGCCTGTTGGACTGTATTGCTAGCCTGAGGGGCTGGTGAGAATCACTCAAACTGCTTGGAGAGATTACAGAATCACAGAATGATTGAGGTTGGAAGGAGCCTCTGGAGATCATGTAGTCCAACCCCCCTAGGGTCACCTAAAGCATGTTAGACAGGATCACATCCAAGCAGGTTTTGAATATCTCTAGAAAAGGAGACTCTACAGCCTTTCTGGGCAACCTGTTCCAGTGCTCTGTCACTCTCACAGTAAAAAAGCTTTTTTTCCTATTTAGGTGGAACTTGCTGTCATTCCATTTGTGCCCGTTGTTTTTTGTCCTGTCGCATAGCACCACCAGAAAGAGTTCAGCCCCATCCTCTTGACCTCCCCCCCCAACAACTTAAGATACTTGTAGACGTTGATAAGATGCCCTCTCAAGTCTTCTCTTCCACAGGCTAAACAGGCTCGGTTCTTGCAGCGTTTTCTCAGAGTAGATGCTCCGACCATCTTCGTAGCCCTGGATTAACTAGAATGATTCATTGCACCTATGTTGACTTGTCCTACATGGACCGTTTGTAGGCAATTTCTTGATCATGGCAATGCTCACACTTCTATGTTATTCTAGTATGCCAATTAATGCTTTGTATTGGATATTAAACATAAATGCTCCTCTTCTGTGTTGTGGAGGAAACAGCCCTGTGTCCTTTATCTTAATGGAATGATGCTGATTCATGGGACTTGGACTTTACAGCTAGTCAAGTATTATTTATTCCAGTTAGGAATATTGGACGCTATTACCAACTCCACAAATACTATAGTGATAAAAAGGATCCATCATGCTTAAAAGGTTCATGGACGAATGGAGTATTTTTTTTCTACCCATCAAATCTTGTGAGCTGAGGAAGATCCTGTTTAAGGGTAGCTGTGAACACTGGTCCTGACTGTTGAGTATCCAGTAATTACTTTCACTGAGTTGCTACTTACTCATCTGGGGATTTAGGGCTCCTGATTCTACAACTCATTATGATGGCTATTTTTAGGCAACTTGAATCACTTGCTTGCAACTGCAGTCATTAAGAAATAAGTTTTGTAACATTAATGTATGTGTTTCAGAAGTATGTTAGTCTTTTGCAAACCACATGAACTACCTGGATGAAACTGTGTATGATGAGAGCAAAAGATTGCATATTCGTACTGCATGTCTGTGTGTATATCTGTGTGCAAAAACACATGTATATGCTTACACACAAAATACAGTTAGAAAATAATAGAGCATGATTTCCTCAGGTCACATAAAACAGCATATCTCTGCCAAAGTTAGTGGAGTTGCATAGATTTACATCAGTGGCTCATCTGATCCCTCATCTGTTTTAAAACACAGATCCTGAGGAGCAATGAAACACTTTATTAGCCTTTAACAAGATAGAGTTATATCAAGTTTGTTCAGTATTAATTATATTTTCTGTAGTTTTCTACCTGCATCATCAATTATTAATTAATTCCTCTCTATTTTTAGGTGTTACCTGTCTCTAATCACCTTCCTGCTATAACATTCTGGTCTTATGCCAATATGTGTTGCCAAAGTATTCCAGACCACTTGAAGACATTAATATGAATGTAATTACCTCTTTATTGCTTGTGTATTTTGAATCCCCTATGTAGATTACTTTAGACATATTTATTGGAGAAAGAAAGGTAAATACGTTTTCTACCTGCAAATAGTTCTCTTGATGTCAATGGCTGTCCTTACTTTGAGATGAGAGAGTGACGCTTATGTTCACGCTGAAGAGAACCTTCTTACTCTATGAGCTGGATGCTGCTGGTACGTAGTTATTTGTGTTAGTGCAAGGCCAGCCCTTACTGAGCGAGTCTTTCTGGAAGCAGGGCATACAAGCAGCCTGTCACTGCTGCACGACGTCTGGCTTGGAGCTGCTCACGTACAGAGACGCGTAATGAAGGCTGCAGTTCTCGTGAGCTCTGGAATGACCTTTTGTCATTGCTGGCCTTTGACTTCTGTCCCCTCTGCCTTTAGCTCTCTGATTAACTAGGGATCAATAGGCGCAATGTTCTCTTCAGGAAATCACTGTCTGCGAGGGTCCTCTTTTGCCTGCTGTTTTTGGAAGCTGTCACTTTGCTGCATAATGATGACATGGCAATGTCAAAAACGAGGAGAGGAGGAGGGGGGCACAGACTCCCTGCAAGCAGCATGGTCCATGCATAAGGCATTTGAGTTTATCCTGTTTCCTTATTAAATTCCTTTTGCTTCTTTCATCACAATTATCACATCAAGATGTTGCCACAAGCCTTCTCTCAAAGCTGCCCAGGAAAAAATACAGCTGCTTATTTGTGCGTGTCAAATATTCCCATCCAACTGTGCTACGTGTAGCTATGGCTTCGTTTGTGTGCTTAGACATGTCCAGGACTGCAGGTTTCTAGGCACAAGATAAAACCCTGGCAGCCAGGCAGACTTTCAGCCAAGCCTGCCTTTCTTTTGCCTTCCAGTGGCTGCTCCCCTACTGCTTGGCTACTTGTCATTTGCGTAGATGAACAAATGTCTACGCAGCTGGTTGCAGTGGTCATTGCTAGGAAAGAGACAGTAACAGAAGAGGCTGAGGCTAGAGTTCCTTCTTTTCTGCAGCTGAACACAGCTGTGTGTCAGATGGTGTTTGTGTCCCTGCCTTGTGGCAGCTGGTGTGCTCAGGGTTGCAGAGCCAGCTCTTCAGCCCAGTCTAGTTTTGCAAAGGTCAGGAACTGGTTTGCAATATCAAGTCCTTCCTTTATTCCTTCCTGAGAAACATGAAGCGCTGTGGTTGAAGCTAACCAACTGCTTGCTGTTTTGTGTCAGTAAGTGTGTGCATGGGGAGGGGGTGTGATCCTCAGCATCTGCATGCAAAAAGAGAATTTTTTTGCTTGGAAAAAAAGAGTAGTGGGAAGGAATGTTGAGATAACAGTGTTATGAGAAAAGCAGTTGTACATCCCTAGCCTAAGAGTTGGAAAAACATTTGAGGAAGTCTCCTGTGCTTGAATGCTCATTGTTCATTCATCCTGCCAAGGTATTTCTGTGATTAAAACTATGACTACCTTGACACAAGTCCTTAACCTGCAAATCTGTGAGCATCTACTGTGATAACTTAAGTATTACCAGTGCCTTGAGGGCCCAGTCAGGCAGCAGAAGGGAAGAACAGCAAACCCATTATCTGAGCATGACAGGAAATCCTTTGGAGTGGAGTACAAGAGGAACACAAGTCACACCAGACAGGTCTATCCCAAATTTGGGTCTGAGCATGCAAGAACAAACACATTCCTTTCTGCAGAAAGAGGGTGGCAGTGTGGGGCAGGAAGAGCCTTTATCCTGCCCCAGAGTTTTATTAGTGAATAATAAAATGCCAGTCCACAGGCTGTCAGTTTGCAGTTGATACAGACAAAACCTGCTGGATGTGCAAGTGAAAGAGAGGGAAACCTCTAAAGCATGTTGTCTGCTGGGACTGGCCATTGTGTCCATAGCTGCAGAAGTATCGACTAATCTGGTCGATAGTGGCAAAGCCTGGCTGATTGCTCACATTAGAGAGCTTGAAGTCATGTCTAACCCTTTTCACGGTAGCATTGGAAGAGTAAAGCTTTGCAAAGAGAGAGCTCAGAGCCCTCTTTGCCTAGCCAAGCAATCAGATGGTGCCAAAGCATCAATTTCCCAGCCTGCTGGGCAGCAGCTGCTTTATCCACTTTGCAGTAAAAGGCCTTTCCTGGTTGTCTGGAGAGGGGTTCACTGGCAGGTACTCTGCTGCTGCAGGTGGGTACTGATGATTGCTAAGCTGTGGAGCAGGGCTGGAGGTTTCTGTACTCACTGCAGGAGCTGAATAAGGCTGAGGAAGGAACTGTTGTCCAGGAGCCTAAAATTTCAATCTGCATAGCAGGAATGGGACTGGCTTCTTGTAGAAAGGCTCCGAGTGGAAGAGGACAAATTCTGAGGCAAGGTAGCTGGAAACTACAATCATAAGGCAGTGAAGTCAGATCTAACTCTTCTTGTGACTATTCTGTTCTGTGGGAGATGGGTCCACTGCAGTTAGCAGGAGACAAACTGCCCTTTGATAGACAATTCTTATGGGAACAGTTTCTCTGTTCAGTTCTCTAGTGCTGGAGAATGAGCCAGCACTAAGATTCAGAAGGGTTTGATTTGCAAACACTTAGCAAATATTTGAGTAAAAGAGTTTTTGCAAGTGTTGCACACTAAAGGAAAAACTAAGCTATTAGGTAAATAAACATCAGTAAGGAATTGCTCTGAGTGTATTACTGAGCTCTTGCAATATCCTCCTTTATCACCTGTGTCACAGTGGTCTTGAGAGAACCTTAAGGGAACTGCAACAACTTCCATACCTGATGGGAAGATCGTTGCCTGAACCACAGGAAGCAGAGTGGTTGTTTTTACCTGAAAGGCTTGTTTGTGGCCTTTGTATAAATAAAAGATCTTCTGGGCATCTGATTGAGCACATCAGTCCAAGATGTTTTAGAAGGCTAAGGTCTCGTTGTGCCCAGCTGTGTCTGTTGCTTCAGGCTGATATTCCTCAGCTGAGAGATGAGTTGACTCTAGGTCTCTTAAACCATCATTACAGGATTTGCCCAGCCTCTTCCTAAGTCTTGAAGGTGTGTTTTAAAATGAAGTTAGATAAACTAGTGCTGCAGACTGATTGAGCGTGCTTCTGTCAGTGTGGCTTCAGTGTGTTTTAAGGAAGGTTTAAGATTCCGTTTACTTTGCATTTAGGTGAAGAATGTGTGTGGGCAGTTATTCTGGCTCATCTCATGGATAGTAACTTGTTAAACTGTGGCAATTTATTCCATACTAAATCTTGATAAATTAAGAGTGTGAATATAGGTTTGCCCTGCATTAACTAGCTCGGTGGAAGTGAGGCATACTGAGGAGTTTTCAACGTGGCTGATTCATGCACGCGGCAGCTGCGCTGTTGGTGGCTTCAAGTGTAACAGCTATGGGTAAACAAAGGCTTCCATAAGTAACTACTTTGCAGATTAAAATCCATTTGGTGCAAATGCAGAATGTCAAACAGGTAGTCAGACAGAAAACCTGGGAACACCCAGTCTTAGTAATTAGCTGCAGTTAGCATAGCCCATCAAATCTCCTGCCAGGATCATCCGTGAGAGGATTTGCCGTGGGTCAGGCTGGCAGTTCTGACTACCCAGTCCTTGCCACTTGCAATCAGGTGCTGGCAGGAAGGGTGGTCATAGAAATACAAAATAAACAAAATACATTGAAAAGGCAAAATACACAGGGTTGGATCTCAGCTGGCACAAATCGACATAGCATTTTTGACATCAGAAAAATTACATCTTCCACTGGATAAAAACTAGTCTGCTGTTTTTGTTGTGTTTTTGATTTCTAATATAACTTAGGAGTTTAAGTGGTGCTGATGTGTTCATTTTGTTATTGGAGTTAGATTCTAGACTGTGAGTAGAGTTTAGCAGAAACTTTTCTGTGAAATGATGCTGTTCTGTTTGGCCTAAGAATTTGCCAATTTGTCAAATTTGTTTGCAGAAACAGTTTGATTTTGATTCTGGAGGAATCAAGGCAGCTATTGAATGTAGTCTGCTTGGCAATTTTATCTTACCTAGATCTGCTTTAGAGCTGGAGCTCCTGCCCAGCAACTCAACTTGCTAAAAGCCTGGAAGCAAATGA
This sequence comes from Rhea pennata, assembly GCF_028389875.1. Lineage (NCBI taxonomy): Eukaryota > Metazoa > Chordata > Aves > Rheiformes > Rheidae > Rhea > Rhea pennata. Next base: position 7,511,236 of record NC_084685.1, read on the forward strand.
GTTCTGGCTCCCAGCTCTGGTGTCCCATATGGTGCTGCTCAGAATGGGAATGCTTGCTCCGTTACATGTAGATGCAAAAACATTTTTCTGCTAAATGGAAAAATAATTTTCTATCCAGCTCTTCTGTGACTTCCTCTGTGCTGTATAGATTCTTCCTCCTGAGCAGCATACAGCTCCAGCACAGCAGTGCTTAGTGCAGCCCAAGTATTTATGTGCTCCTGCAAGATGTGTTATACAGTAGTATTGATCTAAGTGACTTATTTGAGAAGCTGGTGAGTATCCAGGGATGTTCTCTGTTGGTTTGAGTTCTTCCAGGCTTACTTCTTCTTGTGCCGCATATCAAAACGTTTCTTCTAAAACCCTTCTGTGTTTTTTCTTATTTTGTTTTTTTGTTTGTTTGTTTGTTTTTCTTGAGAGTGTGAAAGGCCTGGAAGTGGGTAACTTTACAAAGAAAGGACATTCTCACCTATCTTCCAACACTTGTCATGTTTACAGTGGAAAGCAGAGATCCCTAAATCCCCAGCAGCCATTCTGCTGTCTTTGTGTTTTTCCTCTTGTCAGGAGTAAATGTGAGACTCCAGCAAATGTGAACAGGTACAGGATGACTGAAGAATAAATGAGAATAAGGACAGGCTTTGTTCATTTTGCCTTGTTCAGAGCTTTAAATTGGCAAAGCCTGGCCACTCCCTGCCTGGTTCCCCATACTAAGCACTCTACTCCCATTCAGAAGATCCAAGAGAAATAAGTTAAAAGCAACCCAGGTAAGATACCTTTTACTAAAGCACTAGCAGGCAGTATGGATCTGTTATTCTCTAAAGACATCCACACAAACTAATATAATTTGAGCAGATCATGTTCTGTGTCTCTGAGGCTTTCGCTGGGCTTAACGGCTGTGTTTGTTGATAAATCCACGTGACAACGCATGTGTTAAAAACTATTAAGAAGTTAGTAAAGACTTGCTGCCAGCCAGTACACAGGATGAAGCAGGAAGAGCGTGGAAGTAATTGTGCGGTATGGCCTTGTGAAGTGACAGTGATTCGTAGAAATGTGGATGACTTTGGGCTGGAAAATGGCAGTTAGCCCCCTTGGGCTGCTTCTCCCGTTTGACAGAAGCGGTTGTAAATATTAAAGTGAGTTTCAAAGTAACTCTGCTCATCAGACCATGAGGCTCCATTCAAAACCTATACAAAAAAGGGAAAAATTGACTCTGAGTATCAAGAGGACAGGACAACCTTAACTCCCTGAGAACAGAGCAGAGAGACTGTGAAAGGGATGCAGATTTTCAAATTCAGCTCTAACCTTTTCATTTCTTTAGTCAAGCTTACTTCTGGTCTGACCCTGTTATATAATCCTGAGTTATAAATCTCAGAACTGGTTCTGAAGAGACAGGGACAATAAAGATAATTGTCCCATAATTCACAGAGAACTTTGGTGGGGATGGAGGCAGATCAGTGAAAGCGAGAAGGAAATGACACCTTTTATTACAGTGAGAAGTGGAAGTTCTGTTTGTTATTAAAGCTGAGTGACAACCCTTTTTAAACTTCCTTATACCTTTGCCAAAACTTAGACGTGTAAAGCAAATATGTGATTCTGAAATTAAAAAACATTCTAACACTTACTAACAAAAGTGAGAAAATTCAGATGGTTCATGAATTTCCTGAGTTCCAAGTGCTCATTTTTTGAAGCTTTTGTGTTCCTTTTGCATAGTTTTGGGGGTTTTTTTTGTTGTTGTTGGGGTTTTCTTGTGTTGTTGGAGTTTTTGTTGTTGGGTTTTTTTGTTTGTTTTGGGGGTAGGGAAGGCAAGGAGGACATAAAGCTTAGTATCCTAGCTCACATCCTCAGCTCATGACAACCGGCAGAACTCTTCTGATGACAATGAGACACTTGGGATAAACCACCCTGTTGTCAATAAACTCTGATTCTTCACTCATTCTGTAACAATGCAAATGTAATAATTTCCTCTCTGCTCCAGTTGTTACTCAATCCCTGATTAATTCAGAAATGAGCCAGTAGTGAATATGCAATGACAACTGCTGGCATACTTTAATATGAGGTTTGGTTTATTGTCAGATTGCTATTAATAACATTTCTGATTAGGTGCTGACTTTTCTCTGGGCTGTTTAAATGTCAGTGTTGGAATCTTAGGGGTAAAAGAAATCTAATCTCTTTCCCCACCCCTCAGCCTCTGTGTCACGGGAACTTCCAAATGTGCAGATTTTCCTTTTGTTTTTCAGTCTATTGTAGAAGTGCTGCAGTGACTAATTCTTGCATAAATCATTGCCATGACAACACCTGTAATACACTGTCAAGTAGAGCCAAAGCACTGAGATTTCTTCAGCTTAGCCAAAAGGCTAAAGAGATACAAATACAGATGAAGTAACTGCACAAACCTGTTTCTTGCAATGAAAGAAATGGTGAGCAATGGGATTTTGTTTTTGAGAAAGTCTCCCTGCCTGCCTGCTTTCTCTCATTCCTTGGATGATGACCAAGCCAGCAATCATAAACTGGATTAATCAGGAGGGCTGTTTTATGTAGTGATAAATACCCTGATCAAGTATTCAGAAGGCCTGGGTCCACTACGGCCTTTTTTTTTTTTAATGGACTTTTATGTTTTCCTCCATCTCTGATAGTTTATTGACTTCCTGTTGGAGCAGGCTCAGTATTGTGGGACTAGAGACACTTTTCTCTTTGGGTCTGTTCAGTGCCCAGCACAGCTGAGTCTTAATCTCACATGGGCTCCCTAGATCCCCTGTAATGCAGATGACGGTGTGATGACCCAGGGCAGTCAATTTATGGCAGCTGAAGACAGGGTGTTCTTCTGTTTGGTGAACAGCATTGCTGATAAAGTAGTGATTCTCACCATCTAGGAAAGTTGGTTATTGTGCTCAATTAAGGACTTTATAACAAGGACCCTTAAAATGATCAATATTTATTAGGATGGGATAATCTTGTTTTCACTTTTAAACTTAGCGGATTTGATACACATCATCAACACGGCCTTAAATGTTTAGCAGTGAGATGTGCTTTTCACAGGTGCATCTTTTATGATAACCAGAAGCTTAACCCCAGTTTAAAGGCAAAATATATCAATCCATTTTTCTGCTGTTACTGCTAGCTCCTCTTTACTTCTTCCAGAAAGGTCTGTGAAAAAATATTGACCAGAGAGGGGCTAGTGTTTGCTACCTACAGTCTTGTCACAAAGTAGGATCCACTGACATGTGGTAGAACAACTCACATTTAGCAATTTGATCTTTACAAGTTTGAAGTACTTTACAGATAGGACTGGATGAAAAATGAGGTGCGACCTTTAATGCCAATATAGAATCCATCTGTTTAAGTCCGTCTACTTTTTTGTTAGGCCCTGCTCATCCCTATTGTAGGTGAAGTCTCCTGTGATATGAAAATCTTGTGAAGATCTCAGTTTCACCTCAGATGAAACGAAAGACTTCTCTTTGCCCAGCATTTTCTACTAATGTAGAGAGGGAAAAATGAATGGGTACCATGTATAGAATTACTGGTCCCTGTTGTGACAGCACACTAGGTTTGCTTTGGAAGTCTCCTCCTGTGGATTGACTTGCTTTGTTGAAAGTCCTGGCTCTTGACCTGATTTTCTGCTCCACAGTATCTCCCGTGGTCACTTACATCTAAGTGTGTGAAAATGTTGCTATTCTAGTCCTCTGACTGGGTATAATGAACACTGCAGAGCGATGGGGAATCCAGGTTCTGAACTGGAACTTCAGTTAATGTAAATCAGCCAAGCTCTGGTGACTGTAGGTCATTTTGGATGGTCGTTTAGTCTAATCTATTAAAAATCTCCCATCATGGGAAATACAGGACTTCTCAGCAAAGGCGTATTAGTAAATAAAATATGCGCATGTTTGAAAAGACGAGAGCTCATACTATATTGCCTAAGTGAGAAGCAGGTAAACTTTACCTGAATGATTGCCAGCCTCTGGCCTGTCCCTGGGTGATTTGTTTCAGTGCTTGAAGATCCTTGGAGTTGCAAAGCTTTACCTCCAGTCTAACCGTAAATTTCCCAGCTGGAGACTGTGATACTGTATACAGATGCACCCAGTGGTGGCATTCGGGAGATGCACTGAAATGGAAATTGAGCTTTCTCTTCAGATTCAACATCTGGATTCTGAGATTTTTGTTTTGATTCTTCTGCTAAGAAGGACTGAGGGGAAAGGATATATTTTGTGTATGATGCGTTGGCTTAGCCACTCAGCAGTAATCCTTAGAGAGAACAAGCACAAACCTACACACTCAGCTGAAAACAGACCTCCTGATGCCTAACAAGCAATGACTAAAAATGTTTCTTTCCTCCCTTCTTTTGCTTCAAGAGGATTAATCCCACATGAAAACCTTTGTTTTGCCTAGCAAGAACTGGCAGGCTGAACTCTTGTTTGGAACATGTGTTTCTACAGTATCGCCAGCAGACCTGGGTAATTTGTGTAACAAAGAGTTTACTCACTGAGAAATGCAGTTTCTGAGTGGGAGGAGGCAAAGCTGTTTGTGAATTTGGGTCAGATTCAGCAAATAGTTTCTGCCAAAAAAAGGAAAAAAACCCAACTCTTACTGTTTTTCCAAATAATCAAAATATTTTACTTTATACTTTCCAAGCAGCAGCAAACTAAAAATGAAACTCAGAATTAACATTTTTCTTTCACTTTAGAGTGTCTCTCACTGAAAAATACAGATGAGCAGTCACATTTGCCCATGAAAAATATCTTAACAAAACTCATTGTTTTTCACAGGAAAATATCTGCATGATTTTGGTGCAGGTGTAGATGGGCACTCATTCTCCACTCTCCTTCAGTTGAGCTGGCTGGTACAAGAAGGTTGTCTTATGTATATATCACTTGCTTGTTAATAGAAGAAAAGCCAGCAGATGGTGCTCGAGAATATACGCCCTGGCTTTTGGAGGTAAAGGCCCAAGAAAACTCAGGTGGATGCATGCCCTGATGGCTTCCTGGGAGCTGCACTTACAGACAGCCCATGACAGCAGCCACAGCAAGAGGCCACACAAGGCCAGGCTGTAACTGGTGCAAGGACACGTGGAGGGGGAAAACAGGAGGTGAACTGTGCATCTCCAAGACCACAGTTGCCTGTGTAGCACGGTCAGTGCTCACTGCTTAGGCTGGCTGAGGACATATTACTGCCTGCTTTGCCTTTCCCTGCTGCTCCTCTCACTCTTGCTCCCTAGCTGTGATAGCAGTTCCTCTAGTTCAGACATAGCCACTGATTCTTACACAGTCATTGGGTTTGGGTTGTTAACAGAGATGCGCAAGGTTGAGTTGCAAGGACTGGCTTTAACATATCTTAAATTTTCAAGAAAGGTTTTTGATTTTTGTCCTTTGGATTGTGAATAACTGAGGAGAAGAGGTAGTGATGGAGGAAGGAGATGTGTCTTTAGCTTTCACTTTCATCCACTGGGACTGAGATGATTTTTTTTTAAGCAGAAGGAGAAATGCCCTTAGAATTTCCTCACCCTCTAATTTAGAGGGCTGCAGGGAAAATACACTCTTAACTGCTCTGCTAAGTGATGGAGATCTGCACTAAAATTCCTAGGGCTACCTGTGCCCACCACTGTGTCCCACGCTGCTGTGGCTTTGGAAGAGTCACTGCAGGTTTACAGTGGCAGATCAGAGAGCAGGACTCTCCTCCCCAGTGTCATTGCTTGGTGAAGACAACGTGGCACCTGGTGACGTTTTCCCATCCTGACAGCTCATCTCTTTAAGAGCTTTGCTGCCAGACTTGCAAAGTCCTTCTCTTTCACTCATTTCCAGCACAAGAAGAGAGGAGTGAGCCTGCTCCATTTATTCCCTTAATGTGTGAATTAAGCACAGTGTGAAAGGAAAGATGTACAAACAGCTATCCTGTCCTCTTGCCTTAGCTGCAGAGATGCTGAGGCTATAAGAAGGTGTTTGATGCTGTAGCATTTTGAGTGAGTTTGGGACTCACAGAATTGAAATTACTGTGGCTGTAAATAAAGTCTCTGATGTCATGTTTCAGGATGAAGCAACTACACCCCTGTTTTCTTTCCATACTTGCTTGCTTTCCAGACTGTCAACATTCACAGTTACTCAAGGCTCTGTTTGAGAAGGAGAAGCCAGGGAAAAAAAAAAAAAGTCTGGACGGGGGCAGCACGATGTGAGAACGTCTGGCTTGAAGGATCATTCGCACTGCTGTTAGAGACATACAGCGCAAAGGAGTGTGTTGGTGGGTCTGTATTCTTGCACCCCTGAGCATACAGTTGAGCTTATATATATACACACATATATATATATATATATGTATAGGGTCTGCGTGTATTGGATACGAAGCTGTGCTCTGTGGGTGTACGTGGGCTTCGAGGCTGTGTGCACACTTGTGAATGTCGATGTGGAAAGGAAGATAGGCTGGTACAAATCTGTGTGAGTGCTTGCCATACATACAGGGCTTCAGGGGGAAAAAAAAAGAACAATCTTATCCATTCTGAGACATGTTGCAGCAGAAAAAGGCTCGAGAGTGGGCTCTTGGATGCTATTTCTGATGTTTTGTGCTTTGATTTGCTACCTTTGTAGAGACTGAATCATTTAACTCTAGTCCACTAGGCAGCAACAGTTTTGCTCTGTCCTGCCATTTTGGTGCGTATCTTGCTAAACTGTATCCTCTGGGGGAAAGTATTAACTTGTCTAGACCAAGGTACAGTGTATTGGCTAGCCCCTCGCCCAGGAAGGCTTTTTCTCGGTATCGGCAGTGCTCAGAAATGGGCACTGGGGGGGGGAGGGGGGATTTAGAGAGGCCATAAAAACTCATCTGCTGGGTTTCATGCAGTCTATGCCTGTAGCAACGAGCTGAAGAGGAACGGATTTGGAAGTACCTGCTCTTACTAGTTTCATCTCCTAGACAGTGTGATTACCCATAGTACATTCCCCATGAGTGCACTGAAATAAATTTAAAGTTGCCTTTTTACACTGAGGATGGCTTATCTCTAACTGTTGTGGGTTGAGTATGCTCCACAGACTGGAGACTGTCTGCACCTCTTTGCTCACTCTATATGATTTCTCCTTCCCTTCTTTATTTACAGAGTTTTTGTCTCGCCTCATCCCTCCCTAAAGAGCTCTAATGTGATCTCCTTCTTTTTATTACAGTATTGTTCTTTCCAAGTGTCAGAGCCTCTGAGAAATATGTTAAATTACTAAATAATTTCATTTTGGGGGAGGGGGAAGAGGAAACTTTTCTTTGAAAAATATTGACTTGTAATATTTTGGCATATAATCAATATGCTTCATTTCACGATTTTTTTTTCCTGATGAAAACTCATCAAAATCAAATTTTCATCAGTACATATTAATCGCAGTGAAAACCATGTTTTCATTGAGCAGATCGGTACGTCTCCAGTTGATGGAGAACCAATATTTGTGTCACAGCTAAGGAAAGAGCAAGGCTGAACTCAAAGTTGTGGTGGGATATTTGACTTTCTGCCATCCACACTTTTTGCTCCGAAAAGAAAGGAGGTGGTTGAGTATAAGAGTGCTAACGAATCAATGGGTCCCGGGGGGGGGTTCCCCGCTTCCATATTGTGTCCCTCTTTTCCCTTCCCCCCAATCAACAGTTTTTGACCATTTTACCAGATTTTTGGGGACTGATTCACATCGCTCAAAACACTGCCTCCGATGCAACACAGCAATGCCTGCCACATGGAGATGAGGCTGCGTAGCTAGAGCCTTTCCGTCTCTGCTAGTATATTCTGCTGCAGCAAAGCTTCTCGTCGTTAATTTTATAGGAAGCTTTCAGTGGCCTCATCTGCTATTCATATACATCTGTTCCGTTGGAGTCTGTCATTAATCTCCTGGTAGGCTTAAGGTTTCCCTCTTGTATTTGCTGCATGGCCAGTCATTGAAGAGACAACTAAATGAATACTGATAGAAAACAAATAGTAGGTTGTAGGGTTACCTGATAATTGTTTTCTTGCTAAAATATATATGATGCATCTTTCTCTCAGTTAAAGGAAATAATAGATTGAGCATGTTGGCAGGTCCTTCCAGCCACATCGGAGTGCAATGCTTGGAGATGAGCACATCCCCTCAAGTTTGATGAGTAAAGGCAGGAAAACTTGCTCTCCAGTCTAAAACGGGGAGGACTTTACTGGCCCTCTGCCCTGCCTCTTAGCAGACATGACAGAGTCCTGAGCAGAGCTGATGAAGGGTACAAGCGAGGTACCTGGCGTCAGCACCAGGCGAGGCTCTGCCAAACTGAGCCTTCCTAGGAGTCGCTTTGCCAGCAAGGAGTACTGCGGCTGCCCTGACGTTTGTCCTGCTGAGTCTTTCAGTTCCAGCTTAGCAAAGCTGCTGTTCACCACAGGCCTCTCCTGTGTCAAGAGGGGTGCGGTGGCATATGCTTCTGGAAAACGGGCTGGGTTAGGTTTGCCCTGTGTAGCCTCAGCTTTTTCAGTTACTGTTGCTGCTTGAAGTACTGTACTCATCTTCTAGATAAGTGATGGCCTTTAGCCAGGTCTGCAAGCAAAGCCATAAATGTTCTGCTGGGACTGCAGCATATGGCTAGAAAGGGGCATTTTTAAGGCTCTTCCTGAAGTAAGATGGAAATTAAAAAGATATTTTTGTCACAGGGCCAGACCCTGAGTAAGTATAATTTGGCTCTGACAACTTTAGAGGAATTGTGCCAATTTATACAGCTGAAGTTCCATCCATGCTATTAATAAAAAAATAAATAAATAAAATAGGAAAAAAAAAAAAGAATTGCGTCCTTGCTAGCATCTCAGAAGCAGCATCACAAATTCAACTATTGAAAAAAACAAAACAAACCAGTCCAACAGTCATGAAGCCGGCTACATCACAACATTTAAAAAGAACAAACAGGATTATTCCTCTTGTTGTCTTTTTTTCCAGCCTTGCGGGTTCTGTTTTCATGTTTTCCTTGTAAACGCAGGGCTGAAAAAGCTGTGTTACTGCAGGAGTCCAAACGTAGGGAGAAAAGGAAAGCCTTCCCCAAAAAATACTGTGTCATAAGACTTATAGTGCTATAGTGATTGGCAACAAGGCAGAAACGGATTTTTTTTGTAGCTGTCTAGCAGCCTCCTTTCCAACTTTCCCCTATCTTTACTGTCCTTATCACAAACTTACATTCCTATAGTTTTGTTATTGTAGAATTGCTTACACCACACAGTGTTACATTCAACTGGTCGTTCACTTGTATTTTGACTTGAAATTTTAAGAGAAGTCCTAGCCATGCTTCAGTTAAGACCAGTTACTGGGAGCAGACAGGTAGCTTGGTGCTGTTTCTGGGTATTCTTGTACTATTCCAGGGGTGTGCAGAAGTGCCCTGCTTTGTTTTCCTAGGGCATTTCAGGAAGGTGTAATGTTATGACACGGCAGAGTTGCTTAGAAACAGCGTGTTTCTCACTGGAGTCGGACATGGAGCTTTTGGTACTGGTATTTCTACCAGAATACTCTAGAGAGACACAGGCTGGGTTTTGGTTTGTTTGTTCAAAATGGGATATGGAACTTTATCACTGGACACACACTCCAAAATTTTGGCTTGTGTGTGGAAAGCGCAAGCATGTCTTTTGGGGAGGAAAGCAGATAAAACTTTTGGCTGTTCTGGTTCCTCTGACCTGCCAGAGTGGTTTAGCATGACTGACAGGACTGTATTTTCATAGCCTTTCTCTTTCTTCAAGTATTTTGTCCCTTTAGGACCTTCTGCCTTGAGGATAACTGCCCCTTGGCTCTGATCCGGCGCCAGCTGTGGGATGGAAGCAATAATTCTCCCCTCTTTTACTAGCGCCTTCTGTCTTAGAATTAATTGTTATTGTCAAGAACCCTACAACTGTCAGATGAGACCTACCAGAACAATTTTCTCTATTATATTTTTCACCTACTTCAAAATGAGGAAAGCAATTCAAACTCTGTGACTCCATGTGAGAATACAGGGCTCAGCTGGGCAGGTGTTTAACTAAGCGCCAATATAAAAGCCATGCACATATTTCCACAAAATTTACTTTTACCTGCTGTCTGCTCAGCTACAGTTAATTTACAGCTTACTTCTAAATGGTGAATTTTAATACCATTTTCTTTCAAAAGTGTTACATATAAATTCACTGTCCCCGCTGCAAAAGTGTCTGCAAGCACAGAAATCATTGCTGTGCTGACTGCTAAAGACTGGTACATCTAAAGAGAAAATACATATTATCTCCAAAGTGGAAATTCAGGTTGTAAATTAAATTTGTCAATAAACATGGAAATGTTTCCCAGTTTCCTCTCCTCCCATCCTGTGCTGCTGAGATTGGTTGTTCCAGTCCCATGTCACTAGTGCAGCAAGAGAAATTACTGGCTCCTGCCCTGTCCGTGGCTGACGGGCTCCCCGTGTCAAGGGGAGCAATGTGTTGTCACGACCCAAAGTCGGTGAGTTGGTTGCACCATTCATCAGTGATAGCAGCAATGCCATTTCTTTAGGAATGGAACCTGAAAGAAGGTGATTGGATTTAGGGACGTCAAAATGATGTTCTGGATGTTATATCTTCCTAGGAATTTGTGAGTGATAGAGTAAGCAAGACAGAAATGTCAGGCTTTTGTCCACACAAGTATTTGTATCAAAGATGAGCCTCGGGTGAAATTTCATATTCCAAGGTCCAGGGAGAAAGTTCATATTGTGGAGGTCCTAATGGACCTTGACAGGGCTCAGAGAAAACCTCGATATTCTAAGCATCACTGTTATCCTTACTGTTCCTCGGGTACCGTATGTATAAATGCTGTTATCCTCTCTTCATACTGCAGAGGTGCAGTATGAGCTGGATGTGATTCAGAAAGGAAGAACTGTCTCTTGAATTTTCCTGTTTGTGTACAGGCATGTAAAGAATTCATCTACCACCTGGCAAGACAGTTCCTTGCTGAGTCTAAACCAACATATTGATACTGGTGTCCTTGGACCTATCCTGAGTTGTTTCAGCTTGTGGTTATGGCTTTGAATGTCTCTTAGATGAAAGGTTTTGACACTGGTGTTTGCAAAGCAGTCTGTGCCAGATGTAACATGCTGCTATTAGAAGTTAGTTTTAAAAGAGAAAGCAACTTTGAAATAGAAATATAGAATTAAGGCACGTTCTGAAGATACAAAACTGAGTAATAAAGTATGCCTTTAGACCCTCAGGTCCTCCCAAGGGGACCAAGCAGAATCAAAACTATCAAAAAATGTAATGAAAGCTTATCACTTGGATGAATGGAAAAAATCATTCCAACATCAGAATAGAAATATCATTTCATTTTATCACGCTGTGGTCATTAGCCTGAAGAACAAAGATCTGAAGTTGGGATGCTATTTGTCCTGTCTGGGAACTTGCTACAGTCCCATCAGTCCTGACAGGAGTGATTCAACTTTTTCCTTTAAATGGAGTTCAGGAAATTTTAATTCCTGGTTCATTAAAACACTCTTGTGTCTACCTGGCATGGTTGTCATCACTTGTAATACAAATCTGTGGTAATTAAGTTGAGTGTGGATCTATTTTCCATTGATTGCACAATGTTTACAAGGTCTTTCTGTAAGTGAAAGGCTCTGCAGAAGGGCTTCAGGAAGTTATGCTCTTCTCTCCCCTCTTGAGACCATTTTGCATTTCCTTTTGGGAGCTCTGTCCCTTGCTGCCTTATCAGCAGAACAGTGAGGCAGGACCAATATAGGATGGAGCCAGGGTCAGGGAAGGATGGAGGCTGGTGGTGCAGGTGGACATGTGACATGGAAACCGTATTGAGAAGGCAGAGAGGATAGCGAGGCCTTATGAGCTCCTCGTGTATCAGTGACAAGCTGGCAGTTGACATGGTGACGGACAGTGAAGCTTGTTTTGCTGTTGCCATGCTCCTTTGCGGTGTGTCTGAGAGGCTGAGGAGCAGTGCTGAGATGCTGCAGTATTGTTACCAGCTTTGGTTTTGTGCCTTTTGACTCATGCATCATGAACCACTGTCTCCCTATCCAGGCAACATCTGCTTTTCAGGCCTAGTGCTCCATCTCTTCCTCTCTTGTTTAGAGTCTTTATCAACTCCCTTTTTAGAGCTGACCTCAGCTACTTGCTTTGGATTCCCCCCACAAACCTTCAGTTTTCTGAGACATCTTACCCTCCACTCCAGTCTCCTGCCAACAGCCCCCTATTTCTCTGCCTCACGGGTCTGGCTCCTTTCTCTTTCCCAGTTTTCTACAAATCATTATCTTCTCTTGGACCAAGGAACATAGGTTTAGCTTTGGCCCTGCATAAGACTATTTTAAGCATTTGAAAGTCACTTCCTGATATCAGTGAGTCTCAGTCAAATCAGATGTAACTTCACAGGCAAGTGATGGATCTCTCCAGCCCTTGCAGTGCTCGGGGCTGGTGAATACTCTGAGACAGAAAAAAGGTAGAGTGAGAAAGAGAGCAGATTCCTCAGGAAAATAAAATCTGTTTCTTTTCTCCACCATGTGGCTGCTACCAACCAGGATCCCAGGGTACAGGCTGGGATCTCTTTACTTATTTGAAAAGTATCTTTTTTATTATTATTATTTCTCTGTGCTTTCAAACACACAATTAATTGTAAAGAACAGTGTGCTAAAGTCCAGGCTTTGGCTCAGAGTAAAACACCAAGAATTATACCCAAGCCATTGAGTTATAGAAGGCTCTGCCTTTATCAGAAAAATGTCAGGCTTCCCCTTGCTGTGACTGTTATCAGTAATTAGCAAACCCTACAGAGCCCGTTACTGAGCCGTCCACATGCTAAATGCTGCTTTGTCATCAAAGTACAGTAGCTTGTAACTAATTACATCCTAACTTTATCTGGACCAGTTCTTCCTTTTAAATACACTTAATAACTCTGCCTTTGAAGGTTCCAGGCATAGAAACAACCACTTCAGCTAATCTCCTAAAGACATGTGCCACACTAGGTGTAGAGCTGAAGTAGGCATTTTGAATTATCTGAGCAAAGCAAGAGCCCTGGGCCCTCCTCAGTCATGGGTGGAGGGCTGCAGTTGTGGTGGGTTGCTTATGTGTTGCGGACAAAGGCTGAAGAGCCCAAGTTCATGTAGTCTTACAAGAGTCCCATGAATATGTTGTCGTTAAAGACAGGAGGAAGGGAAGGTGGACTCTGCCGAAAAGGAACTGAGGTTGGACTCAGCAGCCATTTGAGCTGAATGGAGAGACCCCCCTCCCCCGGATTAAGCGGATATTGACCTGATCATAACAAATAAGGGCTAAAAGGACCATGACCTGGAGACTGTCCATTTTTGTTCTTAAATCGCCTTAAATTTCTTCTTAAATCAAAAAAAAAAAATCTTTAAATTTAAACGTTTCAGCTGGGATCAGTTGCACTGGATTCATAACTTTGGGCAGATTCAGGGAGAGAATGGTGAAAAACTAAGAAAGACCATGGAACACATTTCATTTTCTTGATCTTGGAAATTCTGGTGGGATGGGAAATGCCTTTGTACGGAAAGAAGGGCTGCTCAGCATGGTGTGGAGCCGGGCTGGGGGTCAGCAATGGGACAGGGTCCACGGATGCAGCGCTCATGGGAGCAAGTCTCCATTCATTCATTTGCAGCCACATGAGAGTCACTGAGGTCAGTGCTGTGAAACCTGGATACCTTAATTAGGCACCCAAATACCCTCTAGGGCAGAATCAATTTTTGTTATAGATGAGTGTTGTTGTGTGTATTTTATTGTTATTTAATTTTCTGTTTCTCAGTGAAGCCGAAACTTCAGTGCCGCTTGGAATAGGTGGGAACGTGCCGGTTTCTAGCAGCAGTCTGTGTGCCCTGGTTTGTTAGGGAAAAGAAAGAAAATTGGAAAGTAAAACATGCAGGTACCTTGATGGAAGGGAAGAACAGAGCAGAAACACAGGCCTGTGGCTCCTCTACCGAAAGGAAACCAAACAAAAGAAAAACTAGTGCAGTGAAAAATGTCGTGACTGCTGAGCACTGAGGAGAGATCAACTTCAAGAAGTAGCAGAAGGGGAATAGATTATGGCACTTTTAAATTAAAGGTGTTAGGGGGATTCCTGGAGGGAAGAGGCTGGTACTTGGAAAGGAATTCGTTATGGAGAGAGTGACTGCACTTGTGAATCACCTGTATCGTCTGGGTCCATTAAGTCCGTGTCTTACAGTGCCCTCGAAATGCAGACGGAATCATTCAGTATCAGTGACAGCCTGTTTATCTAATCTCAAGTGACCTTTAGCAAAGGAGGCTCTAGAGGAGAGATGAATATTTACAACTCCAATGTTTTCCCTGCCACCGCCCCTCTAATTGCAGCTAAAGGTGCTTGTGTGGTCCTGACTGGCATTCGGGCTGATTTATGCGGCGAGTGGCAGGTGGGTTTAACGCCACCGCTGGCTGTCAGTTTGACAGTGGTGTTTTCTTTCATTTGAGACAAAAATGCAAAGGAAGGGAGAGCTTTGTGCGTGACATGGAGATACAGCATTGAAGGGGTTCAGAAGACTGTTGATCTCAAGGGCCCAGAACCTGTCATCTATTCAGTTGGGGTAAATCCAGGATCAACCCCAGAACTGAAGAAAACCTCCTATTCTGTGGTGTAAACTGGGAGTCACTTAATAGAGGTATTGTGAATTTATGTTGGACCTAACCCCTGAAGAGTCACTCTGGATTTATGTTTCAACTCAGCTCTGTCAGGACTATCTCGAAGAGAGTTCCTTGGCTTGATGCATAATATTTTTTCAGCCATTTCAAGTGCAATTGTTAATTGATATTGATGTGGAAAATAAAATGAGTAAATGCAAGCTAGTGAAAAGACAGAGAGCCAATACAGGAAAGGGCTAAGCACTCTCCCCTCTGCAGCTGTGCTGACATGCCTCTCCTTATGGCAACTCCTGCTCTGCCCCGCATGCAGCCGCCAGCCCCGCTAGGTGCAGTCCCAGGGCTCTTTGCTGTGGTCCTCCAAGCCTGTGCACGTGTGGCTGTTGTGGCCGTCCTTCCTTCTCGGCTGTGAGGGCAGCCGTTGCCTGGAGTCCCACGCTAAATGAGCCAAGAGTGTGACCCTGTGTCCTGGGATTCCCAGAATAGCTTCCTCTCAAATACCTCTTTGATCACGTGAATTCGTAGCCATGCCACAGACCTTAAATGCTGCAAAGAATTTTTCAGTGGGTTCAGATGCAGGCTCCTAGTACTTTTTTTTTTTTTTTTTTTTTTTTGGTAATAACTGTGTACCATGCAGGGTTGCCTTCTATATCATAAGAGCAGAAGAAGCCAGGAAACTGTGTCAGTTTTCATCTTTAGAGGTATAGAGTTGATGACTTGCACAGTTTGCAACTTGCCACCAAAAAACTGAAAAAAGATAGTTTTATCAACGCTCACATATGGCTGCTTATTCGGCTACACTAGGACACAATTAATTATTTCAACCTGCTGTCTATCTGTCACCGCACTGTAAAGAATCATTCTGCTTGGCATTGTCTGTTGGTTTAATCTATAGCAGCTTTTGTTGCTTCAGCATGGTGGATATGTTTTCTGCAGTTTTGCTTTTTCTTGTCTTACCTTTTTCTAAAGCTTTAATTCCCTTAATCTGAATGGACTCTTTTCTTCTCTCACTGCTGCTGATCAGTTATCCACCAGAGATAATTTTATCTCAGACGGAAGGGCAGCAATAAATGTCTTGCAGCAGCAGAGCTGGTGACTGCAGCAGTCAGCTGGGAACTATTATATCGCCCAAATGGGGGGCAAAGCGTTTCAGTACTTTTGCTTTAGGCCTAGGTTCATCCCAGCTCCCTTTTGGCGCTTACGTGAGCTGCTGAATTTAGGAAGCGAGCTGGGCTAGGCTGGCTCCTTAGCCGGTGAG
The DNA here is from genome assembly GCF_028389875.1 of Rhea pennata. Classification (NCBI taxonomy): domain Eukaryota; kingdom Metazoa; phylum Chordata; class Aves; order Rheiformes; family Rheidae; genus Rhea; species Rhea pennata. Next base: position 7,527,036 of record NC_084685.1, read on the forward strand.
TAAAGCAGCGGTGGCCGATGTGACTCAGCCCTGGATCTGAGTTGCTGCCTGGTGTCTCCCTCCCTCCCTGTCCCGGTTGATTGCAGCAATGGCTGAGGATGACTAAGCTTCTTAACTAGATGCCTACAGGCAGGGTGGATGTGGGTCCTAGGGCCTCCTGGCAGCAGCGGGCAGAGGAACGCATCCTCTGGAGCAGGAGCGAGGGGGCACAGCTGGATGGAGCCATCCCATCCTTGTGGGGCGGGAGGCAGGAGCAGGGGGCACAGCTGGATGGAGCCATCCCATCCTCGCGGGGGGCACAGCTGGATGGAGCCATCCCATCCTTGTGGGGCGGGAGGCAGGAGCAGGGGGCACAGCTGGATGGAGCCATCCCATCCTTGTGGGAGGCACAGCTGGATGGAGCCATCCCATCCTCGCGGGAGGCAGGAGCAGGGGGCACAGCTGGATGGAGCCATCCCATCCTCGCGGGGGCACAGCTGGATGGAGCCATCCCATCCTTGTGGGGCGGGAGGCAGGAGCAGGGGGCACAGCTGGATGAAGTCATGGCGTCCTGCTGGGGCAGGGGGCACAGCTGGATGGAGCCATCGTGTCCTCGCGGGGTGGGGGGCAGGAGCGGGGGGGCACAGCTGGATGGAGCCATGGCCTTGCCTTGGCTGGGTTCTCCAGGTGGCAGCTGCTCTGGAGGAAACAGATGTTGTGTTACGGTTTCTGAGGAACTCTGATAGTTTTGTTAGATCTTGGGGAGCAGAGGGCTAAGGTAAGCAGCGAGCTGCGATCGCCAGTGCTGCGGGAGTGGTTTTAACACAAGCAAAACGACTGTTAGCGCCAGGGAGAGCTGGGGAAAATGTTTTGTGAGGGAGGGAAAGAAAAAGAAAAGCGTTTGTGGGTGTGTGTTTGCTATAAAAGCCGCCCATGGACTTGGCTGAACCTGTAGCTCCTTTAGTGCTGCCCGCGGGGCCTGGGAGCAGCAAAGGGTTTTTGTTTCCGGAGGTTTCCCGGAGACTCTCACGCGGAGGCAGGCGCCGGCCGTGGGCGGCGGGAGCGGGTGGCAGCTTGGCTCCTGCGTCCTGGGAAGCGTGTTTTGGAAGAGGTGGCTGCGTGCCGGACTCGGCAAGGCTGCTGCGCACCGTGTAGGTGACAGCGGGAGCAAAAGTGCGCTGGGTCTTTATTATTATTATTATTATTATTATTTTGCCTTTTTCTGCAGCTCCCCCTTTTTCTCTTTGGGTCTATCTAAATCAGGGACAGGTTGCTCCTCAGTTGCCCCTGAGGTACTAGAGTAAACTGCTGCTTTTAAAACGGTAATAAAGCAACACCAAAGACACATGTTCCAAACCCTTATTTGGTTTCAGAGTCAGGCGGTCTATACCATTCCCATACGTTTTGCTTCCAAAACCTTAATGTTAAGTCTTGGAAGTTTAACTAATCATTTGCTTCCAGATTTTGCTGAGTTCAGGTGCTTTCCTTTCTGCTTTGATTCAGGGTTTGCAGTACAGCTTCTGTGCAGGGTATTAGTTTTATTTTTAACTCACTTCTTTTATCCTTAAGACTTGGACGCCAGGCGTACTAGTGGCAAACTGGGAGGCCGCAGGTTGGGAATAGTTAGCAAGCAAGTTCAAGGGAAGAAACACTTAATCGGATCATTTCTAAAGACAGTGGTGGTCCTAGCTGCTGCTTATTTTAGTGACTCTGGGAAAGACTAATACTATTTAACAATAATAAACTTTTTTTAAAAAATAACTGTTTTATAAACAGCATTTGAAGGGTTTAGGTTTCACTTGCTGAGGAGATAAACGTGTGTGTGTTCTCCCCAGCAGTACATACAGGAAAAATCTGTGGATTTGGTGTTTCCTGTACCAAATGAGAGCAGTGGTCATGGTGTCTTCTCTCTTGGAGGAGGGCAGTTGGTGTTGTTGCTTCAGATAAAAAGAGAAATTTTCAGGGAGAATAATGTTAGTTTAATTCAGTGTTCCCTGTGACCCAGTCTTGGCTGGTTACAGAGGAGGGAAGGCAATAAAGGTGCAAAAGTCTGCTTGAGTAGGCTTTGCCTTAAGCTTTCGTAGTTAGAGCATAGTTTCAACATGGAAGCGGCAGGTTTGTCATCCTGCCTCAAACTTCTGTTATTGCTAGTTATAGCCCTGGTTAGTCTGGTTCTTTGTGTAAGTATCCAAGCCCATTTTAAACGTGTTTCTGCTTGGAAAGGGCACAGTCCGTACTGAAAGGTAGGGCTTTGGCTCGCAGAGCAGGCTGCTGCACAGGGTGGCTAATGTGTTTTGGGAAGTCATGGCACAACCACATAGTGTGTCAATACAAGGGTTTAGGCTGAGTGTTTCACAGCCATCTAAAGGGCTTTGGGGTTCTTAATTCTTTATTCAGGTACCTAGCACTAGATACCTAAATTATAATATAGCTTTACAAGTCTGTGGGCTGTTGATGGCTTTTTATTCCACAAATTTGCCAAGCTGTTGCCACGTAAACTTTTGCATCTGGCTCTGTTCTATTTTTTTTTTTTAAGCATCTCCTTATCTTGGTTTTGAATCTGGATAAGGACTGAGAGGGTGGAGCAGGAGAAGAAAAGAGCCATCTGCTCCCCTCGTGTTTTGTGGGCCACACAAACCAGGGAATGCACGCTGGGCCCCCCGTGGTCTCCTCTCCCAGGGCACCTGGGCTCGTTCGGCAGCTCCCCCTGCTCCATGCTGTGCCCGTGGTCGCAGCCTGGAGCGGTGGCTCTCTCGGGGATGGATGCAGCAGTGAGCAAGCTGCCCCCCTAGTGAGAAAAGCAGCATATTTGCAGAGCAGCAGACAGCACTCACCAGCTGCAGTCACAGCTAGGCTGATCTTTAAGATAAATGTTATTTAAATTGCTGTATCTCAACTGCTGTGGGAGCTGCACACCTCAGCTTAGCATGCTAAATATACCTTATTAATTGCCTTGCTCTTTACATATACCGGAGGCTGGTGCATCGTTAAATATGCTAGGAACATTTATTCCTTGAGGTTTTGTTCCTTATTAAAGTTTCCGTTTCTTAATGGCTCCTCTGTATGGGATCAGGTTGGACCTAGAATGCTGCAGCTTGTCCTGCTTTTCCCTTCCTCACCAATGCCCGGCTGTGTAAAGAAATGTCTCGTTATCTGCGTTTGATAATTCCATCGTGCCTCTAGGAAGCAGCACCTTAGACTGGAGGAATAAATACTTTTTGAGAGCATTTAGTTCTGTTCTTTCTCTGAATGGTTGCCTTACCTGAAGCCTACGGTTGCGGTTGCTGTTTGCAGCGTCCAAAGCGAGGGAAGGCCTCCCAAAGTGGGGGACAGTTAGGCAAGCGTGAGGGTGTACCCATATCCAGGTCGGAAACTGAGACCCTGCTCGTTCAGGACAGCTCAGGGTGGGGGTTACTGTGGAAAGTGCAAAGAGAACTTGAGCCCAAGTCTTTGCTGGTTGCCTTTGCAGTAAGTCCGGCGCAGCTGGGCTGGAGTTGCTGCTTTCAGACCAGCACACAACTGGCCCAAGAAGAGCACAGGAGAGCGGAGCTCAACCACTGGGTTGAGCTGCGTTGTGAACGGATCACGTCTTTGAATACGTGATCTCTCTGGGCTTCCACACACACGCAGGAGATTAGAAAGGGGTTTTGGAGGGGAGAAGAGGACTTCCTTTGCATTCTTTTAAAAAATCGTACCTGCACCTATGCTGCTGCAGAAAAGTAAAAGCTGAAGACGCGTCTCGTTGTTGTGCTAGCAAACATCGTGGAAGATAGCCTGGCCCCGCTGCAGATCACCAACTGGAATGGAAGCGCTCTGGGGGATGGGCTCATTTCATTTAGGGTAAGAAAAAAAACCTTCTGAGCTCCAGATAGTGTATTTTTTATGAGAGCCTCTTCCTTTTTTATAGCCCTATTTGTTTTTGCAGTAAAAGATGGTGAAGCACCCTGCACGCCAGTATTAGTTACACACACGAGGTTTAGCCAGGCCCCTCTGTTCCTTTCCAGAGCCACAGCGACCAGGGAGACGTGCGCTGGGAGCATGCTACAGGGCATGGCAGGCAGGCTCTGATAACATCGCGCAAATGGCTTCCTGGGACAGGCTGTGCCCAGCCCCTGGAGCATCGTGGTTTTGGAGAACTTCAGCCTCTTGGTAGTCTTCTTTAAACAACTGATCCCTCCAGGCAGATTCTAGTCTGCTTCCTTCCCTGAATACGTCTGTAAAGGAAAACACAACAGCAATCACCAGGCAACAAATTATTGTATTATTCATGCACCATAGTTGGGAGTGATTGAGGTGGGTAGAAGAAGAAGAAAAAAACTGCAAAATTTATTACATCTTCAGCACTACAGAACCTCATGGGGTTTGGGATATGGTGGCTTTAATCGGATCTAATGGGTCCCTGTTGCATAAGAGATGGCTTTGAGCTAACGGGCTGAATTGCTGCAGTTCCCTGGCTGGCGTGTTGGGTTGATCCAAATCTGATGTGCCTGGTGCTCGCTGCAAGTTTCTTAAGGAGACTGTGTGAGTTACGCCGATGACCTACAATGTGACGTGCTGTTTCTACTCTCCCAGCCTCAGTATCACTTAACACTTGTTCTGTCTTGCCCGTTTATAGGTTCTGTGGAGCAAAGGCTTTCGTCCTCGTCACCTTGTGCCGTGCCTGGCGCATTTTGTCTCTGCTGTCAGTTGATTACCACAGTGCCTACAGTACGATAATTCCTTTGCATTTCAGCCTGTTTTAGCACAGAAGTATTGTAGGCACAAGCACAGCTTCTCAATTTAATGCAGTGATTTAATTGCTGAATGCTATTTGGTATGTTATTTCATTTTTTAAAAAGCAGAGAATTTTCATATTTCCCTGGCCTTTAGGTAGGGGAAGAAATTTTTATCTGTCTGAGGTGTTTATAGACCCCCGTTATCTCAGAATCCTGTGTCTGCGTGTTCATCCTTGCAATGCCTATTGGTTATTGCGTATTGTTGTTCTTCCACGTTGCAGGGTGTGGAGAAAGTGGCAAAGAAAGGGGAAGATAAGTACAGACTGTTTACTGGCTTATTCAAATAGGAACTTAAAGCAGAGCAAGTAACACTACCCTAATGCTCCTGTATTTCTACTGGGTTGTCCTTCTGTGTGGAAAATGGTAAAGCTTCAGTTCTGACATTGAATGTTCAGGGGCAAATCCTATGCCTGTGAAGAACGGAAGTAGTTCCACTGCAGTTTCTTCCAGAAGTCCTGCCCTTTGGTAGAGGGGCAGCTGTATGACTGCTTCCATGTTATTCTCCTGTTTCCTATCCCATCTCCTCCATGGCTGCATCCAGCTCGCCTGTTGAATGCTGCCAGGTTCAGTGCGACTCCCAGGAGGAGCAGCCGGTGGGTACGGGTGGATCAGATTTCTGGACTAGGGGTCTTCAGTTCCTTGGGTAGTGATGGCTGATAACGGTGTACTGCTGCCCCTAGACGGTATAGAAGGCGGCCTTGTAACCCTTAGCAAAACACTGGTTACTGGTACTGCCTTTATAGTAGTTAACCTGTCAAGGAGCGACCTCTGCTTCACGTACCCATAAAGCTGGATAGCAAGTAGAAGACAGGCAGTGCTGAGCTGATACAGTCTAATTAACTTCCGTTGCAGTCTGCATTGTTTTCTGTGTTCAAGTACAGTTTCATCCAGATTTAAATTGATTATGAATATCGGCACGACAAAATGCTACTTTTAGAATCAGACTTTTCACAGTAAATGGTTATTTGGTTTTCTGCACAAAAATACTGGCTTATCCAGGCTGATACAACTCTCCCTCTCTCGCCTTCCACTTTTGCTACTGTCTGATTTGTGCATGTAGTTTAATTAAAATCATACAGTATTTCCACAACTTGATTCATCTCTGCTGCTAGCCATGCATTTGATTTATATACAACATTCCAGTGAAACTGCCTGGAAAAATTAAATAGATATGAATCAACTTGCTGCAGGCTTTTGAAATCAAACATTTCACAGCTAACTCCCTGCGGACATCTCCTTTCAGCCTGATGCAGGATAAATGTTACTGTAAGCTACTAAGCACAGGGCTATGTTAAAATGTAGTCATTAGAGTTAGGTTTTATAATTGTAGTTGTTTGCCAAATCATAACTTAGGAGCCAGGGAGCACTTTGATTCATTACTTCTGATTATATGATTGTTAAAAAAAGAAAAGCAAACACTACTTGGGCTCTTGGGCTAGTTTTTTTTTTTTTTTTTTTTTTTTTTGTTCTGGCCTTGCAAATGTCAAATGTTTGTAAAAGCAGATTCAACATGACTGTGTTTGATGAAGCTACTGTAAATGCCTTTTCTGTCTGTGTTTTATCTAAAGGTATAAGCTGTTAGCTCTTGGATAGATACTTACTCTTAGCTGATCTGTAGTTCTTTTCATAGGCTTAGTGCATCATAAACAAAGTTAACTCCTTATCTGAATCTCAGCTTTAATCTCTATCTGTGTGACTTAAAATAGACCAAGGCAAGATAACATGCAGGAGAAAAACTGAAACATTAGTGTTATTATTCCATGTTTATATGTATTCCTTTCTTAGGACCAAGCTAAAAGTGAAAGCCAGTCTTCTGCCTTTCATCCAGGAGACTCTAAACAATGAGACCACTGCTGACCCCTGAGTATCCACTTGCAAACCAGCCTTAGCCCATCTGCTTTGAGCATCTCCACTTTCGCTAATGTGTCATGGTACTTGACAGGGATTTGCCTATTGATTGCACTCAGTAACAGCCTAGAGAAAATATGCCAAATTCTTTCTTGTGGTAGGTAAAATTCTTCCTTCTACAGCAAAAGTCCTCTATAGTACCTGCATCCTACTGTTCCACACCCTGGCTTTGAACATGAACAGAGAAGACATTCATATTGTATCCTGCAGGTAAGCCAAGCCCTCATTTTTGTGAGCATCAGATTCATCAGGATGAATTCTATTTAAAATCATAATAAAAAATCTGGAGACTTGGGTCCTGAGCTGGCCTCAGTCAACAGTGGTCCATTGAATTCAGTTGTGATATGCTGACTTCTACCAGCAGAAGATTGGGTCAGTCTCAGCAAAAGTTATGAGCTTTGTGTTGAACCTCCCAAAGAATAAATACAAAGGGGAAAAACCAAGCCTTTCTTGTGCCTCTCGGATTGTCTGCTGGGAGCCAACTGATTCCGTGCACAATTGTGCATTGACCTGCATATTTTGTTCAGATCTGACCTATTCTGATATTAGTTGCACTGGAGCTTCCAAGATGTGTCTTATGCTAGATGTGAGTTAATCACGAATTGCAAGCAGTATGAAAGACAAAATAAGTCCATTGTGGGATCTGGGCTCAGCTGCATTCTTTCAATAATTTATAGCAAGTTTTGGGCTCAGATAACCTAATCATAAGGATTTGGAGGAGGAAGCAATGAATTTGTTTTTCTTCCTGACCACAGGTGATATTTAAATGAAGAAAGAAAAATTAATCCCACTTTCTTTTATAAGGTGGATCGGATATGCAAATGGTGTCAGGGGCTGATCAAAATGCTGGTGATTACTGAATTGCTAAGAGTGAATACTAAAGCAGTCCTTCTGGAAAGCAATGTTGAATTGACTCATAAGTGCTAGTTGTGAAGATGTCTCACACTATAGATTGCAAAATGTTGTGGGCCCATTTCCTCTAAGGTTATCCATGAAAATACATTAGTCCCATCAGGAGAACTTGACTGAGATGTACAGGATGTACTCTTGGTTAGGACAGCATGTTTGACCAACTGGGATAGCAAGGGCACGGATGGCAAGGTGAGCTGAGTTCCTTCAGAGAAGCACAGAGGAATGATGCTTGAAGGAGAGGGGAAGATAATACCAGACCCAAAGGCACGTTGACTCAGCTCCATAGATGCCATATTCTTAGCTAAGGCACAGGGATTACTCATCTGTGCTGTCTGCTGTGATGAGTAGGAGGTTGTAGAACATAGTGTGTGTCTCCATGGTATTTTGCAGACAGAAGACAGCAGTCTGAGCTGGCCGGATGTGAGGCAGCCACACATCAGACGCAGCAGTTAGTGAGCCTGAACTATGGGCTCTGGTGAAAGGGAGGAACTGGACTTCATGCCATGTTTTCCTGCACTGCAGACCTAGCGATACAGGGTTGCCTTGCAGCTGCTACCGAGAAGAGGCTGCACACAGCAGCACGGCAACACTGTGCACTGTTCCCATAGCTCAGCTCGTGCACAGTAACCTGTTAAACCACTGTACCTTGTTCATGCACTAACTAAGAAACTAGAAAACTAAGAGAAAGGTAAAATGGCAAAGGAATATTCAGGCTTCAAGCAGATAAGCAGGAGGAGTGCAGCAGGAATGTGTTGGTAGAGCGTAAATGGGGGAGCATGTGGCAGGTGTGTTTGTGTGGAGTAAATTGAACCAAGTTCCTTGCTCCTTGTCTCTCTACTTCCAAAAAATTCTTAGATGACTTCAGCCCAAACATTGGCTGCTTGTTGTGGAGAAATGGTGTGATTCCTAAGGCTGGTGTCAGTCTTCCCCTGTCATTGTGGCCTCTAGAAATGCTGCTGTACGGGAGAGAACCTGTCATCTCGTGTTTGCAAGTGCTTTTCAATTTAATACATTTTAATCAGAAAATTAATCAGGAAACACCAGTTCAGCAAGATAATTGAACAATGAAGAGACATGATAATTACTGTTTAGTCTAATTAATTTTGTTAAGTCTTTATTGGGAACAGAGACTTCCTGAGTGAAACTTATTAAAAGGTTCTCCCTGGAAAACAGAATCCCTGTCAAAAAGCCTCTGTTATTGATGCTGTTCTTTAGGAATGGGGTGAATGTCTTTAAATCATGATTAGAGAAGCCTGCAGGTGGGTTTGGGGCAAGCCGTAAGTTACCCTTCAGTCTCGTCTCCTAGATCTTCACTTAATTTACGTCTCGTTAATTTGCTGCTCTCCTCCTTGCTGCTTGCCGGGCCGGCGGCGTTGGATCCGGGGAGGCCAGCGGGCTGCGCAGCTGTACGTCGCTGTACGTCGCTGCCGGTGGCAGCGTGCGTCCAGGTTCTGCGTGGTTCCCGTCTCTCCTGCGTAGGCATGTGGAAAACAGACTAGTGGCTCTAGATTTTCAGCAAAAGAGGCTGCAAGGGCCTTTGCTTTGCTCTGTTAAGTGTATTTTACAGCACCAAAACCTGCACACGGGGATCACGGCCTGGGGACGGCCGGGTCTGCGGTGGGGAGGCGTCAGGGTAACGACGTTGTCCCAGGCATAACGGGGCAGAGAAATGTTACTGCTGGATAGCGCAGGGCCAGAACATTTAGCCGTGGGGAGCAGCGTTTGGGAACGAAGCCTGCCTTCGCGGCTGCTTGGCGCTGCCTGGCTCTGACCGCTGTCCTTGCAGGCTCTTGGAGGACTCAGCTGAGCTGGGTTCGTTGGAAAGCGCTGCTGGGCGCAGGGAGCAGCCTCTGCCTGGCAGCAATCACGGCGAAAGAGCGCGTCTGCCTGGCCCTGTCTCTCCTCTGATTTTACTTCACTTTCCTAGTAAGGGCATAGGATTAAATATTTATAATACCAGAATGAAGCATTAAAAATAAATATTGAAATGAACTTGACGGGCTTTTGATCTGCTGAGAGAGCCCTTTGGCTGGCCGCAGTCCAATAAGCATCTGACCCACTTGTAGCTTGTGCATTATTCATGTTAGGCTGGGTCGTGCAGGGAGGCGGGAGACTCTCCAGACCCGGACCCCGAAGGAGGTGCGGGAAGGGATGTGATTTAATCACCTGTGGCTCGTGAGGTTATCTCCTCGAGGCAGCCAGCTATGAACCGGGGCAAACTTGGGGGCTTAGATCTTGCTCTTGGTTTCAGTGATGCCGAGTCTAAGACACACTTCTGTAGCCAAGGGATTTACACCCGTGCAGCTGGAGCAGAATCTGGCCTCCCTGGGGAGAGGAGTGCCTGACACAAGCTGCGTCCTTTGGCTATTGTAGGCGAAGGTGTTTTGTTTTCTGCTAATACTGAAAGCTATTGGAAACCACATAAGATCTGCTCTACTGTAAAGGTATTTTATTTTCTAAAATCTATTTTTTTGAGATAAATGTGCTGCAATCTCAAATTCAGAAAATAGGCTCAGGAAAAATACTCTGGGAAAATGTTTAATTACTTCCATGTTTTTTGCCAATTCAGATGCTAAGGGGGTGCGTGCGCCTTACCAAGGTGATTAGACAGATGAAGATGGGTCAGTCCCTTCAAGATAGCTACTTGGCCTCGCTTCAGACTTTAACATTTTCATTAAAACTAGGGTACAGGATCTCTCCCCACAAATCCTGTTATCTCCTGGAGTTAATTTGTGCAACTAATAGCCCGAGTATTTTGAATTTCTCATCATTATATGGCATTGTAATTGAATTTCTAATTTATTTGGTCCAGTTTATAATTAATATGAATACTCTTTTACTTATCACTGTATGTTGCTCTTGGGATTTTCCACCCATGTCCTGCTTTTGAGGTTGCAAAGCAGTCTGCATTGTATTTAGCCCCAAAGCACAAGGAAGATGACTTCATTAATTGTCTTTTTTTTTTTTTTTCTGGGTCATCTCAGTGGTGGTGGTGGTTTTGTTCAGCCACATGCTGAAGCATTGCACATTTTCATGGCTCAAGATGTGGGTCTGTTCGGAGCAAGCGTTCTTGGAGAACACAGCCGAACGGCCTTGTGTGCTTGCTTATTTTCTTCTTTCTCTTCTACTTCGATTAATTATTGTGTAAACACTACTGGTTACTGGAGAATCACTCCACAGATGTGGCGGCAGACTTTGTCTTTCACCAGGGAGAGACAGCTAATGGTGTTTCTAGAGGGGCAACTCTTGAGAAACCATCTAATTTAATTTTTCCTCCCTATCTCCTCCTGTCATGTCATTTGGAAAATAAAATTGCTAGAGCTTTAAAACAATTCCCTTGCTGAACAGAGAGTTAATTATTATTTAAGAGGAACAGTTGGGCAATGTTAAAAGTTGTGAAATAAAAGTGGGGGGAAGAGAAAACGTAAAATTGCAGAGAAAATGGGAAAGGAAAGAGAATATACTTTACTACAAGGAGGTTTTTAAAAGGAGCAGTATTTGCAATTTTGAGTCAGAAGAAAAGTTAATCCTTTTTTCTTTCCTTTTCTTCCACCTCTTTCAGGTGCTCGGACAACTAGAGTGCTGTTATCCCATTCAAAAAGGGAGACAACTAGTAAATCTACTAGTTCTGTTTTAGCCCTTTTTGGTGGCCATGCAAATGACTTGACTCCCCATGTCTTGATAACGCATACCATGAATACTACTGAAGCCTACTCTGTTGTTCTACAAATCACGTCTTTAAACTATTATTTGCTCTGGTGCCCTGAAAATGTAAGAACCCTGAGGCAAGGACTATCTTTTATCTTGCGCCTGTACAGCAACTGTCACAGTGGGTTCCAAGAGCATGATGCAGGAGATTCCCTAGGTACAACATAAGGCAAGTAATTAACAAGATCATAAAGGCTTAATAGGTGTTTCAGCCTGTTCTTTGGGGTATTTTTGAGTCTGTGGCCAGTCATCGGCTGGCTGTGCTTAGAAAACCCCAAAGGCAGAGATAGCCCTACTGTGTTGGGTTTGGCTCACTAAATCTCAACTGCACCTCCCTTCACTCTGTGCAGCAGAACCAGATCTACCTCTCTGACTCTTGCTAGGGAAAGTGGTGTTCTCCCACTAAAGCAGACCTGGAGTTTTATATGCCGGTAGGAACCAATGCAAAGGGCTGCAGCTCATCTGGTACAGAGGCCTTGCTCTAGCTAAGAGCATGGAAACATTTCCTCTTTTTCCTGCCTGAACTCCCACAGTCTTTGTGTTTGCACTATGACGTATGAGGTTCAGAGCCATGAATACTCCTGCTGCTCGATAGCACAGTCTGCTGAGAGGCTTGCACCATGCTGCTAGGTTTTATCCTGTACCCTGCAGAATAGCTTTTTCACGGCTACATGTGCAGCCTGTTTGTTTTGTCCCGAAACTCCTAGCGCTGTGCGCACAGCACTCACCTACATGTCTGATTTCACTTCACAGAAACAGGCAGGCTATGGCATCTTAAATGAATGCTGGCTGGTCATTAAAACCATATTTACAGAGGTTTAACAGCTTTGTAGTAGACATAGGTCTTTCTCTGCAAAATTCTTACCGCATGAATATGTCAGAGTAAACAGCTAGTAGTTAAATGCTTTGTAATGTATGAAAAGCTGTAATTTGCTGATTAACGATGATTGATTTCAACTGTATTGCAATATCTATCTGCCGACATTGTCATAAACCTGCTCCATGTCCAAAAGATTCATGTGCAATGAAAACATTGATAGAGCTGCAGGAGAGTATCTGCAGAGATATCTGGAGGAGCTTTGTCACCAACTTTTAAATGGTTTTCAGTGGGGATTGGTCTTTGTAGTGTTGTAGGCCAGCTCTGGGAGGAGCGGATGCTCAGATGGTGTAGGCCAGTATGGGTCTTCTGGCAATTCAGCTTTTCACTAGCTGAAGATCTGCTTCTTTATTGCTGAAGGCCAAATTAATGGAAAGCTGGCAAAAGCCAAGCTTCCTTTTCTATTCTCACTCTTTTTCCACCACTAACTTTTTGGAGCTCCTGAGTAAGTCACTTCACCCCATCTATCTCTTCTCTCTCCTGGGCTTCACCTTTCTAGATTGTTGGCATTCTGGGACACTTCGCTCAGAATCTGTTGCATGTGGGATTTTATTCTGGCTGAGGCTTCCATGTACCTCGGTAGTATAGATTCATATCCTAATACCACTGAAATCTAATTGACAGGATTTCAGCAGGATGTAGGTATGCCTTTTGCATGAACATGCCTCTCACCCAACAGTGTATCCAGAATCTTTTAGGCTTAAATAATGTTGTGTTCCTGCTTGGGGGAAAAAAAAAAAAAAAAAAAGGGAGTCAGAAGCATAAATTAAGCCTTCAAATGCATGTGCAGTTCTCTGTGACACAAACTTTGCTCTTGGGGTTTATGATGCTAATAAAATACTATTCACTGCTAACAGCACTTTCCTTCCTAGCATTACAAACTGAGACAAATAAGTGCATATATTGAAGGACTTCACATTTTATGTCTCTTTGCATCGATATGGCCCCGTTTTATCGAATTTTTTAGGTGGGAACTGGCTCGTCATTCCTGGACTATATTAACTATTATTATTTATTATTTGGACTGGGATCCAAAGCCTGCTTGTTCTAGGTGCTTGTATGTACAAACCAAAACTATCTGTATCCCAAAGAGTCTCTAAATATGATGAAAGACAAGAACTAAGTGGGATAAAGAGGCCAAGAAGCAGTGAGTGAGTTTGTGTGATCTGTAACACGGAATAGCACGCACAGCCATCATGAGCATTACCTCAGACTGTGTGATGAGGAAACATTAAGGAAAGGTTTACGACAGGGGCCCGAGTGCAGCAGAGAAAGCACGAAGATTCCTGCGGGACAGTCTTATTGACAGGCATTAATGAGGAAACTGCAGCAGGAGTTTTAAGTTCCAGAGTGCTGCAAACTGTAGCTATGATAAAGCAATGATCTTGGGGAGTGGGGAGGAGGATTGGGGCTCTAAGGGAATGACAGAGAAGTAAGTTATTAAAAGCCATGGCAAACACTGTTTCTTCCCCCTTTTCCTTCCTGCATTTTTCTTCCCTACATCCTTGGCAACCTCTTCTCAGTGCAGGATATAGGAGAGGATGACATGCAGAGGGTCCCAGGGGAACTGGTAGCCTGCTTCCCTCTGCATCGTGTCCTCCATGGTGCCCACCAAGATTCAGATGGAAATGGCATCTACCTAGCACTCTCCAAATCTCTGCAGGAGATGCCTGTGCTGATTGTCTATGGGCAATTATTTTTCAGGGAGGTAATCTTCTCGGTTCTAACCTTAGACCAGTGCAAATCACCACGACTCCATCAAAGGGCTTTTATCCCTGCCGAGGACCTGGACTCTCTGTTGTATGCTCTTAGATTTAAACTATCAGATCCTTAGAAAGACAGTTATTTTAAGTGATCAGCAGAATAATCTTTTTTTGTCATCTTTAAAGTCCGTCACGTTAGGAACTGCCTGAGCAGGGCAGCATAAGTAATTAAAGTCAGGATCCTGGACACACGCCCTACCTGGCTCTGGCACCTCTTATGAAGTATAGAGCTACTATAGCTGGTGAGACATTTACACTTTTGTTGCAAAATCTGGAGTGGTCTTGTTGGGAGACCACTAATGGTGACTTAATTGTGGTTCTTTGGTACCTTGCAGAGTGTATCTAGGCTTGCAGTGAAAAGGTGCAAGATCAAAGTGAATCCTAGACACCTTGTCCGAGAGAGGTAGTAGTGACTCAAGCCCTTGGGTCTTAGAAGACATAGGTTTAAAGATCAGTGATATTAGTCGAGACTTTGCATTGGAAGCTGTGATCTCTACAATCCAACTTCTCCCAACTTCTTAGGTAACTTCATGTGACTTTGTCATGTATATAACAATGCTTTCCCTTTGTTTTCTTACCAGCTTCTTTTCCAACCTGGAATAACAACAAATGACCTGATTCAAAAAGCCTAATTCAGAGGTTCATATATGGAGCCATTTGGGGAGATGGCAGTGGAAAACCAGTGAAGAGAGCAGCCTGGAAAATAGAATTAACCTTTAGAATTATCTTGTAAGTCAGTCATTTTTACCCTTCAAGGTATTCTAGAATTTTTGACAACAAGGCAAAATTAATTTAAGAGTTCATCATCAAGATATAGAAAAGTCAAATTCAGTTCTTAGTCCATCATTTGGAGGGGGGAGGAAGGTAAACTTATTAGGGTTACTCCAGATTGGCACTTCAGTGATGGAATCAATTCTGGTCTGCATTCCTATATTGTTATTTTTTCCCTTATTTCGTGTGGGTGCTGCGCTTGTGAAGACAGGCCTAGCTCCACTGAAACTGGGGAGTGAGTTGTCCCAGTTTGAGTTGGTCTGTAGCATGCAATTTGCTTATGCCTAGGAAATCACTGCACTTGATTTGCTCCCTTTTTGGAACCTGGACCCGTTTCTACAAGTAGAGCTTTATTCTTTAAGCTCATTTCTTAAAGGACAGTGATAAAAGATAGAGAGGAGGAGAAAATACTGTAAACTGAGACAACTTGTTACCACGTTCACTGCACATCTGAGAGCTCTTTTGGAGTGTAATTGCTGCATAATGCTGTTTACGAGCTGTAGTCTCAGACACGTCCTCTTGGAAGCTGTCGTGACATTAGCATGGCTCCTGTGACCTATTGGTCAGGTGTGTGGCCCACAAAGTAGAATGCTCTCGGTTCCTTCTCTTGGCTCCATGAGACCTTGGTCAGGTCACTGCTGTGCCAGGTGTTCAGGCTCTAAGCCTCCTTGCTCCCAAATCCACCACTGGGCAGAGGAAAGTGCACTGTGTAAGTTTAAAAATAATACAGCAGTAAGACAGTTTGCACACATCTGTGTGTGGATGTGACCCTGGAAGTCAAGGGGATTAGTTCTTCTGTACAGCTATGTTTTCTCAACTGCAAGAATCAGTTTATAATAAAGTAAACCAAAATTATTCCATTGTTTTGGTTCATGTTATTTAGGGAGGGAAATCTGACCACAGAAATGTGTTAACCAGAAACCGGAATGTATGATTAAGAAACACTGCCACTGTGCTACAGTTTCCATTTCTCTGCTCTTAGCAAAAATAATAATAATAATAAAAAAAAAGCCCTCACACACACACAGAAAAACCCAAAACACCCAAAATATTTTGTTGAACTCCCTATTTTTTTTTAAATGCCATTTAGAAGAAGCTTTTAGGGGAAAAGCCGGGCTAAGATACTCCCTTACCTGTCCTTGGAATTGTATAGGTCTTACTCAA
This sequence comes from Rhea pennata, assembly GCF_028389875.1. Classification (NCBI taxonomy): domain Eukaryota; kingdom Metazoa; phylum Chordata; class Aves; order Rheiformes; family Rheidae; genus Rhea; species Rhea pennata. Next base: position 7,542,893 of record NC_084685.1, read on the forward strand.
CTAGTTAACTAATCCCAAAATTTTGGGATGGTCATCCAAAAGACATTAAATGTATGCTAGTTGTGGGGCATGCAGCAGTTCCTCTGCCTGCCAGTTGCAGGGAGACACAGCCCAGGAGGCACATACGCCATCTGATAATGGATGAATGCAAGTTTAAAGCAAAGATGATTGGGTAAACTACTGACTTAACTTGGGGTGTCTGCCCATGCCGCGTGGCAAAGGTGATAAATTGCTCTGAATCTGTGATCTGGAGCCATCAAATTCCTCCCTGTCTTTCTTAACCTTGAGACAAATTAAATCAAATTCTGCTGTGAAGCCTAAAGACATAAAATTTGTTAGCTGTAACAGTATATTCTGCCAGGCAGTCAGAACTCCCTAGTATTAATTACTTTATTCAGTAAGTTAAACAAATGATGTGATATCTGGATTCAGGGGGAAGCCACCGAGGAGTTATATGAAGGATGCAAAGATATTCCTGTCAGTTAGCCTCCAAACTCAAATTGCTAATTTGATGTGGAGAGCAATAATCTGTTCTAAAGCTGCCTCCATTCCCGAGCGGTATCATATCAAGTGTGAGCATCATTAAATGGGACTGCCTGAACAACGCATCAAAATAATCACTGCTTATGTGCTGAATGGGGTGGCCACTGGAAGGTCCTTTTTTCCATTAGCTCCCCTCTTCTTGAGCCAGAAGTATTAGCTGAAGGTGGTGCCCCCTCATCAGAGCATAGGCACTGTTTATCTTTGCTCCCCAGTTGCAAATAAATTTTCCACAGCTTTACAAACAGAGGGAAATGTATGAACATTTCCTCATCTGCTCCAGAGAAAGCCAAGTGAATCCAAAGCACCCCAGTGAGGAGGTTAAGGTAACCCTTGCTGATGTTGGCAGAGTGCACTGGAAATATTTATCTGATTCCTTTCACAGGTGAAGCTGTGAAGAAAATTTTCTCTGAGCTGGTGACAGCAGCATCTGAAATCACCACAACTATTTGTGAGAGCAGCATCTCCCTGTGGCAGAGCCTTTGGCATCAGCAGAGGTGAGCAAGGTGGAACATCAGAAACTCGTAGAGTTTAAGAACAGAAAGAACTTTTAGATCATGTGTGTTAACGTAACTGATGGAATGTCATTCACTTACCTTACTCTTGGGCCCAGTAACTTATGCTTGATTAAAGCATATCTTTCAGAGAGACCCAAGTCTATGTTGGAAGGCATCAAAGTCTAGAGAATCTACCACTCCCAGTTTATTTCAATAATTGATTACCCTCCGTTAAAAAATTGCAAGTCATCTTTTGATTTCAAATTTGCCTGGTTTCTACTTTCACCAAGAAATTATCTCTATGCCCTTCTCTGCCGTTAGTACCTGATGTTTTCTCCCTGTTTGATATAACCAAATCATCTTTTGAGTTTCTTTCTGGTAAGTTAGAGCGATTAATCTTTTCAGGTTCCTCATTCTGAGGCATTTGTTTTTCAGCCCCTGAGTCATTTGTATGCCTTCTCACTGTCCCACCTCTAGATTTATGCCTTGTAACAATATGTAGATACTGAAAATGGGTGCATTATTGCTGCACTGGGCTCAAAAATAGCCCATAGCCTTGGGTTTCTCCAAACCAATAGAGGACAGTTTTAATTTTCCACACTAGCTAAGGCAGGTGAGGAACATGCTTGGGAGATCACACCCATGCAAAATTACTCAGAGAACCCAACTGCCTGCTTTTAGCCAATGGAGAAGAAATCTGTAAGGAGAAATTGCAGTGTTTAAAACCAAATTTGATTTGCAAAAACACCTTGCTAACACAAAATCGTAATTAATGAATCTGATGGAAACCAGCCAGAGAGCTTCTCATAAGTCTTAATTTGAAATGCTTTTTCACTGTTCCTGTATCTCAGTTCAACTTCAATATCTCATTCTTTTTTTCCTTCCCCTATTTTCTTTCTCTCTGGTGGAAGACGTAGAGCAGCTACTGTGAATAGGTGCTAAATAGGCGTCTGATTTTATTATATTCATTATTTTGCTGAAGTAGTTGTGTTTGGTATTATCCTCTAGGCAGGCAGGGCCCGTTTATATCAGTCCAGAGGTATGAGATCGGTCCTGCAGCAGGAGCTGTGTGGGAATGTGTTCTCATTCCCAGGGTGCTATTCAGTCTGCTTGCTGGGAAAACCGTTTTGCCCAGCTTATTAAATCCAAAGCAAAGCTTTCAAAGATCTTTTCACTAAGAGATATTTTTTTGAAGGCCATATTAATAGGTCTAAAAATTGTGGCTATTTTTGGAAAAGATCAAGCATTAAAATGCAAAAAGGGTGAGAGAGGAGGCGTGGGCAGAGCAGTCAGTCTGGCAGTACAATACTCAGTTCATCAGCTTGCTCTGCCCTGAATAAGTTTGCACACTCACCCTGGTATTAAACTTAATTTATACCATAAAAAGGAGGGAGAGAGTTAGAAAAATGCAGAAGCTCGATCCTGCCAGATGCTGAGTGTTTTCTTGTGAAGTGCTGAGTTGACAAAAGTCAAAGCAGCTCAGCACCGCTCCGAACGGTCCGCCCCCTCTTGCTTTATTGTCAGTCTAGTCTGCAGAGCTGGCTATAAAACAACACAGGAGACTTCCAATAAAATAAAAATCACGTCCAAGTGGTAAGATACCGACGCTTTACGGTACAGGATCATTCCAAAGGGTGAATCGCTAATTTGTCATAAATCCTGTTGAGAGAGGAAAAAAGTAAAGCAGAGGAATGCAGAGCTCCTGCATTCAGAAGGATGAAGTTGAAAAACAGTGGAGGGAACAGTGTTAGCCTGAGAGAAACACCTATGAAATGCCATTACTGCCTCAGCTCTACTCTCACTGGTTGCTGCCCCATAAATACAGAATCCAATGGCTTGTGTTAGCATCATTCTGGAAAAGAACGAGCTTTCGAAGGAATGTTTAAACCTTAAAGGCATCACTCAAAGTTGCTGCCCTGCATTCTGGCCTGGTACATCCCGGTCTTATTTATGATACAAGGCAGCAGGCAGCATCTCCTCCGAGGTTTTGAAGCAGAAAGGAGGTCATTAAGGAATCTAGGCCCAGAGTCATCCCAGCAAACTGTAGGTACATAATATTGCAGCATACCTTAGGCAATGCCGAAGTGAGGGGTGCAGTCACTGCAGGGTCCCTCTGTAGCCGGCGCGGTACGAGGAGTTTGCCCAAAGGGTTATTCATGTCACGCATGGTCTTGGGGGAATACTGAAAATGGTAGATGGCTGTCCAGCTCTCCTAGGAATGGTACATAGTAGACAGAAAGCTCTTCTGGGCAAAAGCTACCTCCTACTCTAAATATAATTCACAACCTGTCTCCCTGACTTTTGCTGTGACTTCAAGGTGCCACTCAAATCCTCGTCAATAGTAATAATTCACAGTAGCAAATGCAGAAGCGGAGATTAGAGCCCTGCGGTTATGCGACACAGCTTAGTGGATGCTTTACTCACACCTGCACTGCAATATTGGTGCTGCTCTTTGTACAAGGACCACAAAACTGTAGCTCCTATACGAGCTCCCTGTTCATTTCAAAAACTGTTGCCTCAGCCTCTCACTGAGCAGGACTGTCTGGAAAGGGCTGGAGCATCAGTGAATGCAATCACGGCGGAGATGGAGACTTGACCAGGAGAATAGTTGCCTTTTTAAACCAGCGGCTTAGCAGCAGGTTGAGTTTTGCAAAGTTTCACAGTCCTTCAAAAGGCACCACATGCCTGTAAATAAGCACCCCATCTCTCCAGTATAGCATAAAATCCCTCAGTAGCGATAGTCATGACAACAATAAACCTGTTTTTTCCATTCTCTGTAATTTATAGACCTAGTGGAAAAGGTGGGGCTGCTGTTTTATTGGGATGATCAAATGTTTGCAGAGGGAAAATACAATCTGCATTCCCCCAAAGCTACTTCTGTACATTGACTCATGAATATCATTCCTTTACTATTAGCAATTTAACACTGTAGGACAGAGAAACAATTTTTCAATGTGAATTTTTTAAGTTGTGTAAGAGTGAAGTCCTAGCTCTATAGCAGTGAATATGAGAGTCCGTGCAACTGTGGAGAAGCTAGTTCTGGAGCCTTTCTCAAACAGGGGTTCCCTGGGCTTTATCTTTCAGAGACAAATTTGAAAGTTTTTGTTTTCATTCCTGATTGGAATGAAGCAACATTGCAGAATACCAGAACCCTCCACAGAGCGGCATTTTCCTTGCTGGACACCTCTGATAATCACCTGTCCTGCTCTCCTGAGATGTGGACCATGTGTCTATGATAAAGCTGAACAGAGGGAGTATAGCAGACGTGGAGTGTACAGGACAATTGAGGAAAGAGGTCTTTGGTCCAGAGAGAAAAGAGGATGAAGGAAAACAAGTCCTTTGTGTCTCAGATTTGCTGGATCAGCCAGACACACAAGGAGAGTAGATAAATGATGGATGAAGCTGGCATGGATTTTAGCCTTGCATTATCTGGTCATTTTTCTATGCTAAATACTTTTTGTTGTTTTCTGCTGAGTTAAGGTTGGCGCAGGTACTCTAGACATAGTGTATTTAATAGTTGTAAATGTGTAAACAAATGCAATTAATAATATTTGGAGTAAACAGCACATTTTTGTTATTAGCCTAAATGATGCTTACTATTTAGAACCACGGTTAAAAAAATGTTTATGGGCTAAAAGTGCTTTATCCTAGGAAAAACAAACTGGCCCCAATTTTTGTATGGAGAGAATGACACGTGTCATGTGTTAATATAGCAATGTCCAAGAGAGGATTTTATTTTAACATCATTCTGTGACTTTACATTTTCTGGGAGTAGAGCGGGATGGCAGGAAAATGTTTCAGTGGGCATCACAAGGTGGTACCTGTGCTCTGATAGCTCTGGGAAAGGGGTGAGCTGAAAAGTAGGTGGAGGAAGGTGGTCAGAGTCCCAGGTCTTCAAATCAGCTCTGGGAGGGGAGGGGGGGGGGTTGAGCTGGGAACTGGCTGTTCCCTCTGTGCCATTTAGAAGTGATTTGCTTTCGAAACGTTTCAAATACTAACGACCCATTTGTCACTGCAAGGTGCAGCCTGCCCCGTATGCTCTATGTGCCTGCCTGCTGGATCTGTCTGCTTACTGCTTCCAAATGTTGTGGGTTTATCTCTTTGGTTTGAACCCTGTCCACCTCGGTGGAGTCCCCCAGGCTTGGTCCTCCAAGGCGCCCAGTGCTGTTCGTTTCTGATCATGGTTTGTACATTAGTAACTGCTGCTTTTGTCCCTTCCCTCACTGCTGCACTGGGTCAGTTTGTTCTGTGACATCCCCAGGAAAGGACCATCCCTTCCACCTGTCTGTTATCAGGTTTCCGCTCTCCCAACCCTGCTTTGTAGGTGATAGATTCATTTCCAAAGTATATGACTTCTGCTAGACAGACGTATCATCTGGTCTTGCTTCCAAGAAAGGCAGTGTGTCTAAATCCATTTAATTAAGTGGTCTAGGATTTCTCCCCTAAAGATACACATAAAAGTTCTTCCATCTTAGGTCTTACGTTGCCATTTATACTGCTACAAAATTAATATGAAACACTTCCTTGAAAGTTAAATGAGAATTTCTTCTTGAGAGTTTCTTTATGATTTATATTAGTATAAATTATTGTACAATATACAAAGTAGAATAAAAGCAGGCCCAGAGCGTTTGTGGCTGTGAATCCCTCTGTTGCAGAAACGCTGCTGAGAGCTGATTTTTGCAACTGCTTGTCTATATGCAGCATCCTTGCCCGTGCTCACTCAGCCCCGTAGGGCCTGGTCAGTTAATCACCTAAGAAAGTGCTACTTGAGCGAGTAGCATGTTGCAAGAGTGGCACCACAAGTCAAAGCTTCTGAGTATGAAGCTCATCTTGTCAGTGTTTTCAGTTGCATTAGGTCAGAAATAGATGCTGTGGGCTGAATCCTGAGCTGGTGTAAATCAAGAGAATTCCACAGTCGAAAATGGAACCGATGGGGTAGTGTCAGCTGTGGATGGCTCCCTGCCTAGAGGATGAACCATTCAGCAGGCCCCTCGGCATCCTCTGCAGCTCAGCAGAGCAGATCTCCCTAAAATACTGCCGCCTGCAGCCATCCTCCGTCCCATGTACCTGTACAGCACTTGTCAGTTCCCCCAGAGAAAATGTCAACGCCTTTCCTTCAAGAGGGACTGGCTAAGGTGAGAGCAGCCTACACTTGCGCGCAAATCACTGCTAGGCAAAGCACCCTGGGTAGCATGACTCAAATTGCCAGGGAGGCACAGAGGCTGAGTATGTAGGGAAATCAAAAGATAGTACTTAAAGGCCTTGGCAGTTGGTTGCCCAAAGCGACTGCAAACATGTGTCTCAGCCTGGTAGGTCTCATCAGCACAACTCAAATGTCATCTCATCCTGACAAGCGAGAAGGAGAGAAAAAGAAGAGTATCCTTGCTGGAAATTAATGAGAGGGCTACAAAGAGGAAGTGAGCAGAGGAGATCAGTCCCAGACAGATTGTGTCCAAATGTTATTCCAACCATCTCCCCTTTTTGCTCAGTGATATTAATTTTAAGGATTATAAAAAGTGCTAATTTTGCAACAATGCTAGCGTTCTTTGGTGCCAGGCATTGTGTACAGCCATGGGAGTAGAAAGTATCAGCCCTCAAATAGCTGCAGAGCCTTGCCATAAGCTGCTAAGTGCTGATCCAGAAAGGTTCGTAGGAGATAAAATTTCAGTTTCTAACTTTGACACACGCTCTGTGTGATCTCTGGGCAGCTCTCTCAATCCCTTTGTGCTGTAGTTCCCTAGTCTGAAAGCATGTCAGAGGTGTTTTAGGGACAGCTGATCCTGCATTAGGGGGACGAGAATGTGTGTGACACTACATGGAAACAGTTACATCAGAGGAATGGGCGATTCGTTTGTGGAGTGGTACCTAGCAAAATGTAAGGCACTGAGATACCCGAGACTCATCACAATCCTTGTGTGCAGCATTTGGCGTAACGAAGCACTGGCCTTCTGTTGGCGCTGCCCCCAGCCCAGAGCCGCTCAGCACAGCGTCACTGTATCATCCTGCTCTGTCCACGTGTACTCATGCCTATTTGATTAATTGGCAGGATGAGCTTGCTGGCAGGTGCTGGGCTTGCTCCGCTCCCTTTTGCCTCCCAGCTGCACACTTTTTTCCCCACTTCCCATGCATTTCACAAGAGTCATGTTAGGCTGAGCCTGAAGTGCGGGCTTAAAGGGACCTGTGCACAGCCGCAAAGCGCAGGCGGCGGGGTCGAGTCGTGGGGCGCACTGCTCCTTCCAGCCCAGGGCTTTGTTAAATCCACTTCACATCTCTGCACACAGCTGAATAATGAGTATCGCTGCCACAGAAATATGTACTGCTCTCACTGCATTAAGCATTAGCTTCAAGTGAATTTCTCTCAGAAGCAGAACTAATAAAAAGACTAAAAAGTGCTGGATTCCACTTGACAAATAGCTTAAAGCAGAACATCTTTTAAATGCTTTTAACATTTGCAGTGATTGATCAGGGCAGGCTTAAAAGCAGCTGACCTGTTGAGTTTTTTCAGAGGAAAGATGATGGACGGATGATAGTGCTCCTTTCTTCTTGATCACTATAATTTTTGCTCTTCTGCAGATAATGAATCCAGTGTCCAGAAATCACCACCTGTGTTTTGGAACTAGCCCAGGAACACAGTTTAAATCCCAGCATACTAACTACACCTCTTTTTGTCAGTTCCCTATTAATATAGTAGCATGCTGGTAATCAGCTGACACGTGCTGTGCTCGTTGCTGTGCAGACATGTAGAGAGAGACGGTCTTGCCCCAAAGTGCGTTACAGGTCCAGAATGAAGGTCACACCGTAGCTCAGATGAGAGCCTGGCACCAGTCACTGCAGCCTGTTCCAGCAAGCGTCTGTCTGCAGCCAGACACTACTCTCCATTTAAACTGTGGCAGCTGCTCCTGCAAAAGCTCTGAAAGCCCATGCTCCAAGATGAATTGGTTTGAGTTTAGCTGGAAGCAGGTAGGAGAGGGAACTCTGAAGCGTGGAGCAGTCACTGCTTGGCATGCTCAGCACCCATCTCTAGGCTATAGCAACTTACGGGTAAATCTAGTTCAGCAGCAGCTCCTATGGGAACATTGGATGTATTGAACTGTAAGGCAGAGGAAGGGCCTAAGAAAGTCATGATTTCTTCTTTTCAATAAAAAACAAGGAAATAATACTCTTTGCACAAACACTGATTGCTTTGAAATCCTGGAAAGTTATCAGATTTCCAGGCAATCTGTGTTACCGTCTCTCGGCTGAACAGGATGAGGCCAGGGTACCTGTGATCTGTACCCATCCCATAGATTTTTCTCACTGAATACATTTTCAAGCCACAGTCATTGTTGTTTCTCTTTAAATAAATAAATTAACTAAAAAGGAAACAAACTGTGACGGCATCAGGAAACCTGTCCTTTTCTTTCAGAGCCTTTCAGCTACTTTATCTTCCTGGGAATTGCAATAAACTAGGCATGTGTGAACCAAGCGCGGACTGCCAGGTGGAAGAATCGATGGCTTTTCCTTTGGCTGCTCGTGCAGGTGAATGATCTCTTGTTTAATTGATGTTCTATTTAACATTGAAGCTTTGTCTTTTTCTTTTTTTCTTTCCTCCAATTCGTTTTCTCTGTGTAGGCAAAAGATTTGGTTCAACGATCAGTCACTAGAGATTAGCAAACAGGCTGAGGATGTGTGCTCTGGGACATGTTTGAAATCAGCCATCTCTTCCTTTCACCCGTCTTTTCTCCCTCTGCAGCACCTTTCCCCGAATGCATTAGGAAACTTAGTGGAGACTTTCTGGAGGTAGAGTTTCCCAGAGAGTCTGTGGAGGAGATGTCTGATTTATTGGTGTGTTCAGTGGATAAGCGTGTAACATGAAAATGCTCTTATACCCCTTGTTCATTTTATGACTAACTCCAGTATGTATCACTGCAAAACCTTATCCAGTAGAGCAAAGGGGGATGTTCGCACATGGGATGTCCACAGAAAAGCAGACCAGAATTCTGTCTGTAAGCTGGATGCCTGGGGGAATTTGTGTAAACTCATCCAGCTGTGTTGGTGCAAAGGGAGAGCAAAGCAGGCAGCGGAGCCTTCTGCCTGGCACAAAGCTACTTTTGCAGCTTCTGTTGTTGTCTCTAAATTCTCTAAAGCCCGGAGATACGGAATCAGGGTATGCTTGAACACTTCAACACATCGTTAGTCGGAGGGCAGTGAGGTGTCATTCTCCTCCCTTCTCCTGCAGCTGCCGGCCTCTGCTCATTGTATTGTTGTGTGTAGCCAGCAGTAGGTGGACTAGTGTGTGTTCCTCTGGAGGAGTTGGAGGCCGCTTTTGGTGCAGGGGTGAGCTCTGTTCTGCAGGTCAGCAGTTCTTTGCTCCAACAAGTGTAATGGAAGGAATTTACTCTATTATCCAATTTGATTACAGGCAAACTGCTGGGTAAACAAGATAAAGGGAAGGCCTGGGTGAAACCACATGACTCAGGTGGTGCTTTGTAGCAGATCTTAGCAACCTTGTTGACGTAAATGCACTTTCTGGAGCCTTTTAGGCACGTTCTTCGAAGTTCTCTACCTCTTGCTCACTGCAAGTGCTTCCTCCAGTAAGCTCTTCTACAGCGAACCTGTATATCAGGGTTTGTTTCCTGTTGTGGGCAAATTAGGCAGTCCTTGGAGCATCAGGTTTTCCAACCACATCTTCTAGTGAATGAAAGGCTTAGGTCTGTGACTTCCCCTGGAAAACTTGGTATGACTTAACAGGCAATTTCAACCAGAAATGGTGTTTGGTCCTTGACTACCTGAGTAACTCAGCTAATGAGAGCAAGATAAATGCTGCTGCTTCCGATCCGATGGGAACTGTGGTGGAATTGTTTGTGAGTGTGCTGGGACAGAACCGAGCTGAAGGCTGGCTGACTTCTCGCTCCATTGATTAGAGCTTAGCTTTCAAGCAAGTACAATCGAACTGTACTTTTTGATAAAGTTTGAGCCAAGGTTGATTTATAGGTTAATGGGAACCACAACAAGATCTTATTCCAAAAAAGAACTGAACGAGGTCTAAACTACAACATCTGAAACAGAGCTGGTGCTATGGTGGTCCACTAATGAAAAGTTTGAGAGACATCCAGTACCATGGAGACTTAATGAACCTGATGTTCAAAGCTTAATTTAGCTCAGATCAGTGTCATAAGTGTTTGTCTTTGGAGAACCAAATTGTTTGTCTTAGTGTTGGGACCAGGCAGTAGCTCAGTGGGTGCGCAGTTAGTGTCTGTGAAATGGTTTCCCAAGGCTGTCCTTTCCACCTCCGCTCTGTGCACAGGGCTTGTCCTTCTGCTTTCGTTACAGGGTGGGGACCTCAAGTTGTCTGACAGCATTTCTCAGACGACAGAGCCAAGATGTCACTGCTGAACAAGGGACCTGTCCCTTGTGTATACAAAGCAGTGCGTTCAGAAAGCAGCTACGTGTCAGTAGATACGTGCGAAAAGCAAACCGGAACAATGTGTGTTCAGGCAAAACTGTCCAAAGGGCGCTCATCTATGTTACTTTAATCCTTGGCAGGAATCTAAGGATGCAGTTAATTAGAGTGGAGAGAATGACCCTTTAAAACCAAGGGTGATATCAGGGCTTGTTCAAGGGCTTACTGCCCTAAGGGACAACATCAAGGCTTGTGCTCTAATGCAATGCCACAGGCAGATAGCAGATAGGTAAAGCCATCTGGACGGAGCATAGCAGAGCTAGAGCTTAGACTAGTCTACCCCTCACCTACTCACAGACCATTAATCAAATCTTTGCTTCAGCAATGCAGACCTGCCCACAGCTCGATTACTTATTGCTTAAAAAGTGCATTAGTGTATATCACGAGGCATTTTTCAATTATCTAATAGAAGAATTATTGATCCACTTTCTCATTCTGAATATTCAAATGTTCCAGTAGGAGAAACAATATTTGTATATGCTATAACAAAATCTGAAATACATTTTTATGTTTCAATTAGGTTGTACTTGGAGAGCAATTGCAAGACGCTTTTGTAGCAGCAGCTGAGGCCAAACTAGCGTGTACAGTCAGCCGTAGTCCACAGCTCAGATTCTGCTGCTGGGATGCTGGCTCTGCCTGTGGTCAGCAAATTTTGCAGCAAAGCTGCAATAAATGGCATTCCTCACTTTATTCGTGGAATGCTGTACAGGGAAGTTCAGGGCTTCATTTTTAACCCCTTGTCCACTGAAAGGAGTTCCTCAGTTTCCAATTCCTGAAGGAACAGCCTGGAGTTTGTGGCTCAAAATTGCATCCAAATGTATTTGAAGTATGTTAAATGGAAACAATTTTCATTTTTCCCCACATTGCAGTTCTGAAAGTTGGAGGTCACTGGGGGAAAAGGGATTTGTGCTTCTTGAAGATATGACATGTAAGGAGCCTTAGGCATCTTGTTCGTAAAACAAACATCCAGAAGAAGAGTTAATGTGAAATGGAGTTATTCTAAAGCTCCTTGCTTTCAGTTCATTGTCCTTTGGAAACCGTGTAAAATGCGATTGAAGGGTGTTCCTATTTCCCTTTGAGATAAAACATGGATCTACTAGAGAAACTGTAAACCTATTCCAGGCTCTCTTCAGCACTTCTTTTTTTCTAAAAAAAGAAGCTCAGTTCAGCTCTCAGTCCCTAGCTCCACTTTCAATTTAAATAGGTTTGTAGCCTTCACTGAGAAGCAAACGTACACTGTAAGTTGCAAACTATAGAGCAATCCTTCTCAGCTTAAGAAGGATGCCAAATAAAATGTCACTTGCCTCCTGTCTAGGAGAACTCTATACTTAAATACATAAATGAAGTTGTCACCTGGAAGGCTCTTGATAACCTTTTAGGGGCAGGGAGCCTAGATCAGATCTAGTATCAGCTGTGTCCATACTTCATGCAATCCCAAAAATGTTTCTGGGGTCTTCATGGCCCTCGCTCTTTCCACTGTTGTTTACTGCCGCGTAGTAGGTATGACTGCGCAACGACGTCGCTCAGATTTAATCAAGCTGTGGGTAGCAGAGAGGTCCTGAGGCTTGTCAGAGCGTTGGTGTCTGGTTTTGTCCTTTGGTCTGCAGTGCGCGATGCAGGATCTGGCCTGGCAGACGGCTGCAGCTGGGGAAGCTACAGCCTGCTTTGAAACATTGCCAGCTGGGGTGGCCCTTGGTTGGCAGTGTATCCCCGAGGGATCCCGTCCCTTAGCTCTGGGACAGAAAGCACGCTGAAAGGTGGAGACAGTCCCTGATGAACTTCGGTAGAATATGCTCACCCTAGGACTGCTCAAGCACTTCACTGGCAGACTAGGATTTCCCTGCTGGTACAAGGCACTCAGTGACTCTGTCCTGTCACTTCTTTCATGTTCTCTTTATTGAATACATGGAAAAACCCTCAGAAAGCAAACAAGATTAACTCAAAACAAATGTGTGCACAGAGCAGCAGAATTGTGCTGCAATTTCATTGCTGTCGTCATTATTAACAAGTTTTTTCTTTTCCCTGTCTGGCTGCTTAGTGTTTTTCAGTGCTTAAAGCTATTAAAGTGCCCTGAAGGGTTAGGGGAGTTGGACTGTCTCTCATTCTGCTTTTGGATCAGGCTGGATTTATGAACTGGATTTCTTTAAGAAGGGTTGACTTCCACATAGGCCCCAAATAATGCAATTAGTGAGCTTTTGCTGCTGCAGCTAAAAGCTTTGTGCCACAACAGGATAGCTGGGTGTTTTGGGATAGATGTCATGGGAAATGCGCAACCTCAGTGTTTGATTCAAGGGAGCTATGGGCAAAACGTGGTCCAACCTAAACTGAGAGTGCTTTCCCTGAGTGCCATGCGTCTGCCAGGTCAGGTTTCAGAAGGAAAGCAGTGAGAGCTTTATAGGGAAGAGCCATTGTCACTGCTTTCCGGATGGGAAACTGGAGCCCTGCTGATGAAATAAGTTGCTTGAAGCCCAGGGTAGCGAGGAACTGTGGTCCTGTGCAGCATGAGCCTGAGTCAGGCGTTCTGGTTACCAGCCAATCCTAATATTATCTTCTTGTGCAAAGGGTTTATTTGTGATTTTGATTAATGTTTGCGAGGGCTGCCCAACAGTGATTAAACATTTCCGTCCTTCCCTCACCTCCTTTTCATACCACTCAGTTCATAACCCTGCAAGAGTTATTCCACACCCTTTTATTGAACAGAACCTCTCCTGTGTGCGCTCCTGGGCAGAGCAGAGTTGTAAATCCAGCCAAGTGGGAAGCATGAAGAGGGCAGCAGTTATTTTTTTTTCTCTCCTGTTTACATAGTGTTTTAATTATGAGGATACCGAAGTGTTGTGACACCTCTCTGAGAAAGGAGGAGGGATTCTCTGAGTGTAGGGTTTAGGTAGGAATACGCTTGTGAAGGTGTGGGAAGGAGACGCAGTCATTGCAGACGCAGTGTCATTGCAGATGCTTCTTACCTTGGCATATCCTCTTGTTTCTGCTCCATCAAGAGGAGAGGCAGCAAAAGTAATGGTAGGACCAGAGAGGAGCAGTTCAGCAATTCCAGCCCCTGCCCAGGCAATTTGACCCATTCATTACGTGTCTTCAGGTGACTGATACCAAATTGGTTAAATGTTGCCAGGAAGGAAGGTGTACAGGCCAGAAGAAACTCAGTAAGGGAAAAAAAGTCAGGCTTCCTACCTCTTTGCCCACACACACTGTAAAAGCAGTGACCAGAACCAGGCAAGCTGTTGACTTTGATTTGGAAAGCGATGTTTCAATGAAACCAAGTTCAGTGTTCCAGTTTTGCATCACTGTCTTGGGTGATGGAAGGAACAAGGGTGAGGAAGATAGAGGTCAGGACAGGGCTTTTATATTCTTCAAAAATTTCTTTAACAAGCAAACTTTTCCTCCATTTTCCAACATGTCTTCCATATGAGTTCTATGCTGAAGTATTTATTCTTCTGATTAGCTAAAAAAACAAGTTGTCTCAATCAAAATTCACTCTCTCTTAAAAAAAGAAAAAGAAAAGAAAAGAAAAGAAAATTTGTTTTTCTGAAAAGTTTTGGTTGTTCGTTCTGAGCTGGAGTGTGGGCAGTGGAGTGAGAGAAATCAATTTTCCTATCGGGTCTAATCATGACCACTGTGAAATTAAGTTGTCATGCAGTACCCTTAATATGCATGTCTAAATGCACATAAGATTGCTTGCAGAGGCAATTTACAGAAAAATAGTTCTCCTCTGTCCCTTTCACTTGAACTAGACTTCTGTTGTAAAACACTTAAGGGTAAACTGCAATGTGACATGTTGACACCAGAGAGGTACAAAAGTTTCAGACAAGAAAAGTAGGGCATATGACAGCAATATAAACTGTTATGAATCGAGAAGCTATTTATGAACCATTTACTTACTTTGCACATACAGACCTAACTATTTTTAGGGCTAATAGGTCTGTAATTGAAATCAAGTTCTAGATGAGATGGGGGGGGGTGCACAAAGACAGATGCAATCAGTTATTCTGTAAATAGACCCACTGTCCTTTCCACGGACAGAGGCAACAGGCTGGTTTGGGCTTTTGCTGCTGGGGAATGGAGAGGTGACTTCGGGTTTGGGGGTGTCCTGTGGGGCATCGGAGTTTGCTGAAGGATTTAAGGCAACAGGAGCACCAGCAGGTGCCAAGAGCAAACCCTGGGGGTGATGCCTTCCACCGCTTTGAAGCCACGACCAGCTCGCTGACTCCTCTGGTCTCCTGATCCATGCTGCTCCCTGGGCTGTCGCCCCTTTGGCAGCAATAAGATGTTATACTTGCAAATGCAGCCTGTCTTTTATCGGAAAGCCCGGGAGTCCAGTCCTGGGGAACGTGGGGAGCAATGTGCTGTCGGTGTGACGCGTGGGTTGCTGCGGGGCAGAGGAGGTAAGGGAGGGATAGCCTCACCTGGTCCCTAGGACGGCCGTTTCGTTTCCACGCCGCCACAGCTCTTGCAGTTCGTCTGTGCCTATCGTGTGATACTTGCTCCTGTTTTTCGGAAGACAGTAAGGCGAATTACCTCTGAGCCAGGCTTAAACTAATGTGTCTGCCAAAGTTGCACAAGCAACTCTTAGCTTGATATGCCCATCTGTCCTTTACTTGAATTAAATAAGCTTCTGTCTGATGTCAGTGCTGCAAGGACCCACAACTCACTGTGTAGCACTGCTCTTATGTTCCACCCCAGAGCGCGCTGCATTTCCCCGTGAGTACCTCTCCTCCTCAGCTTTTAATAAGGTGTCATTCACACTTGTAAAAATTAAAAGAGTTTAGTAACCTTCTGAGAAGGAAAGAAGTGGAATGTGACATTGCTGGAAAGGATGCATCCCAGATATGATTAAATAAGAACAACAAAGGCATCAAAGGAGTGGAAACAGGAGGACTGGGGGCTGCCAAAACCAAAGCCTACTGCTTTACGTGATGCAGTCTGCTACTAGTCATTCACATGTCAGTGCTCTTGCAAGAGACGTTGCTTTAGTATTAGAGAAGGTGCTTTATATGACAAAAGGTTAATTACAACTCCATAGCTAGTCTCCAAGCCTTTTGCATTTTCTACATGACTAAACATGGCTCTTAAACAGGTCTTGCAGTCTCTGCGGCTGCAACAACATCTGAGAGAATGAAGCTGAGTTGCTGCAACATGACTGTGTTGGTGTTTCCCTAGATATCTTCAAAGTATGGGACTTAGAGCTCTCATCCAAATGCTGAACAAGCAGAACTGTGTTAGGAGGGCTACTGCGCTTTCGAGTGATTTACAGGTTACTCCTTATCCAGCCTAAGGGTGCTGCGTAACTAGTCTTGCCATGGCACTTGCTGGAAATGAAGAGCCCTCTGCAGCGCAGCTGCCTTCATCCCTTGCCTCCTGAAATTTTATTCCTCTCGCTGCATAGTTGCCATGTTTAATTTTTCTTTTCTTTTTAACTTGAGCGGTGATAATTGGTGAATTCTCCCTGTGACCAGCCATGGACTTCTGAGGTCCCTCAATGCCAGTACAAATGCAGCACCCAGCTGGGTGGCCATAAAAACACTCTTCCTCTCTCCTTAATCTGCGCTACAGGCACACTCAGGGGGGAAGCAGGGAGAGAAGCAGCTGGATTTAAACTCATACTTATTGCAGGTAATTAACAAAGGAGGGCAGATGTATAAAGTCACCAGCTCTGCCTGTACACTGGGGAATTTGCCCCGTGACACTCAGGCAGTTTTCTGGTCCCTTGTTAGAGTGAGTTGAGAAACATAACGGTGCTGTTGCCAGAGTGCTATCAAATAAATCCACTGCTACCAATAATGCCTAAACATAAAAAAAGTGTATTATCCTGCTGGGTTTAAAAATGGAAATTGCACAGCGATGGCTCCAGATGTGCATTTGTACCAGAATCGCTCATGAATGCTTTTTGGAAGGGACATTGAAATATTTTGGCAGATGTTTTGCTTGGTCTGGGGGAAATTGCTGCAGGGAATGAGTATCTCCAAATAAGGAAATGCAGAACGATATACACTGAGGGCTGCAGGCCCTCTGGGTTGGGGAGGGGAGTCTCCGTCAGGTACGTAGCATCCCCTGTGCTGTGTCGTGCTGCCAGCCCAGCTGGCTCTGACGTGCGGCCCCTCTGCCCGAGGCGTGGGCTCCGCAGAGAGGAGGCTGCGCTCCTGCTCCAGCCGCCTTTCCTAGGCTCGGCCGTGGTGAGAGCAGGGTGCTGCATACTGATGACTGCCTGCTTCACTCCAGCTTTCTTTTAATGTGTTTGAGCTCAGGAGTCCAACACCCGTGTAATGGGAGAGAGAGCAGGGAAAGAGTGGAAACTCTGAGCCCAACTTCTGTGCTGGAAGAAGGGATTTATGACTTGTGACCATTTTTTAAATTACACCCATTGATTTTTTTTTTCTTCCTATTGGTACAGTTTCTTCTCTTTGAAATGCAGTAATTTGCCTGAAGCACCTGGTTTCAGAGGGATCCAAGGCCATTCCCCTCTCTTGTTCCTAGCACTGAGACTTAGCTCCACAGCATGCATCACAGCAGTGCCGAACATCGTGTGCAGCCAGCAGCATGCAGCGGTAGCCTCGAATACTAGAGCTGCATGGAGGACAGGAGTGCCAGTTTTATAAGGAGTCCTTAGACTAAGCTTTTTCCTTAATAGCATTCCTATCCACCCCACAGTCCTTCATAATCCATGAGGAAGGAAACTCATTCTTTTTTTTTTTTTTCTTCCTCTTTTTGGTGTTCTTCAAGGTACCTTTATTCAGTGAAGCCAAAACAGTTTATTTTGTGCTGCCTATTCTAATATAATATGAAATAAATAATAAATTGTCCTTTTTATTAATGAAAAAATGCAGGGTTTTGCCCCTAAAATGCTCTGTTTTATTTAAGTTACTGTTCCATCAAAGTCCCTCAGACTGCTGACTCCAGAGCTGAGCGCTCCTGGGGCGCAGATCCAGGCCCCTCTGAAGTGCGGGAGAGGGGCAGACGGGAGGGGAGCAAGGACGTGCTGGTGGTAGCGGGTTCTCACGCAGGACCCTGTTGGGATGAGCAGGGCCCGGTTTTGCAGAGGAAACCTGGGGCTGTTTGTGAAGCGGTGGCGCAGACGTTCATCCCTCGCCCGGTGCCTTTTCTTGCAGACTCGCGCGCCGGGCAGACGGGCTGGCAAGTGCGGAGCTTTGGATCAGGAGGAGTAAGGTGGGGCTGCCGCAGCCCGTTTTCCCTAGGGCATCCCCAAGGGGGAACGGGAAGCTGCCCGTCACCGCCGGGGGCTTCTCCGCCCCGTGCTTGGAGCAGAGGCCGGTAGCACATCGATTGCCTCTCACCAGCCGTGGTCCGTTGATGAGTACCATGGAAGCGCTTCCTGATACCGTCCAAGGCGTCCGCTTGTCGCCCGGACGCAGTGTCGAGACGGTTTTCGTACGCTGCTGGGGACGGAGGCTGGCTGCTCTGGGTGAGCCCTGGGTGTACGTGGGGCTGCAGACGCTGCGCTGGGGCCGTGCTTATCCAGGACACGGGAGAGAACCTTTGGCAGCTTTTTTATGTTTGCCCTTCATTGATTTAGGAACAGATTAAATGATTTCCAGGAAGTCCAAGGTACTGCGTGGAATCCAAAGTGCAGAGCAACATGAGAAGAAGAGAAAAGCACAGTTTCTAGAATTGTCCTTGCAGTGAGCCCAAAGGAGAAACAGTCAAACGCTTTGTTTTACAAAATTTCAAAATTGTCTCAGGTTTTAAGGAAAAATAGGGTCAACCTCCTTTATCTTTTTGTGATGCTTGCAGTATCTTATAACTTTGAACAGAGTTAAAATTTAAACCTCTTGCTTTTCAGTTTTCTTCTTCACCTTTTTCACTTTTCATCCTTTTCACCCTCATCCTTCTCTTTAGTTTTGCCTGCCAAGTAAAATACGGAGCAAGAACAGAGACAAAAATGGAAATAAAAAAGGAATGAGTTGCAAAGTAGATTTTCTTTATGTCTGCGTTTGATGGGGAGGGGAGGAATTCTCGGTGACAGCGAAGAGCGCGTTTTACGCTTGGAAAGATGACACTTCTAATCTCAGATATTTCCTTTATTTGAAACATTGCAGAAAGTTCTATTGCTAAGAGCTAAAACCATTAAAATCTCTGTGCTTTTGTGTTAGAGAGGAGTAGTTCTGAACATACTACTTCCTGTTGCCTCTGCAAAGTTAATATGCCGGGCACAGTGATGAATTTGGGAGGGAGCGCTTTGACACGGCGTATCATTTACCCTCTTTGAATAACAAGTGGTCAGGAGACTTGGTTCAGTTGTTCGCTGTGCTGTGAAGTCGCATCCCATCTGCGATTCGAGATATAAATGGGAATAGCAACATTTTGTTTTATCTGCTCTACAAAACGGGAGGTGGGGATTGATTAATACTTGTCAGCTGATACGAGGTCTGATCAAATGTGCTGTGTGCGTCCAAGTATAGATGATTAGAAACCGGATGCCTACGTGTGGGTGATGTGATGTCTGCGGACCTCCCAAGCGCTGACGGCCCAGCGTGAGAGCACAAATCGGAGCGCGTCGCCCAGCTGCTCGCGTGTGAGGTGGGGAACTGCTTCCCTCCATCACTCTTAAAACTGTTGATTTAAAATCAAAAGGAGATGATTATAATGTTTCACATGCAGAGCAATGCAGGTTATTACTACCTATTTCTTACAGGGCCAGAAAGTACACTGTACTGAAATGTAGATGGTGACTTTAGATCTCCTTATGAATATTCTCCTGCAGTTATTCCACTTTGTCATAGCATGTCATACATTTTTAGATCCTAAAAGAAAAATGCTGTTTATCACCTCCAATTTGCACAACTTGATCTGAAAGCTAATTAGTAAAATAGGCTGTGCCATATGCTTCCCTGGTGTTTGCTCATGCTACAAATATTTATATTTTAAGGTGTGCTTTTTCTTTGTGAGATTGCTATTGCTTCTAAAATGGCTAGATTCTACCTGTTGTTTTATAATGGAATTATATTCCACCCCTTATGTATCTCCATCTCTTCTTGGTATGGTGACTGCCTGAGTGGAAGGAGACAAGTAAAACTTAATCCCTGTCACTTTTTTTGCACAAATGTCTGTTTTGTGTTCCTGGGGCAGCTAATACTAGAAGGCATGGCACAGTTTGGAGGTAAGAAAGCAGGGAGCCATTCGCCCAACAGAACAGTGAGAGTAACCTGCAGTGTAGGGGAAAATGTGACTGAAACTCCTCTGTCATCTGAGCCCCCAAAACATTAGACCCTGGGAAGGTAGAAGCTGAACTGACCAGGCAGTTCATGGGGCAGCTGGTGAGTTGGTCGTGGCCGTGCGTTCGTGGTGCCGGATTCCTGCTGGAAGGCACCGACTCGTGGTCGCCTGCGAGGCTTTTCGGAGCAGGACGGGACTGATCCTTTTGCCACGCCAGGGAGTACCTTTCAGACGAAGGACTGGCAGCGCTCAGCATAGACTCTTTGGTGAGATATTTCCCTTAGTATTCTGCTTAATTTTTACATCACTTATTTTTAATATTATTATTCCTGTTTATAGCCTAAATAACTCATGTTCCCTGCTGTTTTATGTCCTCATTGCATCTCCTTTCTGAAAGATAGACTCTACTTGAGAGCAAAGTCTTATCCTTAAAATAAACTTAGTGTAATGCAAACTTTTCATTCCTGGTTTGCCTCTGCAGGATGGGTGATGCTTCCCTGAGCCTTAGCTTACAGTTGCATTAAGTTTTGATTTCTAAGCCACTGGGAAGGAAATATAACATGGTGGATGAGTAAGTCAGGAGTGACTTCTCAGCTGTTAGGTGAGAGCAGTGCTTCGTGTGTGGAATGGGAGACGGTGTTTGTGATGAACCTGCCAGCTCCCTGAGATGGGACAAGATGACCATCTTGTTCAAACTGACCGTGTCAAAAAATGATAATTTGAAGCATCGTTGTCAGGCAGTCTGATCTGCGTTTTCTCCTGACCTGCAGAAGTATCGACTGTTAACAAGAGAAAAAATTGAAGTGGTGGCTGTGGGTTAGCTAAAATCTATAAGTGTGACAGATGCTGTTCCCATTTCCAGATGCTAAAGATCTTTAGACCCCAGATTTCTTTCAAGCTCATGAGATTCCCATCAAGCTAACAAGGATTATACTTGCCAAATAATGCATCTTAAAGAGCAAGATTCTTACTCTGGGTGGGGTGAGCTGGCTAGATTATGCCCTCTGAAACCTCCTAGGTTAGCGATAAGAAAGCTGTTAGCAAACAGCTGTTCCTTTGCCTCGGCTTGTTTGATATAAATACTGATTCCTTGTTCTGTTTTTTTATACATTACCTCTTTTCCTGGCTTGCCTAAAACGACAAAAGGAGTTTTCAGCTTTCTAAGCTTGGAACTTAACAGCTTTGCTTGGTGGTAGCATTACTTACCTTTCTTCCCCTCCCTTTGCATCAAAAACAGCCTTTTACCTTAACTTATGGACGTGAAGTGGAGAGCAAGGAGTAGAGGGAAAGAACTGAACTGATGGTGGAGGCTGGAGGAGGTTTAAACCACACGTGTGAAGCGGTAATTGAAGTAATTTTATTGTTTGGACTTTCTTCTGGTCATCCTAAATCATCAGGAAGTTCTCACTGCTTAGTCTCCCTTGTTAGTTGAAAGGATGGTAGAGACTTGGGCTGCTGCAGCTGGCCATGAAATGGCTCTCTGCCTGGTTGAGTCCCCTCTCGCCCCCAGCTCTCCTGCTGGCTTTCATTTCCATTTGGAATATATATGGGATGATGGGCACACATGACTCAAGGGAGCAGGAAGAATTTATGGCCAGCAGGCAGTATTTAGTACAGATGTGCAGAACAGCAACTATCAGTTGCCAGCAAAACCTCTGGAGATATACATCATAAGAGAAAGTTGTCAGCAATTAATTTTCAAGGGCTAAGCTTCACCCATTTTTAACAGGAGTGTGAGGCACCACGGAGGGAATAAATCATTTGGATTCATAGGAGTTTTTATCTACTTTCCAGAGCAAGTGTCACTGCTTCTTTTTCTGTTGCAACAGGTGAAATATCCTCCTTAACCACTGAAACAAATACCCTTAAAAGATCGAGACTTAACAAAAAACAAAAAAGCACCAAAAAACGGTGGAGGGTAGGCTTTTTCTTTTCTTTTTTTCTTTTTTTTTCTTGTGTGCAATCTTTGAATCCTTCCACAAAGAAAGATGCCAAATACGTAGATGAAAGGTCGTGTTGGTCTTGCAGCAGTGCTCGGGTGTCAGGCTGAGGGGGGATGCAAAGAGAAGGGCTCCCTCTCCCACCCTCCCTTTTTCTCTTGTTGTAAATGGTGCATGTGAGATGCCCGCTGACAGGATTGAGACTCCAATAAAACTTGCGTGTGATTTTTGTCATTTCTTTGCTTTGTTAGTCTTCTAGCCACAGGCGTCAGTGAGGCAATCCAGTCTCTTCACTGTAGAGATGCACCGTGGCATAATCGCAGTGCTGATTTATTGGTGGTTCGTGGTCCTAGCTAAATCGATAATGTTTTAATGAGTCCGTGTCAGGAAAGAATAGATTATATTCTTTCTGAAGAACCTCAATTCATCAAAGGATTTCGGCATGTTGCTTACAGTTAAGCATATGTTTAAGTCCAGTATTGCTAAGTACTGTTAAATGGCATACAAGTGTCTGTTAAATCATCTGGCCAGTCTCAAAGCACTTACTTAAGTTTGATGTTAAGTATGCACTTTGCTTAAGACTGATCTCAAAAGACTAGCACGTGGAACTTCTGTGGGCACGTGGCACGGTGCAAAACCGCACCTGGGGTGGCAAAATGGACTCAACGTTCCCGCCATGTGTCAGTGTTACAACACAGCTTTTTCTTTTTTAGCAATAGCTTTGCATCTTGGAATAAGCGTGACTTAAAGGATCAGGACGGGGGGGGGGGGAAGAAAGCTGTAACATTTGCTCTCTGGTGCTATGCAAACATCTGATGTTCAATGTGGCTTTTAATACTAGTGAAGTTAATCGTTGCTATTAAAGTCAATAGTTATTGTCCTAATATTAATAAAGACCATCCTATAATTTAAAAAATCCACAAATTTTCATGAATTTGGAATATTGTCAGCTCCTGCCACTGCATTTTGCATTTAAGAAGCAGAACAATACTAAGTGTAAGGTATAGTAAAAGCTTCTGCAAGTCAGAGGCAGCTCTTTCACTAATGTAAATTGGGGCTGCTCTGCTCCCATCACTAGAGCTGCCTTGAGCTCCCCAAGGTGAGAAACTGGTCTGGGAGGCTGAGGAGATAAAGAACTTCAGCAGAGTCATTGCAGAAAAATTCCACTCTGTCGTATTTCTCTTTATTACTCTTTCCTCTGTGGCCATGATGGGATTAGTGATATTTCCATTTGTCTATTTTATGTATTTTGTTTTCCCTTCCTCTGAAAAATGATTGCAGAATGAAAAGTTTGTCAGGCCTGGGAGTTCAGCAAAACTCTCTCCAGAATTAATTTCATACTGTGGAGAGTGAGCAGGCATCTAGGAAAAAGCACTATTTGATTAAACTTTTTGTTTTAATATAAGAAAATGTTTATTTTAGCTTGTTGATGGGTGTAGGACAGAGGTGCGTGGAAAAGGCAGTATTTTTATTTGTCAAATGCCTGAAGACTTAAAAGCAAAGAAGCAGCAATAAGTAGGAAGCTGAGGAAACAGAAATTTTGCCACAGCTGTTCTTTTTTCTTTCCTTTTTTTTTTTTTTTTTTAAGTGTCA
The DNA here is from genome assembly GCF_028389875.1 of Rhea pennata. Classification (NCBI taxonomy): domain Eukaryota; kingdom Metazoa; phylum Chordata; class Aves; order Rheiformes; family Rheidae; genus Rhea; species Rhea pennata. The sequence goes on from NC_084685.1 coordinate 7,566,085, forward strand.
GAAATTCTGTGGTGAAGAAGAAAAGCATTAGGAACAAGTGCATTGTCCTTAAAAAAACCCACAAAACAAGTTAGATGAACTGCGCTGCGTCAGAGCTCGAGGCCCAGCAGAGCCAGATTCAATCGGGTCTAGCACGAAATGGCTCTCCTGATTTTACCATCTCTCCGTAGAGACTCTCAAGGCCTTGATCTAATTGAAGGGGTTTGTTCTGACACCTGCTGCAATCATAGCTAAATACTTTCCATGTAAAATCAATGCCGGTGATGAAGCCTGTGCTGCTCTCTTGTTTCCACACTGCTTCTCTAGCACTGGTTTCCACTTGTTCCCCGTCGAGAGACCCTTGTGCTCTGCTGCTGCTCCCTGCCTCCGGAGGGTTTCCTGCGGTGGTTGTAGCCCAAATGCCTGTGTTGTGTTCCAGCTCCCTGCTTCTCGCCTCTCCGTCTCCGGCTGACCGACCTGTGGAAGGAGATCAAGGCGTCTGCAGCGTTCGCTGGCTCGATAACCGGGGGAGGGATCCCGTCGGATCCTGCTGCCCGACACCATCGGAGATTTTCTGGAGGGAAGCGCAACGCGCTGCATGTGTCCGTGCCAAGCACACGCAGATAAGAAGAGACCCTCCTCCCTCCACGTTATCGATTGCTGATGAATGATCCCCTCTTCCTTCAAATTAACTCTGCGGGGATTGATTGCGCCCTGAGCCTTAGCCCTTCCCAGTCCGACAGCGCTTCCTCGTTCGTATAACGTGGCCCCTTTTCTGCAGCCGGCCAAGCCCTCTGCCTCTCCCCGCAGTGGGAGGTGAGGGACAGGTTTTGGAGAGAGGGTGCGGGGGCAGCTGCCCGCTCGCTGGGGCAGGGTAAACCCCTCTGGTGAAGCACGGCCACGGGCAGAACGGCGGAGCTCTGCTCCTGCTCGGGAGCGGTGGTGTCCAACCTCCTCCCTGACGGCCCCGGGGACCTTGCGCCGTGCGCTGCTGCCCGCCCCGTGGGCAACAGGAAGGTGCTTAACAAATGACCCTTGGCTCAGCAACTTCATGTGCGATCGCTGATCTGCAAATGAAATTTCAATATTGGATTTGATGGTTAAATAAGTGTGCGCGTCGAAGAAATTGTAGCCAATAGCCAGCGCCTCCCAAAAACCCCGGGGGCTGATGAGGAGGCAAAGGCCTGGAAACGCACCCTGGCAGATTCCTTGAAGTAGTTAGCAAAAAGGCTTTGTAAATGCAGATTTATTAGTGCTGTTGTATTACGTCTTATCCTCTGCCACTGCGCGTGTGGCTGGAGCTGAGTGAGAGGAGAGGGAAGAGCCACGCAATTAGTTGTAAATTCTGCCTGAAGTTCTGGAATCAGTAGGTAAATCTCAGCTTTTTGCCCTTGGATAACAGCAAAGTAAAATACTCATCAAATAATTTCTTAGAAAAATACCATCTTATTAATCATCTAAGCTATCTGGAGCTCTTTACCCGTAGCTAGAAGATCTGATAGGTGGATCTTAATGTGATACTATCCAAGTGGCCCCTCTTAGACCCCAGCGTGGTGAAAGGGGGCAGATTCCAGCTCCCCTTCCGCGGGGATCGTGCAGGGCTGCCAGTCCGGCCTGTTTTGAGTCAGGATTCCTCCTTTGGGAACAGTGTGGCAGAACTGGTCCCTTTCTGGGGAAAGAGCAAGGAATAGTTATGTGGCTGTGTTTCACTGGGGGTTTTTTTATTTGTTTTCTACAGCCCAGGTCTTAAAAGCAAGTGAAAAGTAACTAAATCCACTTGGTTTTTAACAGAAGGAAACGACTGCTTTTGGGGCTGCCGAGAACTGCAGAACCGTAGGTGCCGGTTGCCTGACAGCCTCCTCGCCAAAAACTTTCGGTAGATCCATGTACGTGGCATAAGCATCTTGTCCAAATGGATTCTGGACCCGTCTGCTTTCTCCGATGGTCAAAGCCGGGAATGTGCACACCGGTGCTGCAGGGCTCGTCCTGCTGGGCGCGAGCGTGCTGGCGGAGCAGGGGTGGGGTGGGTCCTTCGGGTTTGGTTGCACAAAATGAACTTAAATGAAGCAGCCAAAAAGAGCTTATAAATGTGTTGTCTCTATTGTGTGTGTCCGATTAAGGAACAAAATTAGCACTGAGCTGAGACCCAGCAGCCTGCCTATGGAAAATCGGATCTGTCCCTTCCCATTCAGGCAGGTTTGTGGTTATCTGCTGCAAAGGGAATTGTTGGTTTGTTTTCTGTAACAACTGAGATGTGCTCTGAGATCCTCCATTTGAGGAACTGCACGGTATCTACAGCTGACTGTCACTCCTGCAAATCCTGCTTATGCTTAAAGTGAAGAATTGCACTTGAGTGCAGAGCTCTTACTCCTAATCGACTGGAAGGACCATGCTGCAAGGTCTGGGTGTGGGATTATATGGCTTTAAAAACTGCAGATTGTGGTGGTGGTTCTGTAGGGCTTAAGAGAGCCAACGCTTCTAAATTGGGATGTTTTTAATTTCTGGGGGTAAAATTCCCTTGGGAAAATGCATATGCTGTTGTAAGGCTTAGAGGTGATTATAATCTCCTTTTTTGACACCGCACTGTTGGGAATGAATGCCAGCATTTCCATTTCAAGGTTTATTTGATTATTTTTCTCATTTTGCAGAACATTATTACATTAACCCTCCACTCTTGAATCCTTATCCTACCATGGCATTTATGCATGAGAGGGACTGTGCTCTGAAAGGAACATCAAACTGAAGAATGCTCCATGATGATAGAAAGGCTTCTGTTTATCCTGTGTTTTTGGAATAAGAGCTTGTTTTTGGCTTTAGTAGCAAAAGCAACCTAGATCGGTTCCAAAATGTAATCTGAACCTTCAACTACAAATTTCAGATCTTTATTGAGGGCTGAAGGTACTCAGTTGGGCCTTAGAGGTTATTTTATTTGTTTCTATAGGAGTTATTTTTACATCATATATACAAACACAGAGAATATGCTTCAAATGCAAAAAAAAATTGAAATTCAGGCAACTTAATTCTTTCCTATTTGTGCATCTGCTTTATGATACGGCCTTTAATTGCATGAGCATATGCTGAGGCTGGGGTTTAAATTCCACACTTCTGAGTGAAAACAGTGGCTCTGCGCCATCAGATGGTGTCCAAATCCTCTGGCTGATACATTTGCGTGTTACAACCATGCGAGCAGGGGAAAACAAACTCCCCTGATCTTCCCAGAGGACATCACTGGCCAGGTGACTGGAGCGGTGACGGGGGAGCCTGTCTCTGCCTGCTCTAGCCCTCGCCCAACCCTCACCCCACTCAGGGTCCGGAGGTGCAGGCGGAGACTACTCCAGTCTTAAGCAGCACCCCAAACTCTCTGCCTCCGGACTTTCTGACTGGACCAGGATTTATTTCTGGAGATCCACCTTCCTTTCTTAGATGAGTTAGACATCACTGACCTTTGCATATGTGGAACAGCTAAAGATGCTTTTTCACTCACTTGGAAGAGGCCCAAATATTGCTGTCTCTACCTCTTCCTCCCTCTCACCCTTCTGGCCTATTTGCACACTGACCTGACTGCAATTCAGTTTCTGGTTCATTCTTCAGGTTCACACAATTCTACGTGATCTTATTTGCTTGTTTTTAATTAAATCTCATCACTTCACAAGAACCCCAAGGAAGAACTCACCGATCTTCAACTTGATTTTTTATTTATTTATTTTCATTAAGATGAAGCTTATATGCCAAGTTTCCAAAAGCTTTTGCTAAATGTACCTTGCTTTTTTGCAAGGCCCTTCTGAACGGACAGCCTAGTCCTGCCGTGGGGATATGGACCCTGCAGACTTGTCTCCACTTCAGATTGTAGCAAGTAGGGAAAGCAATGAAATCCTCTGTTACAGAGTCTGCATAATATATAGTATTTTTTTTTAAACTCTAGTTATTATACATGATCTTGGCATAAAAACCTGAAGGAAGAAGATTCTTCATATAGAGCAAGCAATTCTTCTTAGACCTTATGAAATTAATTATTTTATATCCCTTAACTGAAACCTGTAACTCTGTGTAATTGGCAGGAGAAGCCCCACAGTAACAATCACAAGGTCTCTTATTGTTTCCTCTAGTACTCCGCTGTGGGAATGCTGGAAAAACAGCCTCCCGTTCTGGTGTTTATTGGCAAATGTTTAAATAAATCACGCCAGCTTGTACAATAAGCTGAACGATAAATAATTTTTTCTTCTCTTGAAATGTTAAAAATATTGCAGGATTGAGAAAGGTAAAGATGGGCAGGTTTTGCACTAGCCTTGTAGCAGGGCTGTGGTTTATAGCTTACAAGAGCCGTAAGACGTGGCTGGAAAATGTGGTTTTCTTCCCAGGTCTGCCAGTACCTCACTGTGTGACCATGACAGGTCAAAGTACTGCCCTGTGCCTTAGTGTCCCTATATATAACATAAGGAACTGTTCCCTGCTTCACAAGTCTGTTCTGACAGCTGGTCTCACCGTTCATTATGTCAAAACAAATGACTTATATTAAGACTCTTTATAGTTTGAGCCTGTCTTTGCCTTGCGTATTCTGTTAAAATAGTCCATTAATTAATCACTTCCACCAGTGCTTGCAGCCCGGTTGGAGGGAGCCTCTCCAGCAGCCCCCTCTGTGTGGCTCCCATCTCCCCTGCGGTGTTCCTTGGTACCCAAGAATTTCTCATGCTCTGCTTTTCAATCCATTAACAGCAAACGCTCCTGCGCTGCCTTCAGCTCCCAGAGCACTAGCATGAATGGCCCCTGTTACCCTCCATCAACCTAATATACTTTGGTTCACTCTCATCCTGAAGGAGTTTGGGTAGCTTTGTCAGAGACCCAGCTGTTCAGATGCCTCTTCCAGCTGAGCTAAGCCACGCACAGGCTCTTAGCCGTGCAAGGAGCTTGAATGGAGCGTATTTACCTAAGGGCTGCCTCTGACATTCTGTCTCACAGGCCCTCTAAAGCTGCCTCCCTGTAGCAATTTGATGTATTAAGATATTTTTTCCTATCTGCCTCTAATTTCTGTCTATTTATCTCCCAGGTGGAGTCTACTGTGACAAGCTAAGCAGAGCAATGCATCTGTAAACACTAACAACTCTGCCACCCTGACGTCTTCCCTCCCAGCCCTGTCTCCAGCTGAGGTTGTAGCACAGTTAGGGAGAAGGGGAGGGATAACAGAGTATTACTTAACATCAGCCCTTGGAGCTCAGTGATGGGACAGTTAAAGTCAAGGGAAGTGACAAAGCAAAGGATCACTGATAAATGTGGTATCTTCATCCTGCTACTAGAAAGAGCAGTGATTCAGTGATGACAGAGGAGCCTACGCTGATTTAATGCTTTGGTAGGAAAGCTCGGGATGCATCCTCAGCTGGAACAAGCTGGCCTCATTCTGCTGCAGACCTTGAATTTACTCGTAAAGGTCCATAAGCTTGTATGTTGTGCTCCATTGGACTCAATGGCTGGTGATACAGACCTAACAAATGGAACAGGAGTAGACTTAACCACGTACTTGCGATTTAGCATGCAAGTGTTTTGCATCTTGAATATCCAAATGTAAATTTTCCCACTGTTGTTTCTCCATAAGGAGGATGACTGCCCCTGAAGATGTCCATTTCACTGAAAAGCACTGCTGGTGAAAAGGTCCACATCTTTTGACATAAACCACAATTCTGAAGATAATTTAAACAAAATGTAGTTTTTAGGGGGTCATTGAATTTCTTTTTTCATCGCTTCTCCCAAGAGAAAAAAATATCCCAGTGAGCTTGATAGGTAGTCGTTTCAAGGGAGGAGAGCTCCTGTTAAATTAGTCATTTATGAACTATTAAAATTCAGTAAGTGACCTCAAAGATAAAGCCTTCTATACTCGTTTTCTGTTTCGTAGGCAGATTATTTTGTAAAAATTAGGTCAAGAGGCAGCATAATTATCTGGGATGGATGGGAGGACTTGAGAATGTTTGGATGGAGGTGGGGTGGCTCACCATGGGAATCCCCTAATTGTCTTCTCCAGTGACACTGACTGGAGAGAAGAAAGCAACTATGTGAATGATTAGTGAGGGCGCAGGTTTAGTGTGTCTCCTGCCTGACTCTCTCTTTCTAGCCATAGCTCTTGCTAATAGTAGTTAAGGAAAAGCGCCTTTACGCTGGTTGTTCAGGTTAGTATCAGAGTGGGTGTAGGATGCTCCTTCTGCAACACAAAGACGCTGCAGTGTCCAGGTGCTCAGATGTTTGGGAGGGTGGCACAATCCCGAGCAGAGCTTGCAGCAGGTGCTTGGCCCAGCAGGTGTGTCCGGCTGGGGCGGCCAGCTGCATCCGTGCAGGCAGATGTGCCCTGTGCTTTAGAAGGGCCAGGGTCACAGCCTATTGATGGGAGATGCTGCTTAAATAGCAGAGCCTAGAAACATCCTCAGATAGTGCTGTGAAATTGTGTTTGTGTGGGTTGCTGAAGTGGAGGGTGCTTTAGATGTAGCATATTTGACCAGGATTGGATCAGAAGTGTTTATCCTAGCTAGAAGCACTATAGCTGTGTAACCCGGCTATCACTCTTCCATCTGTCACTATTGAACAAAACTTAGGTTTGAACAAGAACATCCTACTTTGGGATTTGTTTGTACTTTGTTAAATCCAACACACAGGGTTTCTTCCTTCATTTGCTTTCAAAGACCTAGTTTCACCTTCCCCACGACTCTGGGATGCCAATTAAGTAGCTGGAAACAGGGAGGGCTGGGGATATTATTGATTAGGGCTCTAATTGCTTATCTCTCCCTGCTGTCCGAGTGAAATGGGCTGTATGGAGATGCACTGAGAGAAATAGAGATGTGGCTGCCTGCCACTCAAATTAAAATGTACATTGGTCCTCAACACCAGTGCTGCAAGGATATTTTTGAGCTATTGTTTGCCACCAGCACTGGCTTTGTCTTGCTCCCGTTGTCTCCCCTACCCTCACTGTTTCTAGCGAGGCATCACCTTCTGGTGAGCCAAGGCTGCAGGGGACAGAGAGCAGAGCCCATGGCTGGTGTACACCGCTCACCACTGTGAGCGCCTGCGAGGGGCCGGGCTCCCAAACAGCCATGCTGCGGCGTCCAACTGACCAGGAGACCCATGGTGTAAACTCTTCAGTAAATAATTTCCTTCCTTCTTGGAACCAACACTTGGAAATTCTCAAGCATCGCAAGGGAGCAAAGGCAAGTTCACATACATCTCTGAACACCACAGTTAGTTTTTTGAAAATCCCCATTTAAAAAGGAGTTAATAGGTTGAAAATGTTACCTTTGAAGTTTTAGCTGATCACAACTTTGCTCACCAGTCATCCTGACAAGCAGAGGAAACCTCACTCAGAGACTTAAAAAACAAACCCCACAATACCAGTGAGAAGTGGACAATTGTCAAAACCCAGTACTTTCAGAAAAAAAGACCCTCTCCCCATACTTCTGGGCTGCTTGGCCAAGGGTGCATTAGGTCATTGACAGCCAGGAGGCCCTGAAAAAAACAGGCCAGTAATTTGTTAGTCACAGCAGGAAACTTTGCTCCCACTAAGAGCAAGGGGATGACGACAGAGTTGTCTAATTGACCAGGCAAATGTTTACTGATGTTCACAAGAGGATTTCACATCCATATTTGAGAGTGCTAAAATAAACCCCTGAAGTAAAGAAAAAGCTGAATTTCATTCACAGCCTCTGCACAAAACTGTACAACCTGTCTGTGGACAAGAAGCTTCACACTGGCTCTCTGCTTGGGGTGAATTTCATTAGAATGGGCTGATAATTGCAATGTAAAGATAGAAACAAACAGGGTGAATTTACCTTCAAGGCCCATGAAGGACAAGGTCAAGCTAAACAGGGGACAATATCAGATTTTTCTCCTCAAGACAAAGTTTTGGTGTAAACACCAGAGTGCTTCTTGACCTCCAGACATCAGCCTTGCCAGTATTCAAGGCTAACAATAGCTCTTTTCTGCAAAACGTATCTGTTTAGTGTGGATGCTTCACTTTCCTCGCCATAGTGTCAGGAAAAGTGGCCTTCAGGAAAGTACCTTGGACTGTGGTTCAATGAGTGTCTTATGTTAGCCTAGTATGATCATACAGAACTATAGAATGGTTGGGGTTGGAAGGAACCTCTGGAGATCATCTAATCCAAACCCCCTGCTCAAGCAGGGTCACCTAGAGCTTGTTACACAGGATGACATCTAGGTGGGTTTTGAATATCTCTAGAGAAGGAGACTCTACAGCCTCTCTGGGCAACCTGTTCCAGCACTTTCACTCTCACAGGAAAGTTTTTCTTCCTATTCAGGTGGACTTCCTGTGGTTCAGTTTATGACCATTGCCTCTTTTCCTGTTGCCAGGAACCACTGAAGAGAGTCTAGCTGCATCCTCTTGACACCCTCCCTTAAGATTTTTGTAAACATTGATAAGATCTCCTCTTCTCTGGGCTAAACAGGCCCAACTCTTCCTCACTGGGTAGCTGCTCCAGTCCCCTGATTATCTTCGTAGCCCTGCGCTGGATTTTCCAGTAGTTTCATGTCTCTGGAGTCCAGAACTAGACACAGTACTCCAGATGAGGCCTGGGTTGAGTAAAGGGGATGATCTCCCTTGATCTGCTGAGTACACTCTTCCTAATGCATTCTAGGATACCGTTGGTCTTGGCCACAAAAGCCCATTGCTAGCTCATGGTTAATTTGTTGTCCACCAGGACTCCCAGGTCCTTCTCTGCAGAGCTGCTTTCCAGCAGGTCAGCCCCCAGCTTGTACTGGTGTGAAGGGTTATTTCTCCCTAGGTGCAGGACCCTGCACTTGCCCTTGTTGAACCTCAGGAGGTTCCTCTCCGCCCAGCTCTCCAGCCTGTCCAGGTCCCTCTGAATGGCAGCACAGCCGTCAGGTGCATCAGCCACTGCTCCCAGCTTGGTATCATCAGCAAACTCACTGAGGAGGCACTCTGTCCCCTCATCCAAGTCTTTGATGACTAAGTTGAACAAGAATGGACCCACTACCAACCCCTGGGGGACACCGCTAGCTACAGGCCTTCAACTAGACTGCACCACTGATCACAACCCTCTGAGCATTGCCTTCAGCCAGTTCTCAATCCACCTCACTGTCCACTCACGTAACCCACACTTCCTGAACTTTCCTATGAGGATGTTATGGGAAACAGTGTCAAAAACCTTGCTGAAGTCAAAGTAAACAACATCCACTGCTCTCCCTTCATCTACCCAGCCAGTCATTCAATCATAGAAGGCTATCAGATTGGTTAAGCATGATTTTGCCATGGTGAATCCATGCTGATTACTCTTGATCACCTTCTTTTTCTTTATATGCTTAGAGATGCCATCCAGGATAAAGCTTAGAGAATGCTGAGATGAGCTTCTCTACAATTTCTGATGTTGAGTTTGGGCTTTAGGCCATCTTTTTGAAACTGGCAATATCCTCTGAAAACAAGAAACAGGAAGGCTCCTGAACACAGGAAGCCTAATTTCTTACAGATTTATGTCTTGTGACTTTGTGTTGCAAGAAGGTGAATGCATCTTGGAAGAGAACTGCAGCCATCTGTCAGAGCCGGCTGGAACTGCCACACAGGTTCAGGAGAGCTTGAGGAGGAGGGTGGCAGGCAGGCAGTGTACCTGGACACCCCCATGCTGAATGCTGTTGCGTGGTTCGTTTCTGTCTGAAAGCACATTAGCTAGACTGCTGAAGCCTAATCTTGGTGCATAAAGAGAGGAACTGATTTGCCAATGTTCTCAGCTCTCACTGACTTAAATAGGACTACAAGAGTCACCAGAGTGTGTCAGCCCGTGCACCGAGTGCAGCCTGACATACCTGACAGTGATCGGCACCTGCTCCCCTGGAGCAAGGGTGCACAGGACCACAGCAGACAGTGATGATCTGCTCCCTCTCGCTGCTTTGAAGAAGCAGCTCTATCCTTAACTTAAGCTCAGTATTTGTCAGTTTTACCCAGTACTTGGGCCTGGACTTCCTCACAGCCAAAGCCCAGCTTTGGGATGGGACTGGGATGCTACGTGGAATGGTGTCTATCCCCACTTGTGCTGACTCATTTCTTGGTTTCTCCTACTCGATGCCAGAGATCAGCCTGAGTCAGAAACCAATCCTCTGTCCAGCTTTGCTGTTTCTGAGCTAAGCTACATTTGGAATCAGCCAGAGCCACATTCAGTAAACATGGATGCTGGTTTTTCTCAAAGTGCTTGGGGAATCTGGAGTTTAAGGTCCTATGGAGAGGTGAGCTATGGGGAAGGTGTGTGCTGCACACAGCTGTGTTAGCTGTGCTAATCTGAGCTGGCAGCAGCACAGCCACGGCCCCCAGTTTGGCCTGTGTGCAATGTGGCTGAGCACTGGGAAAGGCCTAAGTAGTGCAGTTTTCATTTTCCACTTGCTCCTGGAAGCGCAGATAAATTTTCTGGGCTCTCTTCAAGTGCCCTCGTACTTGGAGGACTATCATGGAACAGGAACTAGTTAGAAAGTATTGAAGGGTTATAAAATCTTTGTATTACGCCATTATCTGAGGTCTGGGGACAAGGTTAATTAGCAAAACCTGAATTGATTCTTCGAGGAAGGATTTTTCATTATTTTTCAAACATGGGCAGTGTCTCCCGGAGATCGGAGTGATCACAGCTTCACCTGCTGGGGGAACTGCGCAAGTGGTCATTGCTCACTAATCCACCTTACGGTGCCGGCAGTGTGCGGCAGGTTAGGATCTCCGGCATGGTGCTCGGTGAGATGTTCTTGGGCTGATGAGAGAAAGGCGTGAACGCGCCCAAACCACTGCTCCAGGGATGCAGAGAGGAACGGAGTGGTGTGCCCCTGCCCTTGCCCAGTTTCTGTTTGCTTCTGAAGATTTGCTGCTATTCGACAGCAGGTCAGTATCAGAGGAGTTGGAGGCCTGAATGTTCCTATGGAAGTGGGGGGCAGGATGATTTGGTAGTTACAGTGCTGAAAGGGATGTCTGGGAACCTGGGCTTTGGTCCTCGCTTTGCCCCGACCTGCAGTGCAGCTCTCTGAGTCCTTTTGCCTCTCTCCTGTCTCTTTAGATACCAAGAGAGGTGAGTGAAAGGCGAAGTGGGGAGCAGCAGGTCCCCACCTCTGCATCTACCCGCGCGTGGCTTTTGCTGGCGGCACCACGGAAGGGTCACTGCAGCGGGCAGAGCTCTGCCTCCTCGCTTGGGAGCCACCATTCCGTAGAGCAGCAAGCCCTGAAGTTCGCGGGAGGGCGAGCACAGCTTGGAGTTGGATAAAATGGACAGGATGGCAGCAATAGGAAAGGCTCTCAGCTTTTCTCGTAAGCAAGCAAAAACTGTAGTGGGAGAGGTGGCTTGTTCCTGCAGAGCGGCTCCTCTGGCGCTAAGCATGTTCATGTGTCAGTGTGGGGAGCCACGAGCTGTATTGGTGAATCCACCTGATAAGTAACAGTACATTGTGCCTCATGTATGTTCAAAAGGAAAATGTCATTCACCAAAGATATCAGCCTACTTTGCAGAGTCTCTTTATTCTTGTTTTACTGAGTCACAAAACGAGAAGGGAGGTTGGGCTGCCAGGGCTCGTGCTGGAGAGAATCTACGGAAAGTTGCTGGCCAGCTCTGCTCAGGGCTGTGTGTTTTTGTTGAAATTTGCTGATGTGATCCCATCAGTGAAGTGAACAGAATGGATCTGTTGGCAGATAAAAATAGAGGGTCCTGATCCTTTCCCAGGCTTGGTGATATCCTGCTGCCCATAACAAGGCTGGAAGGAACAGCCCCTTTCTACGTGTCTGCTGGCCCAGCAAAGATTACATGTCTCACCCAGAAGTATGCGATGGGTGGCATGATAGGAAGAAGGCATCAGCCCAAACCACAGACACAGGGTAGAACTATAGCTTGGAGCAGGCTCCTAAAGACTTGTTCATTTTGTTGCTCAGCTGTGCCCATCCTGAGCTGTGTTTCGGGCACCCAAGCCCGTGTGCATTGGTAAGATGTTTTAACCCATCTGCTAGGAGATGATTCTAAAGGTGCATTTTATCCAGTGCAAACTGCTGGCATATGCACATGCATGCGTGAGGCATTCATTGGAGCTGGCAGGCTGGAAAAATAACAGTGTCCTCAGGGAAAATAGATACTCCCTTGTTGGTACCTTCCTTCCCTCTGCTGGCAGTTTCTCTGCACATATCACAACTTTCATTCTGCTGCCCCTGAGAGCCAGAGAGAAAGATAAAACATTCTCATCACAGTGATGTTATTTTGCTTTCAAAGTTCTCTCTGGCTTTCATACACAGTTGTTGATATAGAGAGCTATAGATGTCACAGATGTGGATATATGGATAGAGACATACAGCTGAGTTTGACAGCTGGGTGTCTGACTCTTTTCCATCTCAAAATCGGAGACCTCTTCTCTGCCATCATTTTGATTTCATGCCCTTACTGACTCCTTTTGAGAGGATTGGGAGTTGTGTAGAATTTGAGGCTTCATTTCCAATGAACTTGTTGGATCTCAGCTCACATCAGTGAACTCGTTAGGAAAATCAACATTAGTGAACCTCTCTTGATTATAGAAGATGTCAGGGCATGCTGTGTCTCAGGGTCTGTGCTGCCTTGCCGCTGCAGAGGCTTTTCCCCCTGGTAATGTGGGAGTGTATGCTGTCAGGATCTATCACGCTGATCTAGACCCCTCTGCTGACACCACACAACCGTGGGGTATTGCACTTTGTAGTGCAGCAGTGAGAAACCTTCGCTGGAATCCAGATCAATTTACAAGCAATTCTTTTATCCAGAAGACAGCTCTATGTTCTTCTCTTGCACTAGTGTAAATCAGGAGCGATAGCGTTGAGTTCAGTTGCTGTGACTGTATGCTTATGCTTGGTGCAATCAGAAAAACACCACCAAAATCAGTGGGAAGGGTCCTGAGCCTGGCGCAGCAGGAGCAAGGGGCAGGAGCGCGGGCCGGCGAGCTTGCCGGGCTGTGGAGCGGGCAGTCGGGCAGCTCTGTGTCAGGCGCTCTCCAGGCTGTGCTGTGGCTCCGTGCAGCACCGTCGGCACCAAAGTGTTTCCTGCTGCAAGGGCAGAGAAGCAGCATTGCTGCAAGTACAGCTGGAGCTGTACAGCGGAGGCTCAGCGCCCCCCTCCTCCCGCTTGTTTCATGTTTAATTAGCTGGCGTGGGAAGGACGGATTGGATAGAACAAGGAACAAGGAGGGAGAGGGAAGGTTAATCTATCCTCTAGCCTTGCTATTCCTTCTCCTTGTGATCTTGTGAAGCAAGGAGCTGATGTGTCCTTTGAAGTGCAAAGCACTCCCCGTCCTTCCCTCCAAAGCAATCTCACTCCTCCTCCTCTTCCCCCCAGTTTGGTCCAGCTGCTCTCTGCAAAGAGGGGCTGGTGGGTGACACCTGGGGCTGGCCCGCGCTGGGGCACACCAGCAAAGGCTGAGCAGCATGCTGCACTTCAGGGTGGCCTTTCTAGGCACCTTCAAAACCAGGTACCTGCTCAGATGGGCCTGAATTTTTGGGATGCTGCCTAGAGTTAGTGTGAGGAGTTTGGGAACGCTGAAGTAGGAGGAAGGGTTTGGGCTATCGGAGGGAGCAGGGGAACAGCAGCGACGTGCCAGGCAGTGTGGGGGAAAGGCAGCGCTGCCCGGGGCTGCGGGATGCCGTGCAGCTTGCACTGGGTCTAGGAGCCCTGGCTGTGATACTTCGGGTCCCCTGGGACCTCAGGTGAGGCAGGAACTGCCTCGTGCTCCCCTTTTCCCCGTCAAAGGTGAGCTGACATGAGCCTCTGTCACTGGTGTTTTTAAGGAGAACAAGTGAGCCAGGCTCCTTCTCTAATGATCTCCAATAGCTCTATTCAATTTTTCAATAAACTCTTTTGGAACAACAACTTGGGGATACGGAGGACATAAAAGGAGGGCTGTTATGGCATGGCTTAACGAACACCCCTTTCCCCAGGACCCATGTTCTCCCAAGTCATAGTAATTGAATTGTTTTAATATTAATATTTTCTCTGGAGCTCTGCTGATGGGAGGGAGGAGGAGATGTTTCTTCCAAAATTGACTTAAGCTAATGCAGAAAGTATGAATAAATCTCTCAGAGATTATAGCCCATGGAAAGCTCCTGTGAATATCAGAAAGCCATCCTTACTGTTATGGGAGCTTTGATTGAATTACAAATTTGAGGCAACTCCAAAGCAACAGTGATTAAGTCTTTTCTTTTCCGCTCTCTCTTGTTGTGGCTTCTTTAAGTGCTAAAGTGTTTCTAATAATTAGAAAACTCCCTGTCCCATTGGTAAGTAGTTATAATTGGCATTGTGTCCACGCAGATGGTTATGCACCAGAGCAGACGACCTGTGAAGAGCGAGCCCTTTCCAATGATGACAACCCTTATCGTTCGTTATCTCCAAGGAAAACCCGTGGCACGCAGGGTTGTGGAAGGAACCGGCTGAGATACGGAGAATGCAGTTGCAGAGCGATACAGCGTGCAGCAGGTGCTGCACCGAGCACTGCAGTGGGTGAAGGCTCCGACTGTCTCCTCCACACGTGGCTCCTGTTACTGCTTCCTTTACAATGTCCAGAAATGGTGCTTTGTGCCCCGTCGTGGGGAGGAGATCAGGGACGAGCAAAGGCAGGGAAAGGAGCAGCGCCCTGGGGGTCTTGGGCTGCAGGTCGGACTTGCCTCTCGGCAGTCCCCCAGGACCCGCGTGTGTCTGCTGGGAAGGAGTGCAAGGTGCACGAGGGCATGGCCTCTAACTTAGCGCTTTGAAACGAGGCTTTTCCTGGCTAAGAAAACGGGGAAATGGTATGGAAATAGCACAAGTCCTTTCCCCAGTGCACAAAGCATTTCCAAAAGGTGAGAGGAGGATACTGCCCTACTGGGCTGGGCTGGGCTCTTCCTGGCGGATATATGTGAGCTGTAGCTGCGCCCACAGTGACTGTGGTGTTTGATTAACATTGTCACTGCGCTGCCAGTATCTAACTCATTGCTTTGTAAAACATTGTTGGTATAAAGACACTATAGAAATCACCTTATTCAGTTCCCTTCTATTATACTGGGGATAAAAAAAAAGGCATTGTAACACAGAAGCTTTGCATCTCTTGCACTGCTATCTATATGAAGAAGACAGCTGTGGTCTTTACAAGCCCTTGACAAGTGATTTTTCCAACAATCGGATGGGAGAACATCCTCCGTTAGGTTTATAATTGATAATATCCCACTGTCGAAATACCCCTGTCAGTTCTGCAGGCAGGTAAAACTATATCATATTGATATTTTGTAGCAGTTTTCATAGGCAGCATCTGAAACCATGTCCTCCCCCCAGCAGATAAAAGGTTAGAGAAAAACACGTATCAGCAGAATCTAGCCTTCGGTCTCAGCATGGGAGAGAGGAGAGGAGCTGCGCTGCAAACCTTCCTGGTCCTGTGGCTCTGCTTTGTGCATGCGACAGATCACATACTTATTTGAAGCCTCTGCTAAGGCCTGGCAGACACACTCCACACTGGGGGAATGCAGCTGGATGTGAAAATGTCTGTATCCCAGAGGGGTTAAAATAATGAATAGGGAAATTCAAATGATCTAACCCAAGTCATAACGCTGACTTTTTAAACAGAGAAGGCAATTAACTATTGGACATTACAGAAAATGCTGTGATTGATCCCCTCCTCACTGGAAATGTTTTGAAGATGAGTGCAGACTTTGTACAGGATTTTATAATGTACAACCAGCCTGTCAAGCATGGTGCAGGGGTATCTAAGTGATGCACCAGCATTCACAGGGGTGAGGAGCCCCGCTGGAGGGATCAGAGGACCCCACACCTTGTTTTACCACCTGTAGCATGGCTGCCTAGAGGTCTCCTGGCAGAGATGCCATCATGACTAAACCCCTCTGGTTTCAGGCCCATGAGCAGGATCTATGATCTGCAGTAGTGCCAAAGCGGAGTACATGTACAGTGAGGCTTCCTTTGAGTCTGCGTAGGTTAGAAGTGGCTCAGGATCCCTTAGAAACTAGGTCTCGTGTGTCACCAAGTGCTCTCCCCAAACCCAGAAATCCAGGGAATCCAAAGACTGGGGATCTCTTTTTGGAAAGTGTTTGCTGAAGAGAAAACCTAGGACACCCCAACACCTTCCTGCTTTGCCTTCTCTGTCCCGCTGAGAGCTTGGTGTCTTTCAGACACCGAAGGAGTGCCACCTGAATCAGCTTGCAGGGGTATCAGATACTTTGCCTTGACATCCAGGATCTTATTGAACTGTATCTCTTGGGTTGCTAGGGAGAGGAAGGCCTTGCTCCATCCAGACCACCAAATCCCATTTGCGTACTGGTATTAGAGGAGGGAAACAGGTTTTATACACAAGAGGCTGGAAACAGCTTGTCATGGAAGAGATGCAAAGGGAGAAGGAGACGGCAGGAATTATGGGCAAGATTTTGTTGCATCTATTTGAAGAGTTGCTGAAGATCTGAAGGTTGTAGGCACGTGAAAGGTCATATGAGTGCACTGATTCAATGTTCTCCAAGATAAAATAAAAATATAAATTAAAAAAAAAAAGGAAAAAGGAGATAGAAAAGAAAAGTAGCTCTGAAAGCAAAAGTAAATCATTCTGTTTTTGTTCTGAGCAGGTGGAAGTATCATGTGAGGCATAAGACAGGAGTGGACCTTGTGGGCTTCACAGCTCATCTCTCCCAACCTTGACTTGTGGGTGAAGGACAATGCAGCTTCCGCTTTCTTGCAGTCCTCAGCTTCTCTCTCTTCCCTTCTCTCTCTTATTTTTTTGACACAATACTCAAATCTATTGATTGCAAGAACAGTTACATGAAATTTCCAACGCCCTTTTTATTGCGCCCCATGAATCATGCCCTGCTCTGGTGGAAGCGAGTAGTGGATGCTCAGCACCGCCAGCCTCACTCCACAGCCCAGCCTAACAGGCTATTGGGTTGATTTGGACAGAGAGTTATTAATCCACTGCCTCACCCATTTAGCCCCCAATTAGCACCTTGCGCTGAGACACTGGGGCCTGCCTGCATTAGTACTTTCTGCTCTGTGACTGCTTCCCATTTGTTAATGTTATTGACTAACATTTGGAGTCAAATTAAAGACGTGTGGCTAATAGCAAGCTCTGAATTCTCTTCAGGGTTGGCTGCACTGAGTGAAATTAAAGTTCCCAACATCCCGTTCCCCTTCCCCCTTACTAATTAGCCTTCCCCAACTCTTAGAGGTTGACATTTAAAATTAACTCTTTTAAAATGAGTATTTTTGTAACCACAATGCACATCAACAGGAAGACAGGTAAAGGAAAAGTAACTCACAGGGGCAGGTAGGGTTGAGTTTTCCAGGGCATGCTCACTACGCAGTCCCCTCTCCTTTCCAGTTTGTGTGGGAGAAAGGAAATTTGGCATCCGTGGAAAACGCCACAGAGAAGAGGGCTGTGCTGGCACGGCAGGACTTGCCAGCACTGAGCTGGCTCGCGTTGCTCTGGCTTCAGGAGTGCAAGCAGGTGACCGAACAGCTTCTGGGGCTGGGGATGAAGGGCTGCAGCCCCCACGTTACCCGTGGCACGAGGGCTCATGCTCCTCTGTGCCGCAGGTTTATTTGTGTTCCTACTCCCGGATGTTGCACGGGGACCTTGCACCTCCGGAACGGTGTTGCAGGGTGCCCTGCAGCCGGACCGTGGTTGGCCTGTGACCAGCCTTGCAGAGTGCGGGGTCCCCGTTTGCTCCCGGCTGTGGGGGTTGGTCCCAGGTGGGAGCGAGCTGTAGCTCCGCTGTCTGCAGCTTCGCCTGGTGGCCTGGTCCGCGTGTCAGCGCATCACTTGAGGGGGTGGGAGAGCTGTCCTGGGCGTTTGGCTGCGACGGCTGGCGACGGCTCGCTGTGTCCGGCCAGGGCCTGGTGCCGCCGGCCGTGGCACTGCACGGTGCCACGAGGTGCAGCCTGCTCGCTTGCAGGCCACGCCGAGGCCCCCAGCCATGGCTCGAGCCCAGCTGGGCTGATGGAGCTGGAGCAGCTCCGGGGTCCTGCGTGCCTGCCGCGTCGGCCAGTCTCCCCACCCCAGCACTCCTCCAGCGCAGCGTCAGCCTCGAGGCCACCTTGCGTAGGGCCAGCGTCCCCATCTGGGACATGGCTGGGACACCCAGCCCTACTCACTGATGCACATGTTAACGCCTCAGAAGGGACCCTACGCTTGAACAGATGCAGTCAGGGGACCTCTTTTTTTCTAGCTACCCAGTGAAGGTTCCCACAGTGAGAGATTTCTCCCGTCAAGATGCAAAATCAATAAATTCTGGGCTAAGTCTGCAGATCCACAGCTGATGCTTGTGACTTAACCTACTCTGCTGAGCAAAATGCAAAGCGTAAATACATGAATTTAAGCAGCAGCATGTGACCAGACTGCCAGACTCTTAAACCCCGAATTTCCTGGATTTTGGTGGGTTTAAATCGAGATGGATCTAATAATAATGATACTTGGTACTTATTAGCCACTTTATCTTCAAAGCACTGTACAAACATTAATTAATTATAGACACAGACAGTGTCTGCAAATGTATAGCTGCAGATGCACACAGCTTCACTTCAGAGCCACACGGAGCTTTTATGTAGGAATCTGCCAGTGGGTGAGAGCACAAATTACATCTGCGGCAGCCCGGGGAGGGCAGGGCTGCTTTGGTCTGGCATTACCTGCTGCGAGCGGGAGTTGCACGGAAACGGCCCCGGCAGGTGATTAAAGAGGCAGCTTGTGCCCCGCGGGCGCTGGTACACGGGCCGCGGGGCCGCGGGTGCCCCCCGCGTGGGCGGCTGCGGCTTTCATACCTGCCCACACCCCTTTTCACACCAGTTTATTGACGCCTCCACAGCGAAAACGGAGGCCGGTGGTGGTTAACGCTGTAGCGCTGGGTGCCGGCTGGGCGCCCCTTGGTGCCTGAGCTTCCGAGCAGCGAAACGGGGAGAGGGACACCCGGCTGCGTCCCGCTCCCGGGCCAGTCCGAGTTACCTGCTCCCTTCTCCTGGCTAGCGAGATGGTAAGTTCGGCAGGTTGCTCCTGGTTTTGGCACTTCGCTGCGGCTGGGCAAGACAGATAACGAGCGACGTGGATTGCTGGCCTCTGTGGAGCTGCCTGGGCTCCTCTTCTCGGGGACACTTTGGTCCCTAAACCTTACCGGCAATTCAGAGATGAGAGCTGGGGAGAGGTGCCGTTTCCCTGCCAGCACCCGTTGCACGTGCGTGTGCAAGAGCCGGACCTACGACCGTCTCCGGGCCCAGGGGCACTCGCAGTACAGAAGTGTAGTCTTTCCCCAGTCCCCATCTTCTGCCTCTCCAGGTGTAAGAACCTTCCAGCGGTGCCTGGAAGCTCGCCGACGCACGGGTGGGAACCGGGGCTCCCCCGGACACGCGCTGCCGGGAAGGACGGGATGGGGGCAGCCGGACGCCTGCCGGCCGGGAGGGCGAAGGCAGCGAGGAGCAGCCCCGCCGCAGGGCAGCCCCGGACTTCACAGCCTTTCCCCATCTCTGGCCGCATGCTGGACATGCAAAAGATCCCCGTTTCCTTGGAAACGGGCTCCTTCTGCATGTGCTGCGGGGAGCGGGGAAGTTTGCCTTCATCAAACCCCCACGGTGAGCAGAATAAGCTGGAGATGCTGTCCTGGGGGCAGGAGCCTGATTGCTGACGCTTTCCTTATTTACATCCCTTTAGAAAGGGAAAGAAAAAGCAAAGCCCCCCTGTGCCCCTTGCCGGGGAGGAGGTCTCGCCTCTCCCCGCGCCTGTGCACGGAGGGCAGAGGAGGGGGCTGCCGTCGTGCGCCCGAGCCGCCTGCGCGGCTCCGGACTCGCATCTGCTGCTGCGTGCGCTGCGCTTGCGAGGCGCGGGGCTGAGCGCCCGGAGCCCCTCTCCGCGCGGCCAGGCCTGGCCTGGAGCGGGGCAAGCGGCCACTAAATTCAGCGTCGGTCAAGCCGCGAGGCCACAGACCTGCAGCTGCTGTAAAGCCCGTGTCCCTGGGGCCAGCCCAGCAGCACGGCTCGGGGACCGCCGCAGCCCGGCCCTGGCGCCAGCGAAGGCCTGATCCTGCGCCAAGGAGGGAGGCTGGAGAGGAAGCCCAAAGCCGGGCTCGGATCGAGTGTGCGGGCGCTTAACCCAGCAGAACCGTGCTGCAGGCCTGCAGCTTTGACAAGCCTCATGAATATTTTAACTCGAGGAGGATGAAAGGGAAGCAAGGGAACGTCGGTCTGGGCCTTGGAGGCATCGCTGTGATCATCTCTGCAGAGAAACAGTCATTCCGGTGGTGCGAGGCCTTGCGGCGCGTGCGGGAACGGCTGCCGCGTGCTGTGCGCTGGGGACGATGCAGGCAGCACCAAAGAGAAAGCCTAAACCCCTTTCTTTCACTTGCTGGCATATTTCCCATCAAAATTCTGAATTCAGAGCGAGAGAAAAACAAGAAAAAATGTTGAGCGTTTCTGGGGGGCGTGTGTGTGCGGGGGTGGGCGGCTCCTGTTGTTTGGCCGGGGTTTCCCAAACTCCTACCGATGATCAGAGCCGTGAATCTTGATCTGAAAAGGGTGGGCAAGTGTCGAGAACGTTTTTGCCGTTCTCCTGCGCTTGTTTTGACTGCCTCTACCTCTGAAGTCTTGTTTGAATTTGAGAATGAAATTTAATTTGATTATTTTTACAACCCGAGTGCAATGAAGACTGAATAAATATTCTTTGCTGAACATTTCATTTGAAAAATATACTAAAAGCCACTGAATAAATGATTCAGTGATCGAGGCTGTGAATTTTGCTTAATCGTTACTTTAAAAGCTGTAGTAGTATAATTCTGCTAGCTGAAGAATATCATAAAAAGTTTTAACTGTTTTGCTGTCATAATTATACAAGTAAAACCTTGAGTAGTGCAGTTGCTCCAGTACATGTATGTGTGCATTATGCTGGTGTAAATTATTTTGGCTCCTGGACAAGAGCTATGTCAGTATAAGCATGTCAGTACTGCAGAGCTGAACATCTGTGGAGGCTTTTCGTGACGGGTTGGACAGGCAGCTGCCGGGGGTGCTTTGGGTGGTGGTGTTGCGGTGTTGATCAATGGCTTGGACGTATTAAAGCCAGGCATAAATTATCTGGACCTGTTTGGATCCTACTCCGTGCAACAAAAACTCAGCGTCCACAAAATTTCTTGATTCCTGGTTTTGACAGAAGTAGAAATTCAGACCATATTCACTGGAGACTTGCTGTGGGACTGCTGAAGTCACTGGGAGCCTTTCCAGTGATCTTCTCAGTTCACTGGCTACATGCTGCTCATGGGCTTATTTTGAAGTGAATCTTGTCCCTTTTTGCACAAATATGGATGCAGTTTATGGAATCGATTCTCAGCTCGTTTCTTTGGTTTCAGTATAAATCCTAAGAGAGATCAGCATTTTGCTTTAAAATCTTCAAGCAGCTCAAAGAGAGGGTAGGATAAAGAGAAATGTTTGCACAACCTCTTTGCAAATCAAATCTTTAACATCTTGCATTGCTCTGGAGAGGCACAAAGGAAAGATAAGCCCAGTTTTTGACTTTGGGCTTGCGAGGCAAAGCTGTCCTTCATTGTAAAATCACGGAGAGTTTGTCCTACGATGGAAACTGGAGGATCTGGAGTCTTGAGACATCAAAACAAATTACACTGCGATCTGTTTCTCGGTCTGACTCCGGGAGGTTTCCTCTCGTGCCAAGTACACACAGAATGTGAGTGTTTTGACATGTTCCCCTAATCCTGGGATTTATAAAGCGCTTAGCGACACACACAGAAGTGATTCATTACTGCAGCAGTGTGGTGTAGCCTGGTATGCAAAGCGGAGACGATAATCTGTCTCTGCTGCATGCCACAGCCCCTCACCCATAGCACCCGGGGCTTTTGCAAAGCCGGTGCCTTTGGTGGTTGGTGGTGACAGGAGTTCGGTGTCCTGCCCGGCACCGAGGCAGCAGGGACAGCAGCACACGCAGGGTTTGGGTCTTTGCATCTCAGTGCTCCCTCCTGTTGTGTGGAAAAGGGAAGAACATGCCAAGTGACCCAGAAGTAATCAGAGGTCCTGCCTCCGCCGTGGCATCCGCGGGTCATGCAGTGCTGCGAGCGCTGCTTAGAAGCCAGAGCAGTACTTCACATTTTCCTCTTTGCAAAACTATTCATTTCTCAACATATTGAAATTCCCCAAATGTTTGTAAATTTGAAATACAGACCCCTTCCTAATGCTTGGGATTGCTACTTTCCTGAGCTGGAGGCTGATTTCACAGGTAGTGAATAAATTGTGGAGTTTTATGAGTCTGGGCTCAGATTTGAAGGTACTTAGGTGCCTCTCTGCATCTTTAGGACCTTTAAATGCCTCCACAAACCCGGTCTTTGGTAACAAGCCAGTGATCTTCACCCAGTAGGTGGCTCATAGCCAGCCCATGGTGCAGGGAACCAGTGTAACACTCTCTCATTATTTCTACCTTGCTCAGAAGGATATTGTGATTTTAATATCTTCTTGGATCCATTTTTTCCCTGGTAGCTCTGGTTGCCTTGGATACAGGCTCTGGAGAGGTTCAGCCCTGCTAAAGATGGTAGATCATTTAAATGGAATAGAAGATGAGGTGCAGATTTGCAAACTGCTTTTTCTCTCGTGGAGAGGTGGCTAGGAATTTTCCGGCAAAAATGAGTTTCATCAAGAAATGCCATTTTGTTAGGGAGCTGTTCATGGGAACGTGCCACCAAAACTTCTCTTGGGATGATTTCACAAGGTTAGATGCAATTTCTGATGTGTGTGTGGGTGACAGCGCCAGGCTCTGGAAAAAACAGAGCCCCAGGGCTTGTCTGGGAAGTGACAGTATGAGGATTCCCAGGGCACTGTGATGAGGAGCAGAGCTAGACCTTGGCTTCAAGGACCCCAATTCTGCTGCCATCCTCTTCATCCTTAATCACTGCCTCTGCCTTCACTCTGGACTTCCCAAGATCCTCCAGAATGAGGATAGATTAGGGCTTCAGGATGGGTTAAAGGTCTTCAGCATCTTCAGAGTATGTCCACGATGCTCCAGTTCTTCTGGGACATGATTGGTTTGAGGTGTGATTCCCTCCTTTCCCATCTACCATTCCCTTTCTCCGAGCCCATTGCACGTGCATCTAATCAAAAGAAAAGCCATGCAAATCTGAGAAATTCTCATTTCATGCCAAAAGGTTCCCTATTCCTAAAGGTCACCAAGGCTATTAAAGAAAAACCCTCATGCCCAGGGCTTTGGACACTTAATTTGGTTTGCTTTGGTCAAATTTCACGCTGTTACAGTTTCTGATTTATTCACTTTGAAAGTGTTTTGCTGTGCTGGAGAAAGCCCAGTTACAGTGCTTGCTGTAATCAAATAGCTGTAGCTTTTCAGAGATGCCTTTTGTTCTTTTTAATAACTCTGGGGTGTCTAGGCCGATTCTGATGGTAAACAAACTAAATAAATTGCTTTTACTTCCTGGTCCTCATAATAAATAGATTTGGATATGACAGCTGCCTGACAAATCATTAAGATCATTTGATCACTGTCAGAGTAAATCACACTTACTTGAGACAATGCACTAAACCTCTATTTACTGCTGAGGTTACTAAGTACCAGATGCTAATGACACTTTGCTCTTGGAAATTATTTCTTAATTGCTTTACCAAAGGCTTATCCAAAGGCCCTGACTGAGATCGTAGCCTTATTGTGTTAGGTGACATGGCATGGCAGAGCAGAGCTAGGAGAACAGCACAGCAAAGCTCCTGCGATACCCAACATCCCTGCAGAGTCTGGAGCAGCTCTGGACCTGCCCCTGGGGCAGGAGGAGAAAGGCCACTTGCAAAGAGGTAGCTCACATGGCAGCCTGGAAGTCCTCTCCCTGCACAGCTGACGATTCTGGACGATAGCAACACGCAGGTATGGTCATGCTTTGCCACTCTTTTACCTATATCTTGGCACAAGTGCCCTTGTAAGCAAGAGGGAAGGCCGTGTTTGTGTGAGAAGGTAATATGAGAGCTACAGCTCTTCTGCCATGCAGTGTGGAGCCTGGGAACTTCTGCCCCTTCAGCCCAGCTAGTTTCCTAGTGTCTGTCTGTGGATGCCCTTGTGCTGGACTCAGTCACTCACCTTCATGATGTCGGGTCTGTGCCAGCCCTGCCTACAACCAGACTCAGTGGCAGACACCAGGAAGAACTCCCTTTGGAAGTTTTCACCCTTCTTGCTCTTTTTTGGAGAGGGCAGCAAAGGCCCAGAGAGAGGAAGGAGGAATCATTTAGGATATAGCAGCAGAAGGAAGAAGAAAGAATTCTTTTTTCTTTACTTAAAAGGAAATCTCAGCCTTCCTGGAGAGAAGAAAAGAAGGGGAGGGAGGTAGATGCACCACACAAAGAGAAAAAAATGTGCTGAGAAACCACAAGGCATTTAAAAGCTAACATAGCAAACCAAACCCACTTTGATATCCCCTCTCATTGGAAACATTTGAGGACAGAATAATGCTGCCATGATTTATCAAATAAAGGGATGAGAATGTGAGTGGCTCCAATAACTCCTTTATGGTTCTTAGGACAAAAAAAATGCTTTGTATTAAATTACAGTGGATAAGGAAAAAACCCTTAATAAAGTGTCTATTTGCAGGCACATATTTGTTGAGCAGCTGCAGACTTTTGGCAGCAGCACATATGCCCTTCCAAGAACAGGCACCTGTGAAAGCAGAGGCCATCCTGTGGGACAGCATCCATCTTCTTGAACTTGTAAGAGCATTTTTTGCACTGCTTTGCTCTTGTTACATGCTCCTGAATTGAGTGCTTCTGGAGTAATGCTTCTCACATCACCCAGCTGACCAGGAGCCTAAATGCCTTTTCAGCAGTGACTTAGGTCCTGAGGACATTGCTGGTCTGCTCAAGAGCAGCATCAACCAGGAGCACTTTAATCATCTTCAGGGGCTGGTGTGGAAAGCCTTGCTCTGCATTCGCTGGCAGCAAAATCTGCCTACAGCAGGGCTCTGGCTCCACACGGAGGCAAGCGGGTGCTCACTGCAGCCCGTGCGCACGCAGCGGCGGGTCACTGCTCCCGCCGGCAGGGTCACCACCCTGGAGTTTGCCATGCAGCATGCACTGTGGGTCCACAGAAAGCACCAGCCTGCAGCAGAGGGTCACGCCACTGTCTGCCTTGCCCGTGCAGATCCACTGGAGTTTGTTGGCTAAGGGGCGATGGAGGCACAGCAAGATCAAGGCATTTTCCCACACCAGGAGCCTGTGAACTCCAAGTAACCTTCTTCCAGGCCAGAGCTGTTCGCCCCAAAGCATTGTCTGTGCCTTAATTTCATCTCTCCTCATATTTGTCCAACAGCTCAGCTTGATAGCCTTTATTTTATGCTTGTTTAAGTTAATTTTATAATCAGCGGACAGAAGAGGCATTTTGGCTTGCTGGTCATTTACAGCTGGGTACCATCAGGGCAGCTGTAAATCGTGTCTAGTTAATGAGTAGTGAGCAGTTCAAGCAATGCTGACGTTGAGCTGTTCCTGTCTGTTAAAAGGAGTATGCTCCGTGCCAAATGGTAAAGTTGCATGGAAGGAAAATTGTCCTGCTTCTTTCCTAAATACTGCGCTGAATGTGACCTGAGTCCTTCACAAGATTAGAAAAAACTCAGCAAACTATTTTCCTTAAGTGTTCGTCCAAATATATTGTGGAGGAGTTACTGAATAAATGAAATGTAGAGCTGCCTAAAAATCAACTTTCTCACAGGGAAATGTTTATTATAAAATGCATTTCTAGGTTGTTTTTTTTTTCCTTTTGGGAAAAAAAAAGCTCAAAATGAACATGTTTTTAAAATGATGAAAAAATCAATGTTACAAAAATAAATGCTTCATTTTTCATTTAACATGTCCCCATTTTTTTCCCACTTTCAGATTGCATTTTCAGTAATTTGACTTTTCTCCCTGTCATAAACAAGCTGCATCAGACTGTTTCTCTGGCTGGAAACCCTCTGCTGGCATAGCTCCGTCTCTGACTGCTTGGGAGGGAGACAGCAGCTCCAGAGCAGAATGTCTCCAAGCTTTGCTAGAAGACGGTGAATATGAAAAGCTCGGCCCCTGGCTTAGGGGCCGCCGGTCTCCTCCCGCGGGAAGCCAGCCGTTTGCGTGCACCACCTTGCAGAACTGGAATTGCCATCTGGGGCCCGTTTGTGTCTTTCTGCCTCAGTCTGGGGAAGGGAAGAAAATCCTCCAAGAGAGCTTGTTGTTTCTTCGGATATTCCAAAAATAGCTGAAACTAAGGAAAGCTGAATTAAACCTCACAGAACAGGGATATGGATTGTGGGCTCTCCTGCCCTTTGCTCAGGCACAAACACGGGAAGTTAGGGCAGGTTGGGAGAAAGGGCCGGGAGCGTGGCCTGGGAGCAGGGCAGAGCGCGAGCCGGGCCCGGCGGCGCGGGAGCCCCTCGAGCCCGCGGGGCCACGCGGGAGCCGGGGAGCCGCTTGCTGCTCTCGCGCGGGTTTGGCAGCTCTCCCGCCGCCTTCGCAGGGCTGTGACCTTGCCGAGCACCCTGCGCTGCCCCGAGGACGAGGACGGGCACAGCAGACTGCTTTGAGGCCCCCTTGAAGTCCAGCTGATCCCACCAAACCCTCTGCAAAGTAATTACAGGGGAAGACGTGGAGGCAGAGGTTCATTTCCATTTTTAAGGAAAAAAATGCCTGGCTCTGAGGTCTCCCTGTGGCCTTTGGAGGTTAATGGGTTCCCAGCGTGTGTCGCAGACGCATTTCAGCCCCAGCAAGGCTGGCCTGGCGAGTTTGAGTAGGTCTCCAGAGAGGAGGCAGCTGCAGCTCCTGGTGATATAAATGGGGGAAGCAGGATTTTGGCTGGCGAGGAGAGAGGATGCAGCGAGTTCACTTTTAAAAGTCAGCGAAGTTGCGATCCTTGCGGAGGGAGAGCTGCTGGCCCTGGAACAGATGAGCGAGTCGCTTTGAAGTCAGCATCCGCTCCCCAAGCCGTGCCTGGCAGCTGGCTCTTTGAGGTGGCTCCTGCTTTGGAGAGCTAATCTGGGGGGAGCGATCTCTTGTCCTGGCAGATAACAGTTGTGCAAGGAGCTCTCCCCTGGGCACAGGCGTGCAGGAATAGCAAGGAAATGTCTCTTATGTGGAGCAGCAGCTGAACGGCCTGACCTCTAGGTACCACCTTCCCAGGACCAGCACAAGGCCACGAACCTTGCTGAGACCCAGAGCAGCTCAGCAGGGTGCTTGGGGCTTGGCAGGTCTGCATCAGCCTCTGGGGAGCGGCGGGGTTAGGCCTAATTTGCCTCCAAAGCAAATCTCTCACGCTGCCTCTTTCCAGAGTCCCACCCCATGCTCGACGATACGATGTCTGAGCGCACGCACACGTACTGTGATCCCTTTTAAACGGATGCATTAATCCTGCTGTGGCAACTTCAGACGATGCTGCGTTACTTGTAACCAGAGTTTAATTCTGCTCTCAGTTCATGTGATTTATATTTATTCCTTGCATATGCAATGAGGTGTAAAGCAACCCCTGCCACCGTCAGCATCACCTGGTCTTGATTTGTTTCGGCAAGAGAGAGAGATTTTTTATTTTATCCTATTCATTTTGAACAGTTGAATGGGATTAAATCTAAACCCCTTCGAATGTTTAATTCCAGCTGGAATGCAAATAGTCCCCACAGAGCAGCATCAGTGGCTCCAGATGGGAGGGTGAGGATGGCAGTTCTGTTATGCCTCGAATATATTTTCACTTGCAAAATAAAAGTGGGAAGAAAGGCCAGGTTGCTTAAATGATGTGAAAATAACACTGTTTGAATTAAAGTGTCAGCCCTGATGGATGCTTGTTCTACCTAGAGTTTTGAAAGGGCTCTGAAGGGTAAGATTACCAGGTGAGATTTACCTATAGCCTGTGACTTTCAGTCAGCAAAATCTCAGAGGAAAACCTATCCTTCACTCTACACTGACTTCCCAGAGAATATTGAATGAAGATAAAGATCCAGAGGGGCAGATACACAAAGGTATTTTGGCATCTAACTCCCATTAATTCTGAGGCAAGTTTAAGCATTTTCAGTCATTATCTCCAATTTACTCAGGTAGAGGAGTTTCAGTCCTTACCCCAATTTGCTCGGTGGCACAGGTCCAGACAGTGTGAATCTGGGCTGCGGACAGGGCTGCCAGCTCTGCTCCGAGGTCCCTGTGCCGGGCCCGCGAGGGGAGCAGAGCTCCCGGGTCAGGGCTCAAGCCCAGCTCTGCTGGGAAGCCGGGGCAGCCTTGTCTTCTTTGCTCTCTACCAAATGTCATTTTTCAGCTTGCCCTCCCTATCATAATTACAGAGCTGCACATTCATATATATGTTTTATTGCAAGCTTACCTTCCTCCCAGAGTAAAAGAGTGACCTGCAGATGATTCTGGACTTCATAAAATGAGGGTCGTGTCAGGATTGGAATCAGTAGTATCCCTTTGCCTTTTCCAAAGTCCACTCATCCTTGGATGCTGACCTGTGCTTTTGTGCACATGGTAACATAAACTTGCAGGCACAAAATGAGGCAGTTTGCTTTAAAGCAGCGCTGTTGCACATTGTGCATGACCTCGGCAGCACGAGGACAGTGTGGCTGCTGCGGACGAAGCAGATCTGTGTCCCAGAGAGCCGCCAAGGTCGCACCTAGGGCTCTGCTCTTGCGGGGCCAAAGCAGGCTGCTTTGCGGTGCTTTGCAAGTGTGACTTTGAGCTCCTGAAGAGAAAAGGAAGGCAAGAAACTTCCCGTTCATCTTGCACATCTGTGCTCTTCCAGCTGGGAGCCAGTGCTGCAGCCCGATGTGTTACAACACCGAGTTACTAATGACTAGCTCTAGCAACTGGGTGCTGGGAGCCTGTGTCTGTCCCCTCTAGGGTAGCTCAGAGCTGAAGGACGAGCTCAGGTGGTGCAGAAACAGAGGCGGCTGGTTAGGATGAGAGTTTTCCCCTGACCGTGGGGTGAAGCGGTGGAGGGTCCTGTGGCTGGTCGGACAGGTTGGAGGCTGGGCCCTTGGGCGAATTGCTCACCCAGGGGCTCAGCAGGGCTCAGCTCTGGTTCTCAGTCAGTGCTAACGCCCATGTCCTGCCTCGCCGCTGCTGACGCTGTACTGTCGGGATGCACAGGCAGTGTGTGGGAGGAGTAATAGCCTCCCATTTTTCACCATCACTGCGATGGATGCTGGATCAGCTATTAATGCTCTGCCCTCCTGCCGCAAGAAACACCCTCTCCTACTCCCCTCGGTTCCTCTCTTTCTTTTCCACTCCCTCCTGCTCTTCTCCGGCCCCTGGGCGCTGCGCTGACTCGCAGGCAGCCGGGAGGAAACGAAGCTCCCAGAGCACAGGGCCGGCCAGGCCATGGGCCAGGAGAAGCAAAAGTAGGAGAAAGCAGAAGCAAAGAACCACAACACAGAAGCTCGACAGAATTTTATCTAGTGACCTTTGAAGAGGTTGGTGTTGCCCATGAACAGGGAGATCAATCGGTGCCTTTGGGGCCAGGTGAGAGACGACAAAGCCACATCCTGCGCCCTCGGGACCAGCAGAACAAGAGCAAAACCAGCGTGGGAGAACCTGGCGGGCTGCCTCAGAGAAAAGGGAGCTTTTATTTATTTTCTCACTGACTCTCAACGTGAGATGAACTTTCTTTCCTCTTTCTTCCTTTCTGGCACAAGTAGGGATGTGCATTGAAAAGAGGATAAAAATAGAAAAAGCCAAGTGCTCTTTAGGGAGGAGAGTGGCTGCAGATGTGTGTGTGAGGTGTGGGATTGGCTTGTAGGAGGTCCAGGTTTAACTCCCCTCTCAGCTCTAGTACAGTCTCTCCCTAAACTTTTATAAGCCCTTAATGACTAGATTTTCCTCGTTTTCAGTGTTAGAGCTGGAAAGGAAATTGGTTTCTTAACCCATATGATTTTACGGTAGTTAAATCTCTTTCTCCCCTGAACTCTTTGTGCAGGAACAGCTAAGACTTTTCAATTCTTTGCAGAAGAGAAATAACAGACTTGCTCGTGGCGTGGTGGCTGCCTTCCTCCTGAGGCTGGGAGAAGAGTGCTGTACGTGCCTTCGCCGTGCCCCTCACCCTACCCCAGGCCGGAGGCAGTAACAGGAGCATGGGCTGCCGGAGTCATTCCCGGGCCTGGGGGTGCCCTGCTGTGACTGCAGAAAAGCAGATGACCCCTAACTCAGCTGAGCCTTCCTGGCCACCCCAGACCTCCGGTTCCTAGCAACTACATGTTTGCCAGCCTGAGGAGCTGGATTTTAAGTGGTCCATGATGGGGAATTCGCCTTCAAACCGGTGTGCAGGTCCTTTGCTGCATTGCTTGGCCCTTCCCAATGCGAGGAGATGTTTGCAGCGAGCTGTCAGAGCTGGTGGAGGGGAACTTTGCAGGTTGGGTTTTCCTTGTTTGTTGGGGATTGAGAATTCAGCCCCTCAATGCTTTAGAAAATGTCATCTCAGTGTGCTTAAAGTTAAATTCATGCTTTGCTGGTTCAGGGCCTGTAATAAAGCTAAAAATATATTAAAATCTTCCTGGAAAAGAACAGTTTAACCACTTTCTACCACTAGACAATTACCAAGTGAACACAGAAATAAATAAAACCTCCCTCCCTAAACAGAGACCTGCAAAGGAAATTAAGCACCTTCTGTTCGTAGCTGTTGGGCTCTGGCCTAACGCAGGGCTCGCAGCTCCTCGGCCCCACGGAGCTGTGCCTGCCGGATGCGAAATACAGCGGCGGAACTCCTCGGTACCCTGCCCGCTCTCCGTTCCTAACTGCCTTCCTCAGAACAACTGTTAGTCTGTCTGGTAGCTATATTTATTTCAAGAAAGCCCCTGTTTATAGTGGATATGGACTGACCACTTGAATTTCCACTCAGATCCTGCGTGAGCGTATTCTGAGTTGAGCTGTTTTGAACGTGCTGTTGTCTCTCCAAAAAGCTCCGTTGCTGGTTTGCAATGAAATACGTAGCTGGCCCGAGTGCTTTTCACCATGAAGTGCTTTGAAATCGTGATGCCATGTAAACTGCAACTTGAAGAAATGCAGTGGAGAATAGTTATTATGGGGTTTGATGTTCTGTAGACACTGTTTGCCAGCAGGCAGCCAGTTCCCAGGTGAGCTCACGCCCTGCGGCGAGCACCTCTCGGACCACTGCAGCCAGTATTCTTAACCACGTCTAACACTTTAAGGAAGCTCTTGACATTCAGGTGGGTAAACTAACGCATGGCAAAACTGTTTTCCTTGTGTTGAATGAACTTATGGTTGATCTGGGAATGCAAACAAAAACCCATCACCACCAGCCTAAGATTAGTCGACTCACCCCGGGCCTGGTCTCACAACCCTGCCATGTCTGCTGCAGGGCTTCCCCCAGCCCGGGCTGGTTTCTGAGAAGGTCAAAGCCTTGGCAAGTGGCAGAGCTGCAGAAGACAGAGAAAGAGGAAAATGTGTGTGCATTAAAAAAAAGAAAATCCTCAGAGAATATTCGTAGTGGAAATGCTTTTCATTGTGAGCAGAAAAAGCACCCTGAGGAAAAATGAGGTTGTGTTCTGTGTAAAGCTCTTCAGAGGCTAAGAAGAATATTTTCTGTTTGAACATGTAGCATTTAAAAGCCAATACTTTTTCCCTGGCAAGATAAGTAAGGTTTTTATTTGAAACTTGCAGTATCTACACTTGGCCAGCTGCAAGGAACTGGATCCCTTTGAGCCAGCCGGCAGAGGCGCAGGGCGGGTAGGGGAATAAAAAGCAATGTTTGCTGCAACAACGACACATTTTTTTCCTCTGCTTGTTCCCCATTCTCCAGTTGCAAAACTAGGGCTCAAATGAGCAATGGGAAGGAGCACTCTGGTTTCTGGGGTTACTTCAGACCAGCATGTATTTCAAAGTAGCTCCTAGCGTGCTTTCTTCTGCTGGAAGTTCATCAAATATGGAAGGCCATGGGGTCATCATCTTTTTCCCTAACTTAGGGCTTCATACTGTTGTCCACTAGCAGAATTTCAGAGCATTTGCCATGTGAAATGAATAGCGGCAAAGATTTTTTCATAGACTTATGGCATTAAGGTTAAAACTCAGCTGTTCCTAGGCTTGTGTACTTTTAGATTTTTCTTTAATTTTTTTGGTTGTTTCAGGAGCTTTTTGATCATTTGCATTTAAGATCTAGGGATTTAGCTTTCTTATTAGCTAGAATTTTCTTCCAGGTACCTCTAAAGCACTTGCCATATAGGTGCTATTTTCTTTCTTCGGGAAAGAGGAGCAGACACAGGAGAAGCACATTGCAGGCCGGTGGCCAGGGACCGAGGTGTGGAGGAGCACCTCTGCAGCCGCTTCCTGCACTCAGATTCCGTGGGGTCTGTCCCTCTCAGCAGCTGATATGCCCGTATTTTTCATACCCACCCAATTTTGGGTGAAAGAAGCGGCATTTGAAAATGTTTCTCAAGAGATTTAGGAGCTGTGAGCCTCCACTGTGCACTTGTACTTAGAACCATGTTGGGATTGTGGTTGTGATCTTTCAGTCCAGCCTGGGCTTTGCGCCGGTGCAGCGCGGTGGGACGTGGTGCAGGGCTCGTAGGCAGGCAGCGTGGTGGGACAGCGCTGCAGCCTCCGTCGGTCGTGCATTGGTCACACCGCTGGGGAGATGGAGGGTCAGCTCCTCCTCTCTGTGTTGTTTGATGGGATTTTTTTGAAACAAGATAAAAGCAGTGATACTTTTATTAAATCTAGAAGTGGACAGGAAAATGCATTAATGTCTCCTTTGTGGCCAGTAGAAGTCTGCACTTACCCAGAACATCAAATTTTATCTATGTGAACCCAAATATTTTGCCCCTGACCACAGAGGAAATGAGAAGTTTCTCCATTATGTATTTATCTGTTCCTTAAAAGATGTTTTCTAAATACTGGAAGACAAGGAGAGGGTTTATTTATATTAGCCTGAGACATGAATTAAATCAGCATTTAGACCATGCCACTTTGTGCACCACCAGGTCTGTTTCTTCCACTGACATCTTCCTTTGCACAAGGTAACCTGCAAGGAGGGTGGTATGATTACGGGACCATCAGCCCTTACTAATTACAAGCACCACCCCATCCCAGAATAAGTCAATAGCCTGGGTTACAACTCATCAGACTGAAAAAGGAAATACTTTATTTTTGCCTTCTGCTTGTGAAGTCTTTAAGTTTATGCTTTCTAACATTTGTCCACACACATAAGCACTAGAACTTTAATTAAAAATAAAAGGTGAGACTTTTGCACGTTCACATGGCTCCAGAAGCTGAAGCCTTAGAAAAAGCATCAGCCAATAAGGCTGGCGTGAGTGCTGGCAATCCTGCTTTTGAATTATTAAATCCACTGAGACAGTGCAGTTGATTTCTGAATCGATGAGTGGAAACCTAAACTGCACAGTGAGTTTTTCCGAGGTCTCACCGCGTGCGGACTGCAGCTAGCACCGGCGGGTGTTTCGTGATTGCTCTTGGGAATGACACAATGCAAATTCATCATTCGCTAAAGCTGAGTAATTTTATGTTGCTCTTTTGCTGCTGCTCTGCTTTTTTGGTTGACTTCAGCAGCTCTCTTGCTGGGCCAGCCTAGGAAGACGAATGGCTTGCGTTATTCAAAGGGTCCAGTTCTTCCTTCAGTAACTTTAAACTCAATCATGTCTGACTTGCTTGCAAAGAAGTCCTGAGACACCTTGAAAACCTAGTGCTGCCTCATTTACTCTCCGTTGCACTGACTTTTCTCGTGCACAAACATGTGGAGCCCTGCCTGCTCTTTTCTGCTGATTTCCTGCCAAAATGGGGTAGAATTTCAGTGTGAAAAATGAGTGTGATTTGGGAGCAAGCCCAGCAGAATGCAACTTACCCGGTGCCAGGATTTATGAGGCTCTTCTCAGGGAACTTGTGTACCAAGGCTCTGTGCTTCAGTGGCCCTCATTTCCCCATGTCTTGATTACCAGCTGCCTTGCCAGCTCACCCTCCTCCAGCACTGAATTCAGGCCACATCCGAAGCCTCAAGCTCTGAAGCAAATGCTCTTTGTCCAGTATCTAGGAAAATGGAGCCTTGATTATGGATTAGATTTAACTACTTTTCTATTGGAAATACTGAGCAAACATGAACAAAACTTGAAACAAAAAAAAATGTTTTGTGAAAGTACAAGCTACAAAACAAACCAGTAAAAATATATTATTAATATATGAATGTCAGCATTAATAGTAATGCAATGTTTTACAGCAGTTTTAGTAATAATGCTACAGCTTTATGTATTAATAAGTGTAGTAATCTTAATACTACTTTCTGTAATAAATAACACTGATGATAGTATTGCTTCCTGGGGGTTGTTTAGCACTTCTGCTTCTTTCACATTTTATCCAACCAATATCAACAAAATTCTCCCTTCTCCCCCCACAGGTGGTAGCCAGTTCTGTGAAACCTCTAAGCAAGAACAGCAATTATGGATGAAGCATTTTCATGCCAATTTAATTTGCTGATGAGTCTCTCCTTGCAAAGCACACTCAGGGGTAGTACGTGCCATTGCTCAGGACCAGCATATCTTTGATTTTCTGCTGGCCTGGATTATTCCCATATCCCCAGCCAGAGCCCGAGTTTCTATTCATTTTTATAGGCTTTAGTTCTTTATCCTGCATTCATCCGCAAGGGTCTCACTACCAACAGAGGATCGAGAAGCCAACAGAGGAAGGAACGTGTGTCCTATTAACAGCTGTCTGGTCTTCTATCAAGCCTGTAAGTGTGTTTCAGGCTGGTCAGGAGAAAAGGTTCTGATTAAATCAGAAACTCCAGCTGGTCCAAGGCTCTAATAACAAGCAAATGAATCCTTCCACCTGGTGCTTAATGATGCTGCTGGAGGGGGTGGTTTCTCTTTGTGCTGCTCATGGGGCTATTGGGCAGTAATGAGCTGGTCATGAACAGCTGCTTTGGAGCAGCAACTGAACAGCCCCAGGAGGGCATAAAGATACTGCTAAGTGGCACAAGCACAAGCTGTTTGCAGTGTGAGCAAACTCTCGAAGTTGGAGTTTTAGTGAAGCTGTTGTGATCCTAAGTTATAAAGAAGTGTATGAAGAGATTCTTGTGAGTGGCTTAGTCCTCTCCAGGGTACCAGTAGCTGCATTCTCATAGATTCAGGAGTAAGGTAAGCAAGGTTGGAAGGGACCTTTGGAGATCATCTAGTCCAACCTCAGTCAAGGTATTAGGAACGTAGAGGAGGAAGCAGCTAATGAAGGGACTCGTCCTCAAGGTAAGTCAGTCTTGTGGGACCTGCTTATGAGAGGATTTGAGTTTGTTGTAGTCTTCTATGAGCAGCCTTGGCTAGCTAACCAAGTTCTCTGTTTTGCTTTGGCAGTCCCATGGTTGATTCTCTGAGTTGGCCAAAAGCAGTGCTAGTCACGGAAGGCTGGATGGAGTTCAGTGCAATAACATAGACCTCTAAGGGAAGAAGCATGCTGTATTTTTCTTTCTCCACACTGGAGATAGAGCATGTTGCAGGAAGCCTGGGAGAACTGCTTGGTGGAGAAGCATGGTTTTACTGACCAGCAGTGTCTCATTGCTGTTTCATGTGTGACTCTGTCTTTTCTGAGTAAGAGGACCCAGCGTGATGTTATTACCTAGAGACTGTGCTTTGTGGCTTAGCTGATGGCTTGAATCATATTTTGCCCTGTGTGGAGCTTGCTGCTGGGATGTGAACAGAAGACTTCTGGCTTGTTCATGGGAGATGTGCTGTACGTCAAGGGGTAGGTCAGCTTAGACCTATTTTCTTACTAAGAGCTTGTGAGTCTGCTGGCTTCTTGTTGTTGTTTTTCTCTCCTAATTGGCTTAGAGTGTGTGTGTGTGTCTGTGCATGTGCCTGCCTCCCTCATCAGCAGCACCCCTGGCATTCAGCAGAGTAATTAGAGCATCTAAATCTTTCCTACATGTCATCCAGACTTTGTAAAATTAACAGTGATTACTGGCACCAGACTGCAGATGTGCTGAACCCACCCCAGCACTCCTGATAAGCATTACTGTTCCTCGTTCCCCCGGAAAGTCTGTGCTCACCGGGCTACGCGGATGGTATTTCCAACCCGAGTACTTTCCCCATAATGCTCCAGAATGACCTCTCGTTGGCGGGAAGGATGGGGAGGGGGTCCTGCTGGGTCTCATTTTGAATGTTTGCTAAAACCTGTTCTGGAAAGGGCTGCAGCAGGAACTGCAAAAGTGTTTGGCCATGTACAGGTGAGGAGGAAAGTAAACTCTTTCAGAAGAACGCCAATGAGTAGAGCATTGGGCGTTTATAAATGCAGGATGTGCAGGGGACCCTGTCTTACACCTGTGCCCAAGGGATACAACATCGTTTCTGCAGTCTAAAGTTGCACCTTCAAACACAAATGGCCATTCATCAGTCTGGGCTTGCAGCACGTTTGTGTTAATGTTCTGATATGGGAAGATTGCCAGCTCTAGTAATAAAGTGGGGACAGGCCAGGCTAAAGAACTGTTACTGATCATTATTAGTTTCTTGTTAAATTAGATGTGATGTTGACAGTTTACCTGCCTGGTAAGAAAATGGGTAAGTAAAGTGAAGATATATGGAATTTTTCTTTCTTTAGTTGTCTTTTCCTCTTTCTTTCTCCTTTTCCCCACTGCCCAGCCCACCTGGAGATCAGCACCACATGCTATCGCTTCAGCCCAGGTGCTGCCCCCATGTCCTTCGCACTTTTCTCTTTCCCAATTTCCTTGAGATCACTTGGTCCCTTTCACACTATTGCCATTTAAAAAAAAAAAAAAAAAAAAAAAAAAAAAAAGATTGCTCTTTCTTGGAGGTTATCGTATCTAGCAAAAGGAATGAAAAGCATTTGGCAGTGTCCAGGAGCAAGTCACGGCCTTCAAGCAGGGTGAACAATTTTCTTTGACTCTGACAAGGGAGTTGCACTAATAGGTCAGGGAGCTGTAACTCTCCAGTGTCATTGCAGTGCAGAGATAATTTGTTGGATCAAGAAGTTTATTATCTAACCTTTTGTGGAAATCACTTTTGTGTTTACAGGAAGAGAGAGCTATGGATGTGTCTGGGAGGAGAGATGGAGGGAGAAAGGAGGGGAGCGTGCTGGGTTACCACGATAGCATTTTCCAAAGAGGTTTCGAAACCTTTTGGATTCTAACAGTACCTTTACTGCTCTTTGGGTCCAGATGAGCAGTGTCTATAGAAGCAGCTGAAGCCAACAGAAGGGAGGAAAAGTAACCCTGAAGGGGAGACCAGTAAGAGGTGGTGCAGCTAAGAGTGGGTGGGGTGGAAGGAACCGGTGTTCCTGTAGATCCGTTGTGTTTAGGGAAAACTGTTAGATCGCTGTACTGGTGTGTTGTAAAACACAAGCTGGAAACTTTCACAATGTTATTTCTGAACTCTGCTTTAGCTGAGTTTGTTGCCCCATAAAACAGGTGTTGGGGATAATTCAAGAAGAGGGGAAGGTGCGAATGGAGCTGCTCAGAGGAGAGCCCTTGCTATTGCAGCGCATGATACCCCGTGAGCCTGAGCTTTGCAATTAACTGGAAAGGGTAAGGATGTGGCAGGAGTGCTTTCAGATGATCTTGTAGGATGAATAGTTTTAAGTAGTACCTCAAAAGCTCTGAAAAGCTGGTAAATGTGGGAAAACAGCTTTAAAATTCAACCAAGAAGAGACAGAGTTGATATTTTCAGTGATAGTCTAGCATTCTGTGCTCCTCTTTGCTCTCTTTAGATACTTTTTCAGTTGCTGTTTTATAGGCTTCAAAGGTTAATATATGTTATGAATGTACTTTGTATAAATGTTAGTTGGTGCAATTAAAGAATTTCTTCACTTATAAGTTTTTTTGTTTTGGGTTTTTTTGCATTTTTGGTCACTATTTTACTAGCATATGCTCCGTTGTTTATCGATGAAATAAGAGAAAGCTGGTAGGGGCGGCAGTTTGCCCCTACTGAGCAGCAGAGACTTGGACATTTGAAGGAAGGAAGGTGCACGGCTTTTGCTGGGGCTGGCGCACAATTGCGTGGTTTGAGACTGCACGAGAAAGACACCAAGAGGGAACCACCTCCGAGACCTTTTGTCAGCTCCAGGTAGTCACTGGTTAGTGGCACAGGAATTACTTAATGCGAATCTGCGATTTAGTCAGGCATCTGACACGAAAAATAATGCACCTCGACTGCCCTTCTAGCCTGGGATAGAGTCTACTCTGCCATAAACAGCCTGTTCTTCCAGATCTTTGGTGACAGACAACCCATCACCAGACAGTCCAACCCAGCACCTCAGTCCAGGGAAAATTCCTCAGAGTTGAACCTGAAATTCCTTGCTGCAAGTTAATCCTTTATTTATGTATTTATTTATTTCCCCCGGCCACAAAAGCCCCAGGACAGTTCACTGCATTCCTTGGGCAGTAGCCCTTTCCATGTCGAACGCCTGCTGTTCTTGTGTCCTCTTCCTCATTCCCCTTCCCAGTCCCTGGATCTATTTTCTCTTCTGTCTCTTCACCACACTGTGCAAAGCTAGATCTTTCATTCCTTCCTGGAGTCCAAATCACCAATCTCTTTCTTGAAGCCCACTTTGGGGCTCTTGGTGCCCTAGCTGATGCCTCCACAGGTCCCAGGGACACGGGGTTGCTTTGTGTGCCCAGGAATAGCCCTGCTGCCCATGTGTCCTTGCTGTTTGCCTTTTCTGCTTCTCATGACCTTGCAGACTGATATTGAGCTGGTGATTGGCCATGTCCCCAGATGCAGTCAGGTCTCCAACAATGTCAACCTTTTTTCTCCTCTCACTGGC
Organism: Rhea pennata; assembly: GCF_028389875.1. Taxonomy (NCBI): domain Eukaryota; kingdom Metazoa; phylum Chordata; class Aves; order Rheiformes; family Rheidae; genus Rhea; species Rhea pennata. Next base: position 7,604,748 of record NC_084685.1, read on the forward strand.
ACTCTGCCCTAGAGATGCAGGAGAACTGGGCCTGGGCTTCTACACAGCTTGCAAATTCAAGGTCTTTGCATCCTTAAGCTTGCTCCTGTCTCTCAGCTGTTCAGGGCTGGCTGGTCTCATTTCTGTGCTCAGCTGCCTGCCTTTTGCAGGCTGCCTGCGTGGCCTGGTCTGTGGGACTCTGGAAGGAAAGTCCTTACAAATTTGCCTCAAGCCTTCTTCTCTCTCACCATCTCAGTGACCATCCCAGCAGGGATGCAGAGAGGCTCAAAATCCTTCTGGCTTCACTTCAGTACCTACTTTGGGGTCTATAATGCATCTGAAAGATGCAGGGATGGGGACCTTGAGCCACAGACTTTGTCTCTATGATTTTCACGGGTTAGTGAGTGAATGCCCTTCCGTTTACAACATGGGGAGACAAAATGGAATTTCAATCAGTGAGAAGGGAGAGGCGATTTCCCAGCTCGTATTAGCTGATAATAATTGCTTTGGGAGCAGAGCTTAAGAGCAGAATTTTATATAGATGCTTCCCTCTCTGAGTTTCCAGTGATGTTTGCTCGTGCCATCTGGGAAGGCAGAAGACCTTGATCACTGGGGCCGTGCTTGCTCTGCTTGGTGGCCAGCCTGAAGTAGGAAGGCTGCTTACGGTGGGGACACATGAGCCTGGAGGGCAGCTTCCTTCCCATGCCTCCTTTCTCACCATGCTTTCAGCTCCCCGTGGGCTCTCACCTGTGGGTGCCGGTGCTTTGACCCAGCTGATGGCACTGGGGCTGGAGCAGCCCCACGAACAGCCAGGACAGGAGCGGTGGTGTGACACAGCAGGGCCGACCATTTCCTTTTCCCAGTGCCACATCCAAGCAAACACTCGGAGCAAATCGGGCTGCAGCTCCCTGAGCTGAGAAGGCGTCAGCCTTGCTCCGTGCTTGGAGGAAAGGTCCAGCCTCGCGTACTGATGGGATTACAGACTGTAATTAGCAGGCGGGCACCTCCGTGATAACGTGGTGCTTTGGAGAAGGCTTCCCCCTTTGCTTTAACTATCGCATCTTTGCAACACAAAGGTCAATTGAATTCATTAGTGTAGAAATGAAGTTCTCAGATTGATGGAAGGTTCCTCTTTAACACTTCAAATAGATGTGTTAGTTTTACTTGATGGAATGCTTTAAAGGTCCCTTATATAATACGCTTTTATATGAGAAGTAATTTCTTTACATCATTTTTTCTTTAATTTGTGGAACATAATTATCCTTTCCCCCCCAACCTCCTTTTCTTGTTAATCGATTTCCCCCCCCCCCAGTAGAAAGCAAGCAGCATTATTTAAAGTGGCCCAGGGATATAACACTGTGGTAGGATGGATACAACGGATAGAAGAATAGGTGGGTCCATCCGTCTCCGATTTTCAGTGGCTCATTACCATAACACTGGTGGTACCCAAGCATGCTGCAGTCTTTAACCTCAGACCTGGCCCCGTGCGACTGCAGGATCCCCCCCACCCCAGGGCAGGGAGAGGGAGGCACGGCAAAGCCAAAGCGGTGGGCAGGCATCATCCTTTGGGCCCGGCTGTGCCCCAAGAAGATGCTGCTCATCACTGCTCCTCCTGCACGTCTAGTGCAGATGCCCGTACAAGCACCTCCAAACCAACTCGAGCGAGATCGGCCAGCGCAGCTCAGAGTTGGGTACGTGTTCTGGAGCGACACGGTTGCCTGCCTTGGGAGAGGAAGCGAAAAGGAGACCTTAGACGGGAAAAGGTGGAAGGACGGCAATGAAAGGTGGCCTGAACATCAGCTTTGCCACCCGCCCTTCAGCTATAACACACAGATCAGCTGTGATAAAGAACGGTTGAAGCCCAGCGTCCGAAGGGAGGACAGTGTGATTGCTGTGTCGTGCGGCGCGGGGCATCGGGCTCCTGGGTTGGGGCACAAGCAGGACTTGCAGCTCTGCAGATCCACAGAAGTTGCTGCCGGCCCAAGGAGGGCTGGCTCGACAGCCGCGTGCGTGCCAATGCTGGGCGCTCTGCCCTGCAGGTCCAAGGGGGCTGAGCAAGGCGATGTCCTTAATTCCCATATTAAAAAATGAAGGGGGAGGGAAGAATCTCAGTGTCTGTTCGGGCCCCAGGGATGGTCACCGCTGACCTCGCTGTTTGACAAAGTGCCAGTTCTAATGCAGCACAAGTAACGCTCCTTGTCAGCTCTGATAAAATCTGAAATCTATCATGAGCCCTTTCCTCCAAAGGTTTTGTTACCAAAGAAAGTAATTACAATTTGTCCTTAATTCCAGACGTGTGCCTAGAAAACCTGCAGGGAAGAGGGTGGGGAGGAGGCGTTGCAGGGCCAAGGCAGAACGGGCGACCACCTACGAACTGGAGGAGGAACTCCCAGGCTCCGAGCATCCTTGTTGGTGACTGTGAGGAGCTGTTGTAGCTAGGACGGTAGGGAGGGGTAGCAGGAAGGTCAGGAGGCGACTGCCCTTTCCTTTAGAAGGACAGCTGGTTGGTCTTGCGGACCTGCTTTGCAAAGGTCCTCACGGGAATAAAATTTGAGCACTCCAGTCCCTATTTAGTCGCCAGTCAGGCAGGATTTCTGGGGATGGGCAGATCGCTCCTTAACGCCCTGTACTTGGCGGACGGAGCAGCCCTGACCGCGCGTGGTTAGCACGCGTTGAGCTGAGCTGATACCAGCGGTGGGGCTCCCGGGGCAGCGAGGCAGCCCTTGCTGTCGTGAGCTGGGCCGGGTCGAGACGCGGGAGCGGTTCGGACCCGAGCTGTGCCCTGAACTCTGCAGATTGGTGCTCTCGCGGGTGCTGCCATGTAAAGTGCCTCAGCCGGAGACAGTTTCTTCCCAGTCCTGCTCCTGCGGCAGCCCCCGGCCGCCTGCCCCGCTCGGGGACGTGAGCTGCCCCGTGGGATCGGCTCCGCAAAGCACCCATCTCGCAGCGGACAGCTGGTCTGCTCGCTTGATGGATTACGTAGAATTTGTTTTTCAACCCTGGTTGTTCCAGAGGAAGGGGGAAAAACCCTTCCTCTGACTCTGGATCTGATGCAATGAGACATCTGACACCGAAGATGAATTGAGGGCTGCATCTGAAGTGCCAGGTACATAGCGCATTCTAAATAGGCTTCATTAGTAGTAACAATTAAAGTTACCATTGTGGATTGGATACGTTTTCTATTAACTTTGCCCTTGTCTCCGACTGGGACTCACCTCGTAATAATGATCTGTGTCACTTCTGATCTATTTCTCATAACAGTTCCTTTTTCTAAATCTAAGCAAAATATGATTTACAGGCAAGGTTGTCAGCTGTGCGTTGGGCGCTTGGTTTCCAAGAGCGGGAAGGGGGTAAACCTTGGCACTTACAGTAAATGCCAGGGCTTGCTCCTCGTGCTGCGGGTGTGATTCAGGTGATGTTCGTGGGCTCGTACGCCGTCCAGCAGAACAGAGCAGCTGAGCACCCTCTGGATCACGGTGCAGGCCTCTGGTGTAAATGGGGTTAACCAGTAAAATACTTGGTAAGCAATGGGTCCTCTGGCCCTGGAGAAGGCCGAGGCAGGAGGAGGAAGGGGCTGGCTGGGTGCAGGGGAGCTGGGTCGTGAGCAGGACCCCACAGGGGTTCAGCTGGGATGGGACAGAGGAGGCAGGCGCTCCCCTGCCAGAGCCGGCTCTGGCCCTCTTAGTGCCTGCCAGCACCTTGCACCAGCTAAAAACCCTCCTCCAGCTGGAGTGAATGCTCGGAGCTAGTTCCAGGCTAGTGGATGAAGTCTTCAGAGAAGACAACCCCGGCTGAGCGCTCTGGAGGGAGAGGCAGTGACTGCCCCAGTAACTTCCACATCTGGGAGATTAGCTTGGGCAGGGAGACTTTCTCCTAGAAAACAGTCCTCTTCTGAAAGCAATCATCCCACCGGAACAAAAAGAGTGAAACTATCTGAGGATTAAGTCTGGCTCTCTCCTACTGCCTTAGCGTTTCTTTTATCGAGGGATTTATTGCTTGGCAAAATAAATTTTTAATTTCCTATTTTTTATTTTGGAAGCTGAAAAGGATTGGGAAGGGAGAGGAAGGCAGCCCTCATGTCAGGCTTTTAATATCCTCCAGTGGTTTTATTACAGCAGGGCTTTCAGCTCGCCCAGCTGGGCCCCGGCAGCCCTGGGCTGCGGAAGGGGCCTGGGGCCGAGGGCAGAGCTGCCGGGCTGCTGGTGTTGCCCGTGGGCTCCGGGTACCCTGCTCTGCCCTTGCCTTCCTTCAGGCTCATATATAAAGAGAAGGAGCTTCCGGAAGAGGTTGGGGACAAATTATTCCTGCTGGCCAGGCTTGGCCCTTGCAGGGGCGAACGTGCTGCTGGAAAGCCTGCGGTTCTGAAGCAGCTCCAAAACCCCGGTGGCAATGCTCAGCCTGCCTCTAGCTAGACATGCCCGTGGTGCCCACCCTCTCGACAGGGTAAGGTCCCCGCCTGCAGCAGGTCATCCGGCAGCTGAGTGAAGCTTTTCCCAGGGCAGGCTTAGTTCAGACTTCTTTGGCCTCTAGCTCAGCTCCCTTGCTTTAACACTCGGGATACGAGTCCTGCTTTCTCATGGACACATCATACAAATGTTCTGCTACCGAAGCCGGCCCGGCTGCCAGCTCCTGGCACCTCTGTGGAGTTTATGCAATTCAAAGAGTTCTGGCTGGAGCAGCCAAAACCCTCAGTCAAACCTTACAGCTCTTTCAAAGCTGCAGAGAGAGAGGTCACTTGGAAACCTTTCCCCTGTGAACCTGCTCCCCATCCCCTGGGAGTCTGAATTTCATCTGTCTCAGATTAGCTCCTAAGTCTCTGCCAAATGGAGAGCAAGCCACAGTAGCAGCAAAAGCTCTCCTGACAAATATGTTCCCTCCTTCTTGCAAAGCTGACTGTCATCTCATTATATCAATAGTGATTAAGAGGAAACTGGCAGTTAATCCCCTGCAAGGTATTTTGATGATTAAATTGAGAGTGCCTGGTATAAAGCTGTAGCATATTAAATTTGACTCTGGGCAGATACAGAGGGAGGCAGCAGTTATGTTGACCCTCTTCTCCAGAGTATCACATCTCATAGAAACACTCTCCGCCTGGGCATCCTCAATTTTAAATAATTTTTGAAAAATACGAATCCTATGTTCAGTGGCCTGGCTGAGCCAGGAGAGATTCCCACTTAGCCTTTCTGCTCTATCGCCCAGCTGGGAGCCTGCCTCCGAGTTCAGCCTAAACAGTGGCAGAGCTGCAGCCCCAGTGTAATTTGCTTCTCCCTCCCGTGCAGTGGGAATATTGCCCGAGCTGGCACAGGTCACCCGTGAACGGCACGCGGGAGGCCCGAACCCGCGTCTCTGCCGCGGTGCGGCTCCCTTCGCCTGGGCTTGCCACGTCCCTGCAGCCAAAGGGCTTTACAGGTGCCAACAGGCAGGTTCAGCTCGCGTTCCCCTTTATTCCTCTTCCCTGAGTGGAGCCAGGGATGCATTATCCCAGGATTTCATGCTGGTGTAGCCTGTGCTGCACCATCCCTGGGAGCTGGAGCTGCTCCTGGAAGGAAACCGCCAGCCGATGCTCGGGCTGGACCAGAGCCATCCGGGATCGCGGCCTCTGCCAGGTGCCCCAGCCCCAACCAGGAATATCCCTTGCTGCCTGGTTCCTGGGGCTGTGAACGGGGGCTGCAGGCCAGCCGAGTTCTGCCGAGCCCCCGGTTTTCCTGGCTTGCTCTGAAAAAAACGATGCAAAAAAGAAAAGTGGAGCCATGACAAATGTCTTTCTATCAGCCTGAGTTAAACGGACTTTGATGCTTTGGAACCTTTCTTGATAATTAGAAGGAATGCGACAGCTCCTTGCTGGTGATGATATATTCTGCCGCTTGGCTTTAAACAAAACTCCTTTCCTGGAAGCGTCACGCGTCGCTGTGCCGAGGCCATGCTTGTCTGAGCAGCTGGCGCTGCTGAAACATTGCAGCGGGGCTGTTTGTAAATGCCTCCCTCCCGCCTTGTCACGAAAGCCCTCCTCCCCCCTCGGTGAATATGCACGGAAAGGCAGCCTGCGCCGCTGCTGGCTGCGAGTGTCGGGGCTCGTTCCTGTCCCTGTCACCGCCTGTCTGCGGGACCATCTCCCCCGAACGCGCTGGGCCACCGCGTGACGCGAGCCCGGCTCGCGGCTCCCCGCAGCGCCGCTCCGCGCCCCGTTTGCTGTGCACCTCCCCTCTGCCGTCCCCGGCACGCGCTGTCGGTGCTGCTCCCAGGGCAACCGTGGGCACAGGAGGACGTGTGGGTGCACTGCAGCGCAAAGGGGCAGAGGACGCGTGGGCGTGCTGCGGTGCATAGGGGTGAGGGATGCATGGGTGAGCTGCAGTACGTGGGGTGAGGGATGCATGGGTGCGTTATGATGCACAGGGGTGAGGGATGCACGGGTGCACTGCAGTACGTAGGGGTGAGGAATGCACGGGCGCACTGTGATGCACAGGGGTGAGGGATGCATGGGCCCGCTGCAGTACGTAGGGGTGAGGGATGCACGGGTGCGCTGCGGTGCACAGGGGTGAGGGATGCACGGGCGCGCTGCAGTACGAAGGGGCGGGGGACGCGCAGGCGCAGCCCTGGGGTCTCCCTGACCCGCGTCAGCCCGGCTTTGCTGGCACCTCGTGGAGCCCGGCTGGCTCCAGCGCTGCTGCCGAGGTGACGGGCAGGAAGCTGGGAAGGACCGTGCCGCGGCTGCTTCCCACTGGAACGGAGGCGCCCGGCCACCAAGGGTCAGGGCAAACGCGCTTCGTCCCTCCCTGCAGACGCCCGCTGCGAAGCGTTTCCGCGGACGGCGCTCTCGGGCACGGCAGCGCGCCGGGGGGGCCGCGGGGAGGAATTCCCGGCTGTCCCGGGAGGGCGCATCGAGCAGCGCTTTGGGAAGGGCCCGGGCCGAGGGTTATCGCTAGTTTTCCTTTTAATCCGGCCCGGCCCCCGCCGCGGGAGCGGGCGCGCGAGGCCGGGTGGTCGCGTGCCTGCGGGGCAGCACCGAGCTCCGCGGGGGGACGGCGCGGGAGGGCTGCGTTTGGACTGGTGCCAGCGCCGACCCCTCCCAGCCCCGGTGCAACGCGAGGAGGAGGAGGAGGAGAAGGAGGAGGAGGAGGAGGAGGAGGGAGAGCAGCGGATCCCTTTTCCGCCTCCCGTGGCGCTGGGTGGGACTGCGGCGTCGGTCCGTCCTCCGGGCGCTGCGCGGGGTGAGAGCGAGGGGAGAGGGAGCCGGAGGCAGCCCGCGTCGCGCGCCGTGCGGAAGCGCTGCCCGCCGTCGCTCGGGTGGCGCGGAAGGCACGGCCCCCCAGCCAGGCTCCTGAAGAGCTTCGCCTCCACGCGCGGCACAGCCGCAGGAGAAAAGGGACGAAGTCGGTAACGAGCGGGGCAAGGGGCTCACCAGAGACCCTGGCGACCAGCCAAGGTCGCAGCAGACCTCCGGGCTGAGATGTCGTTCTTCTCAAGCTGTTCGGGGCTCTGCTCTCAAAGCCACCCCTCACTCTTCCTAAGGGGAAGGACGGCCGAGCCCAGAGGCACGCAGAGCTTTTCATATACCCGGTATCAACCTCGGTAAGGGAAGCACTTTCATATTGCAGATCTGATGGGGGAGTAAATTCCCACGGAAGCAGAAAGCAGAAGCTAATAGGCTCCTTCGCAATGAAAGAACAGATCTGCTGTGCTGACAAAGGCATTTCCAGGGCATCAAAATAAACTGTATTTTTTGCTAAGACCAGGACCGGGGCTGTTCCAGGGTCTCCTTAGCATCTCCGGGCTGCCCAGCTGAGACCAGACACCTGGACACAACTGTCCCCAGAGACTCAGGCCTGGCTCCTGGCCCTCATGGTGTTTCGCTCCATCCACCGCCTGCGTGGAGCAGGCGCTCGCTGCATCTCGACTCCGTTACGTCCCCGCTCGCTCCTGGGTCGCGGTTTCCCTGCTCATCCCCCGCCCTCGTTGGGCGGTCTTGGCCGTGCCTTGTCCTCTGTCCCCACCATCACGGCGTCCTGCCTTCGGCAGTGTTTGCAAGACGGGCAGGATCGTGCTGCCCAGATAATCCTCCTGTTTAAGCTTCTTATCTGAAAGCGGCTCTTTGGGAACGGTAGAATTAGCCCTCGACCTGGCTTGTTGGTGCTCCGCAGGCCGCGTTCCCGGCGGGGCTGGAGAGACGCCCCGCATGCTAGCGCGCCCGCGCCGGCGTCCCGCGCCCGGCTCCCGGCCGGGGCCAGCCAGGCGTGAGGCTGGCGCTGCTCCGGCCCCCCGGCAGCGCTGCCCTTCGGGAGGCCGCCCCGCGCGGCCGCAGCTCCGGCCGCCCGGCTCCTTGTCATTCCCCCTTTTGAAAAAAAAAATATGCGTTAATTTGTCTTTCCTATCAATTGATTTTCCAGTTAAAACTGATGTGCCTGCCCTTGATTCATGCCCTGCAGGAACAAAAAAGGCCTTAGAAAGGAACGGATACCCCTGTTCCTTAAGAGACTAAAATTTACTGAAGACTTATACACGCCAGTCCCCAAAGGGGGGCGAGAGGAAATGATTTGTTCAATTAATTATAAATGTTTTAATTTAAATGGCTAATGTAGAAGATAGTCAGATATAAAACAGCAAACTACTGAAGTGTTTTATGGGTCCTTAAAGACCACTAAATGCTTGTTCTGATTCTGCTAAGATCACTCAAATGACTTTTCTCCTTGCATTCGGGGCTGGGTGCAGTGGAGGCAGAGGGTGAAAGAAGGGGGAGGCAGGAAAGGGGAGAGAGATTTCCTCTTGTATTTTACATACCTCCAGGCAAGTTGTGATAAATGTTTAGCGATTTGTTTCTTTGGAGTTGGAATTTGCCTTTGAAAAAACAAAATATTCCCAGTGCTGTGCAGAGGTGAGAAAAAAAGAACAAAGAATAAAAAATCTTGCTGGGTCAAGGGCACCGTCTTGCAGTAGGATCAGTTGCATCCCTGACGTCTGCCTTGATATTTCAAACAGTCCCTGTCGCACGGGACGACGCTCAGTTGAATTCCAAAGTGACGGATACTTCACATAAACTGCTCTGCGGTTCCTCAGCTGGTGGAGACCAGCGAAGCCCTACGCATTTCAATATTAACAAGCTGATTTATACAGGATGCGATCCCAACCTTCACTTTATCAGTCAGAAAATATTGATACCAGAAGTGCAGAATTATGAGACTCGTAATAGAAAGAATTATTGTGTGAAAAGAAGGAATCCCCTGAATGGACGTTTTCTGAATGAATGAGAGAGGGGGAGGGAGGGAGAGCAAGTGCACGTGCGCGCGCGCCTGCGCGTGCGTCCCTGCAGGGGCGGCGTGGCTCGGCCTGACCCGGAGCTCCGCAGGCAGGGCCGCGTCTGGAGGAACAAGCCGCGTGCTGCTGGCTCGGGTCTGCGGCGCTATCGGCCGCGGCCGCAGGTCGTGCAATGCCGAGGTGCCCTCCTGCGTGGCCAGCCGGGTCTGGATGACCGCTGAGATGAGTTTTGCACTTGCTTGCGGCGCCAGGGTGGGTTAGCGCAGGGCTCGGTTCCCCAGGGCCGGCCGGGGAAGGTCCCGCGGGGGACGGGCGCCGCCGAGGCCAGGGTGCCAGGTCTGCCGCGGGCTCCTGACGCGAGCACGTGGAGGAATCTCTTGCTTTAGCTGTACGGATGAGTTCATCTTTTACGTAATGTCAGCTGCTGGCATTTCGGCTTCGTAGCTCCCTGGCTCTAAGCAGAGCAGACTCGGAAAATCAGGACCTCAGTGCGACCAGGCTTTTCCTTTCCCCAAGCTCGTGCAAACTCGCTCGCTGTCCTCTGTGCTCCCTTCTGTATTTTTTCTCCCACGACATTGCCTCTCTGCACTGCCTGCTGGCTGCGCTGCTGCTAATCCTTTCCGCGGTTCTTATTTTGGTGTTGAAAAGGAGCAGAAGAGGAGTGGCGGGGGTAAATTGGCCGTGTCGTTGTACATCTATTGTCGACCTTCTTCTTCTTCTTCTTCCTCGCCTCTCCTCAGACTGCCCTGCCCTGAAAAGCATTTTCCTAGAGCTCTCGGTTTGTTGACTCATGAAGCTTTGGAGTTATTACCTAACTAAATGGCCAGTGAGGAGAGAGATTTTTCTTCTAGTGTTTTACCCACCCCCGTCCCTCGTAGCCCACCTCTGCCGGAGGATGCGGGCAGAAGGGGTTTGATCTGAGTGGACATCAAACCCTTCCTGCGCACAGATTTTAAAATACTGCTCCTATTGTTAAGGATTTAAGCTGGTTATATCCAGGGAAGAGCACCTAGAAGAGATCTGTGCCGGGCAAAGTGCCCCGTCCTTGAGCGAGCCCGCTGCTTTGCTGGGAGCCGCCCAGGGGCCTGCCTTGCCTTGCCGTGTTGGGGCCGAAAGTTGGAAGTGATGAGAAACAGCAGAAAACCAAAGGGAAATTGAGTAGTTAACATTTTATTGAGCGAAATGCAAAAGGTAGGAACAAGCGTTAAGAAGAAAATGGGATTTGAAAAATTATTGCATTGGCGAATATTAAAATGGAAATATTTGTGACAGAATGCGGAAAGCGGTCTTTAAGAGTTATGTGCCTTTGAACCTAGGTGTCCCTGCATGTGAGGGACTGATCTCACCAATGCTTAAGCTTATATGCATGTATGTAAATTTATTCACTGTGATATAAGTGTTTGGGGACTGTTCCTCGACAGCACCTTGAAATCCTATTGATGGGGAAGAAATCTCTTCCTTACTGCAAGCTGTTGATGTAAGCACGGTTTGCTGAACTTGAAGCAAGTGCTCACAAGGGGCCTGGGATAAGGTGAAAGTGGAAGGGGTATTTTTTCTTAATTTTTCAGAGTCCAGCTATTAAAGGCAGAACCCACCCTCCACAGCTGTCTGCCCTTTACTACCTTCCACTAGCGCCTACGGGATGTCACATTAACCTTTCTCCAAGATGAAAATATTAGGCCTGCAGTTTTCAAAGTTGGTTTAGTCCCTTTCTCACCATCAGGACCATCAGGATTTGATTTTAGCTGGTGTGATAGTGCCCAGCTGGCTTCATCAGCCAGACACAAAAGTATGGTGGGGGGGATTTTTAGGGTAACTGGCCCCCCAGCCATGCCGCCAGCTTCTCCCCGCTACCAGAAGGGTTTGCTGGGCAGTTGTAAACACAGCACTGGCTCAGAAACGGGAGCAGCGAGGCTGCCCGGAGAGCAGGGAGCCGCAGCCCTAGCCGGGGGCTCCCAGGCAGAGCACGTGCACCAGCCAGCTGGAGGGGCTGCTAGCAGCTCGCAGAGGGCGGCAGCAAGTGCCAGGTCTTGGTACGTCGGGGTGTGTGGGTCTGCACTGCAGCGCGGGATGAGCGGGTCTGGAGGTGCCCAGGCAGCGGCTGCCGTGGCTTTGCAGGCTGAAATTAGGCTGGAGCATCGCAAAGGCACATGCGCTGCAGAACGGGGAGAGCTGCTAGTGCCGTGTCCGAGTTGCACAGTGCCTGAGCTGCTGAGCTGAAAAGAAAATACCACCACTATTCTCATAAGCTCTAGCCAGCGAGGGTCAGGAGCAGGAGTACGAGGCTGCTGTGAACAAGGCTGGGCTGTAACCTGTCTTGTTAGAAAACAGAAAGTCTCTCACAAATGGATTTCCAATTTCCCATCCACCTGCTTAGCTGAGACAGATTTCGTGCTGTATAATTACTTTTTGGGTACTTACAGGTTCTGGTATCCAGGCAACTTGATGCCTCTTAAATCCTCTTGCAAATTTGTTCTTTCTGTTGACGTTTAGGTGTTGAAGCAACATCAACCAAATTCTTAAGGCAGAGACTGCTTTCTTCATTGCTATTTTTCTTCTCCAAACTGTTCCGGGTAAATCCGATGCTGTGTCAACATTTCAGGTGTGAAGACTGGATTTCTGGTACGCGGTGTGGCCGTTACCCCTGGCCAAAGGGCTGGGCTGCTGCCGCTGAATTCAGCAGCAGAGTGACTCGTTTCATAGCAGCTGTGGATCTAGGCCGAGGCGCTCAGTCTCATTTCTGATAAGACACTGGGCAAAATCAGATTACATTAGATATATGCCTTGCCTCCCAGACGACATCCAGAGGCAATGTCTTCCTGCAGGTAAAGCTGGCTGGTTTTGCAGTAATCTGCCCTTGGATGTGTCTACTGGAGAGCGAGGACTTAAGCTCCTTGGGATTCAGCAGAGCTGAGCACACAGAAACCTGGACAAGAGCCCATTAGGAGTCCGTGGAGTGCTGCCAGCTCGTACCAGCAGATTCGGGCTGTCAGGTTACCCAATAGCAGGCCACCATTCAAGCAAAGCATGTGGCTTAAGTCTATCTTTACTCAATAAGCCATTCAGGCACATGCTGAAGACCTCTTGATTTCAGGAGGACTTTATGTGCCTTTCTAGATCAAGGCCAGGTTGTAGATGCCTTTATTAATACAGAGACTCACTTAATCGCACAGAGAGGCTCTTCTGCAGGACTGCTCCTACATTCAAGTAAGAGATGGATGGCTGGGTCCACGCGGAGACACTGGTTGATGCACGAGGCCTGTCCTGCAGGCAGTGGAGAGCTGGCTAGAGAGCTACAGACCCACACAGCCCCCACAGAAATTGGGCAACCTCAGCTTCATAATGCTTATGAACAGATTCTCTCTGCCTGGGGTCAACTCTAGGACAAGCTCTCCATTTGTGGAGTTACATCGCCAGCTTGATGGCTAGGTGTTCCCAGCTCATTAGCAGCACTTCTCTTCGATGGCAGCAGCAGTGCAAGGATTGGACCAAACGAATGTGCATTTTGCTCCAGGCATCTCTGAATGCTGACCCAGAGCTAGATCAGAGATTGCAGTGGGTGTCAAAGCCCTCCTGCCAGCTTCTGGGGGCCAGGCAGCTCTGCACCAGGCCTGCTCCCCTTCTCCTGTTTATTTAATTTTTCACGGACAATCAAAGGAGGAAGACAAGAGGGAAAGAACCATAACAAATATGCTGTTATTTATGGGCTTCAACAATCTCTTCATTCTCATGCAAAGAGCACAGGCAAGTCATCGCATCCCGCAAAAGGTTAGGTATCAATATGCATTCAAGAGCTTTGACCTCTGTTGGATAAAGTGTAATTTAATTAACTTTTGCTTGGCTGTTCAAATGCTGGAATAATTTGGAGATCTCCACGTGGGTCACATCACAGATTCTTGCCGGATGGCCCCTCGTCCTTGCCTGGCTCACAGTCTCGAGAGCATTGTCTCTCTTTCTCCTCCACTCCCCCACAACAGGCGGGTTATCTTTTAGCACAGAGCACTAGGGCTTAAAGTTATCATTTGTGGTCATGGTGGCAACAATTAGGCCATCAATCAATAAACTAATTCTCCTATTTAAAGTCATTAGGAACTGTGGCTCTAAGCATCTGCTTTAGCTAATGTGTTTAAAAGTTGGCTAAATATGGCAGACCTGCTCTTGAGGAGAAGGAAGCAATAGGAGTTTGATTTAGAATTGGACTCTTGCGAACACTACATCAATTTTAATTAGCAAGCTTCGACAGTTTCCCAACCAAATCAAAATAAACTAGGAAAAGGAGGGCGCCGATGGGACACAGGCACTGCTACAGACTAGAGCCCAGTTTCTCTTCTAGACCTACTGACTTGGGACCTCTTACTTCTAGGAGCCGTGAGCGGCTTGCCAGCATCCACATCGCTGCAGCTCGGGCAGGAGAGCACATGTGGGCCCTGGGCTGTTTCTGCTGGTCCAAGCGAGCCCTTTGGCTGCCCTCATGGCATGAGCAATCTGTTGCCCAACAGATTGTTTGGTGCTGATGTGGCTCAGCTACAGCACTTCTCAGATGTCACATACATCTTTTAATCTGGTGAAGAGTCATTTATTTACACCTCCAGGCCTAGCACATTGACTATCATGGGAATGCTGAAGTTTGAAAAGCCCGATTATAGATCTGGTGTAGCTCTGAGGGAAGGGAAACAGCTTTTCCTCTGCTTGCCTCTAAATGACTATAAATGTGTTTTTCTTAGAGATCATGACTCACAGGGGGCCAGCAACCGATGAGCTGGTGTTTGACCTGATTGATATAGACCTTAATCACCTGAGTCAGCAGCACGAGCACCATCCTTTGGCTGGCAGGTACCAGCCTCCTCCCTTGACGCCTTCGTGGCCTTCAGCAGCGCGCAGGAGCTGCGTCCGCGCCAGGCGCCGAGCGCCGAGCTCCGCGTCCTCGCAGCGCGGCCGCTCGCCGCCCTGCGTGGGCTCAGTGCTGAGAAGCTGCAGCCACCTGGGGAAAGCGGTCCTGCCTCTCCGACCCCGCGGTCGAACCAATTACCCGCGGTTAGTGCTGCTGCCCTGCCGCTACCTTCTTTCTAAGGGAGAAAGGGGAGAAAAGAGAAGTGCGGAGCCATACATCGAAATCTTTTCACTGATGACTTATATTCCCAACTTTGACAAGTCCTTATATAACTGAAATTAAGCTTCAGCTGTATTAAATCTTCAGAGAGTTAGGCCTGCAGTTACCGTATTCCCTTGGAGATTAATGGGAGTCCGACACGCACGCGAAGAGCGAGCGCCCGCGGGGCCCCGCGGCTGACCGGAGGGGTGCAGGGGGGCTCCGCCGGGAGCCCGGGCGGCGGCTCGGAGCCGGGCCTGCCGCACTGGCCGGTTTGCAAGTCAGTCCGTGACTTTCAGATTGGCTCCTCGCAGAACAGAGCGAAAGGCGAAGCTGAAATTTCTTCTGAAGCGGAATTCCAAAAAACGCTTCGGATCCCGAGCGGCCGTCCTCGGCTCGCTCCTTTCGCAAGACTCATCCGGGCTGCCGCAATGGCCCCGGCGGGGTTGCTGGAATTTCACCAAGGAGCGTAGCAAAGCACTTTGTACTTTTACCAAAGGGCATTTTGAGTTGAGAAGGAAGCTGACTCGCTCCCAGCAGCCGTGGAAGAGCGCTCGTACGCTCCCCCGTCATCTCAGGGCCGGGCTGCCGAGCGGCCCCTGCACCGGCTGCGGCCGCAATCCTGGACCAGGTGGACGTGTTCAGATCCCAGCGGGAATTCCCAAACCGAGCTAGCTTTATTTGCCTAAACAACATTCTTTTTTTTTTTCTAGGCGCGCTAACAGAATCCATAGTAAAAGCAAAGATACCTTTTGGAAAGGCAGTTATGCTAAGGCAAATTTTTTTTTTTTTTTTTTTTTTTTTAGGGCACAGCGTTTTGAGTGGCAAAGCTGGCAGCTCCCCCGCGCGCTCTCCGGGTGATCATGCGAGCTGCTCTGAGCCCTGACTTCGTGCCGTCCCAGCACGATGCTCTGCGCCCAGCCGTGGTGTAAAGATTTAAACTTGTGCATGTTCTCCCAGTTCCTGCCGGGCAGGGGATGAAACCTTTTGCACCTTTCAGAGCTGAACCCCTGATCCTCTCCAAGCAGCACTGTTATATCGCTGATAGATCTATTTCTGCAGAACGCCAGACGTCACATTTTCAGGAATCTCGTGTTTCTCAGTGCAGGTTAAAGCAGCAGATAAAAGGAACCATTTTAGAAGTCCTTTCTGCTTTTCTTGTGCACTCTTCAGTGAGTCAGATTGAGGCATTACCAGCTGTCAGAGATGCTTTAAGGCATGGCCCTCTCTGGATAAAAGCAAAGTCCAGACAGAGGATTTGGCTTTCAGTGAAGATTTTTCTTCCTAAGCCGTTACTCTAGGGTTGCCTCTGCGTGTACCTGCATCCTCAGTGTGTATTAGGTGCAATTACAGAGCCATCTGATTGGGATAAGGTGAAGTTATGGACAGGCCAATTTCAGGATAATTTTATTCTAACTTCTCTGTGGAAGTTCTAGTGAAATTAAAAAGGAAAAAAAAGAAAGTCATGTTTTAGAAAGGTTTTTTTTTTTTTTTCAGTGCTTGTAATTAGCACATTTGCAGAACCAGAAAAGTCTTTGCATGACAGAGAATGATTGTTATACGTCCAGTGTCCCTTCTGCTGACTGTATCCTGCTCCGACTGTGACAGCTGTGGCCTGGTGTATGGTGTAGGAGACGGTGTGCAGCAGGTTTGTAGCTGCTGAATATAGGAGGCTCTTGGGACATTCATTGCTTGCCTGGAAAGGTCAAATTTGGTGGGGTGAACACGTGGCCTTCCAGGTGGGAAACTCAAGACGGTGTCCTTGAAAAGCAAATCTCTGTGAACTGCCTTAGGGAGGCTGCAACGTGGGAAGCCCCGTTTCTTGTGAACGAGCCCCGAGGCTGAGAGCAGGGTTTGGGGAAGGAGGCCTGGAGGGGCTGACGGCTCATCTGCTCGGAGCCTCAGCTGGGTGCCCCAGCCTTGGGGACAGGCTGGGTGTGCCTGTGGCCAGCCTGAAGGTACCTCTGCTCGAAAACGTGTTTTTTTTCTAATTGCTGGGATTTAGGGAGGCTGCCAGGTCGGTGTGAACCGCTGTTGAGTCCTGGAGCCGGACGCTGCAGCCGGCTGAGATCAATCACGAGTCCGTCGGTGCCAAGGAGAAGAACCGGTGGCCCCCGGGAAGTGGGGTGCAGCCCAGACCCCCGAGGCGTGCGGGAGGAAGGCTGGGTGCTGGGCAGACCTGCGGCAAGCCTCCCTAGCTGACGCTCTTGATGCTCTTTTTAATACGTATATTAAAAGGGTGATAATAAGCAAATCCGTCAGTTATGCAAATGAGCGGCAATTGCATCTTGAAGAGCATCCCACAGTTTAATTACATCATAATTGCAATGTAACACTTTAATTACCATATGCATCACAAAATCATGAGCACTGTTTTTAATCTCTTCACTAATATTTCAAATCAAACAGATTGCACGGTGCCCACGCTGCAAAGCTGCAAACAAAAAGACCAAATAGCTCCTAAATGCGGCAGCAGCGTGGCGGTTTGGTGGTCCGCGAAGCTATTCTCGGCGTCGTAGCTTAGCAGTGTTAACGAAGGAGAGCTAAACGAACACAAAGCTAAGGAGTAGCGTCCTTGGCTGGCATCTTGCCCCAAACCCAGCCGCTGGGGATTTGTAGGGATGGCGTCAGGCTGCTCACGCCGCCGTGCTCCTCCGGCCAGCGGAGAGCTCGGGAGCCGAGCAAGGCACGCACGGAGGAGCAAGGACGAGGCTGAGCGTGAACGTTAGCGGAGCTGCGATGGGCTTTATGGCTGTAGGAAGAGAAAGGGGGAAGGCATTTACTCCAAAGCCGGAATCTGCTGAGAGATGCTGCAAAACGACTGCTTGAGTGAGCGGAGCCGGCGCGCGGGGCTTGTCCTGGCCGCGCCAGGGGTGCTGGGTCCCCTCGGGCCGGCGCGGCCGGGGCGAGCGCCACGGCGGGGGCGGCTGCGCCGGCGAAGGCATGGCGGTTCGGAAAGGGCTGGTCCGGAAGAGGTGTCTGGATGAAAGTGCTCCCCTGGAGTCCCCCTTCCCCTCCCAGCCCAGGAAAACCGATTTTGCTTTCACCTGCTCACCCCCCCGGAGAGGAACCATAACGCTTCCCCAGCCCGTTTGTCAACACGGCTTCAGCTGGAGACCACGAAATCAGCACAAACCAGTTTGTTTCGTAGATCTGCAAAGTTTGCTTGCTTTATTTCCCCCTCCTCCAGCTGCCCTTTTTTTTTTTTTTTTTTTTTCTTTCCCTCCTAAAGGGACAGCTAGTAAGTGACTTAAGAAGAGTAACTGGTGGGCTTTAGCAGCTGAGGGAAATTCGTGACCGGAGGCTCCGAGAGGACTTCTCCCGGGCAGAGATGCGCGCTGTGGAGTGACGCGTGGGCGCCGCGGGGGAGACGCAGCCCCTGCCCTCGCCGCAGCCCCGGCACTGCTCCGCTGCAGGGCCGGCGCGGCGTGCAGGAGGCGGCGCCAGTCCCGGGTGCTCGGCCCCTCCGCAGGCGCGCTGTGCTCCGGCGGCGTGTTGGGCTCCAGGTCCGAATCCAGCGAAGCCCCTTCTGCTTCCTGCCAGCCCACCCGCTTCCTCCCAGACCAGACGCTGCGGAGCCGGCGGCGCTCGCGGGCGCCCGGCGCTGGGCGAGGGCTCTCGCCAAGCCCTCTATCACCGGTGCTTTTCCTGCATGCCACAGATTGCCGGTTTGCTTTGCCGTGAGCTGGCAGTGATTTAAAATCATCCTGTGCTAATCCATATAAATTCTTTTAATCGTGGATTTAATCTTTTAAGCATGCAGTAATTAAATTACATGCCAATCAGAGGGACATCAATGTAGTGTGTGAGGTTTGCAGCTTGTGGGTAGTGGGGGAAAGCTTGAGGACAGAGGACAGGACAGGACAGCGGAGTCTGTCCTGCCACTTCCCTCTTGAAGGACTTTAGATAAAATCATTTGTCCTATGGCCACGGTTTCCTTACTAGTATTATTTTCCTCTTTCCTTTTTCAAACCCCTGTGAGATCCTGGGAGGGGATGTGCTTCCAGAAAGTCACAGGTAGGCTGAATGCAGGCAACCCTTCAGCAGGATGGGCTGGAGAACACCTCTGCAGAAGACATTTCCTCTGGAGGCCTCTAACCTGTCCCAGAAAACCTCCCTACATCTCTCAGGAGCTGCATTGCTACAGCAGCGTCCCCCAGGCAGGACCACGGGCTGGCCCGCCTCCACCGTGCTCCTCTACCCCTTACTCCTACGAGCTGGAGGTACAGCTCCTGCTTTCTGCATTTGCAGCTGCAGGGAGAAGGAAGAGGAGACGAAAGGGAGGAGAAGATGAAGGCCCAACACCAGCTGGTGGCTGGGAAAGCACCCAGAGCACTTTTTGGAAAGCTGCAGGGGAACAGGACGGGAAAGCCCATGAGCTCCCTGTGTAACTGCTGATCATTTATTCTTCTCCTCTGTTCTGCTTTAGTTGTCCCCGTTCACCCAGGTAGATGGTGCCACACGTTTAAATGGGTTGGCATTAATGGGAGAAAATACTGCGACATCAGAAGCACATTAACAGATTAAACTTTGCAGTGGGAAGGGAAAAGTAGACATGAACTACTAGGTAGAGCGATGACTGGCTTTGGGATTGTGACAATTACTGTACTTAACGTTTTTTAACGTTAAGAGCCAAATAGGGGCATATATTTAATTCATTAAAACAGTATGAAGTATCTCCTTCCATCCCAACGCAGTTAATCGGTGCTCCGTAGAGAAGTATCAGGAAATAAGTGTCTCCTAATGAAAGGGTCCCTGTAAGGTCAGCCTGCCGCTTGTTAGCTAATCTGAGACTTATTTGTTTTGCAAATTGCTCTCCCATTTTGAACTGCTGTGCAGTAATTTCCATGGCGGGGAAGCAGGAGAGAGTTCACAGGGCTGTTTTTGAAGCCCTCAATCTGTCATTGGGAGGAGAATAAAAATAGAAAGGAAAAGAAAAGGAACATGCTGTTGGTTTTGTTCCAGGCAATTCAGTCCTATTTTCCGCAGCCGGAGACGTGACAGCGAGCGGTGCTGGTGGGGTCTGTCGTGGGCCCGGCGCCGCCTTGCGCCCGCCTGCCACGGGCCTGGGAGCACGCGAGACGCGGGTGGCCCGTCGCCTTGCCTGGCCCTTCTCCCCCGATCCCGAAGCGTCTGATGCAGAAAATCAGTCGTTAACTGTGGTTTTTGCAGATGGCGGAAGCTGAGGCTCCGAGAGCAACCGACTTTGCTGAAGGTCGCCGGGTGCCCCCACTTCTCCCGGCTCGGGGCTCACCGCTGTCCCCAGCCTTGTGCCTCCTCGGCGGCTCGGCGGCGCCGCGGGGGCTGCAGCCTCTCCCGGGCCGGGGTCCTGCACCGCCGCGCGAGCCCCCTCGAGCGCCCGCTGCCCCGCTCGCCTCCGCCGCGGGGAGCCAGGCTGGCGTTCCCGT
Organism: Rhea pennata; assembly: GCF_028389875.1. Taxonomy (NCBI): domain Eukaryota; kingdom Metazoa; phylum Chordata; class Aves; order Rheiformes; family Rheidae; genus Rhea; species Rhea pennata. The sequence goes on from NC_084685.1 coordinate 7,624,473, forward strand.
CCCAGCTGCGGCACCGAGAGCTGGCCGGGAAGCGCCGGCGCGGCTGGGATGAGCCCTCGCCGGCCAGCGCGGGGAAAGGCTCCTCCGGGCAGCGCGGCCGGTGGCGAGAGCAGCTGCGGCAGCAGCAGCGACCTGCTGGGCACGTCTCAGCCTGAGACGAATGCAAAAGCCCAGAGGAGACTTTTAAATCCCTCTCCTTCCCCCTTGAGGCGGTCGCGTTGGAGGCTCGGCCGCTGGTCCCGAAGCGCCGCGGGCCGACCGCGGCGGTGTAGATACCTCTGAGCTCTCACGTCCAGAGAGCGGCTCCATGGAGGCTGCTCCCATCACACCAGCACGTGTCGCGACTCTTTTTTCCCACGCTTGATCTCGTTATTTATTTTGCAGATGCGCACACGGGACCGAGCTGCTGGACAGGGTGTCCCGCTCAGCCGCAATCCAGAGCCGTCCCCGGGCAAACGCAGGAAGCGAAGCGGCCCGTTTCTCCCCTTCCCGTCCCCCCGCCTGCTCCAGCCCTCTTCCCACTCGCCCGGCGAGTCCAGCCGGGTCCCCGGGGCGCAGCCACGCTCAGCGGGTTAGGAAGGGACCGAGATTTGCTTTTGGAAAAAGCAGACCTACTTTTTTATTTTGAGTAAAAAGAAGAAGAGTGATGTGTAAATTGGGCCTGTCGTCCTTTCCTTATCGATTCCTCAGCTCTGGCTCCGCTGCCCTCTCTGTCTCGCCCATTGGCTGTCACTGCTCATTTCACTCAGATATTTAGAAATAAGGAGCAAGGGGAAAATGCAAAAGCGCCGCGGCCCCTTGCTGCCGGCTCGGCCGGGAGCGGCGCCGGGGCCGGGCGGCAGCTGAGCCCCGCTGCCCGGGTCTCTCGCCGCCCGCCGGCGCGCTGGACGGCCGCTGCCGTTCCCCGTGGCCGACCCCGGGCGCAGCTCTTCGGCTGCGAACTTGTGGCAGCGATTTCCTCCCCGTTTCGGGGCAGAATGACCGGGAGCGCTGGGCACGGGCTCCAGCTGTCCTGACCGCCCTGCTCTGTCCACTTGGCAATTGCTTGCACGTACAGCAAAGTAGTGATTAGGCAATAGAAACAACCTTTATTTCCCAATGTCTTAGAAAAAGATAGCCTTTATTTTAATTTCCCCCCAAAGTAATAAAGTCTGTAGGAAGGTGAAGGCATTCCAATGAGGGAGGCTTTTTTTCCCAACATCATGGAAATGGAGGAATTTCAGCAACTGTATTTGTGTGCAAAAGAGAGGAGAAAGAATAATTTTAAAAGGTTATATTGATTGCAGTCAAGCATGAACCTGCAGCAAGGAGCGCTATGTAGTTACTCACAGCGCTAGCTGCTTTCCTCTCCCCGTAGCCGCTTTGCCTTAGCCTCTCCCCGGCGTGCTGAAGCGCCCCAGCGTAACACGCTGTTGAGCCGCACAGAGCCTCTGGGCTCATAAATCCTTAACTAAAAGGTGAGAGCAAGAGGACACGTGTGATCCCTGTTTGCTTGGGAGAGGTCAGTCCCAGGTCCTAAAACACAACACTTCATCCTGCAGCATGCGGACAACGCTTCCGCTCAGGGGTCGGAGTTGGAAAGTTTGCTGGGAGCAAAGCAACGAGTGAACTTTTACTGTTTTTTTGTTTCTGTATGAGCCTTTTAGGGTTGTTTCTGAGTGTCTCTTCTGGGAAGAGCTCTTGGAATCCTTCACGATAACAGAGCTGCAGCTGTATTAAACCAGCAGGAGCAACCTGCTAGGAGGAAGCTTGGGAATAAGGATGCCTCTGCCAGCCAATTAATAACACACGGCCCTCTGCTCATCATCCTGGCTGCCGTTCCTGTGGGCTGGGCTAGCTGCTGTAAAGGAGACCAGCGGTCTGGTCTGGCTCTACCTGAAGCCAGTGGCTGGTTACTGGAAAGCAGGAGGTAGTAGGTCCAGAGGCTGCACTTGTCCATTTTTTTTCCTTCCTGCAGTCTAGCAGTGTAAATATTGAGTTTGTTTCAGAGTCAAGATCCTTGGAGTGACATAAATTCAAGCAATGCTATAGGAAGATGGAGAACAGAAAAGCAGACCATGGAAGGGACTGCTCCTGTTTCCATGCCAGAGCTGGGGGGAGGCAAGAGCCTGGTGTGGAGGTGGAGCAGCTCTGCTTCTGTGGGGTGCCTGGCCCCAGAGCAGCCAGGGCTGTTGGGGGCTGTAATCCAGGCTTGCCTCTGCCCCTGAATGTGTTGGGAACTGGATGTGATTAGAGAAATGCAGAGACCAGCCCAGTGCTCCCTGTTGCATTCCTCAACCTGTCCTCGGAAACCTTGGTTTTGGTTTATTCCTCGAGTGGCTTGTGAGAACCAGAGACATCCGCGTCTGTGGTTGAGAGGCAGAGGCAGCCTGAGAGCGACAGCAACGCCCATCCAAAAGCCTGATGTGCAAAGTCTTCCTGCAGCAGGTGGGAGCTCTCAGCATCACCAGGTGAGTCTGCTGTTTGCTTGGTTGCTCCCCAAGCTTTCTTGGTCCCCAGGCTAGCTCTCCTGTTTTGGTTTCACACCAGTACAGATGGACCCAATAGCCTTCTTATTGCACTTGCTGAACTTGCGTTATGCTATCCGGACTGGGTGTTTTCATGAAGGCTGAGCTGGGCCCAGTCTTTTCTGGTAGGAATCCAGTAGGTTTCCGACTAGAGCTCCTCCTCCCCTCTTTGCCAGGGCAGAAACTTCTGCTTAGTGCCAACACAAATGAGCAAACGCTCCCTCCGCTGCCCGCAATCACCTGGGCTATGGCAGTTCCCACATCAAGCGTGAACCAAGGCTGACCTTCTCCACTTGCAAGAAGCGGCGGAGCTATATATACCTGACGCGTTTGCTGAGCTTGAAAGCCTCCTTTGCGGGGTCGTGCCTTGCAGCATGCGGCTGGGAGCTGGGGCACGACTCCTCCTGCTCCATCCGTCGCCGGCCGCCCGCTCGCTCGGCGCTGCCGGTTGGTTCCCCATGTCCACGTGATCCCACGACTCTGGGCTTCAATTACAGGAGGAGGAAACGGTTCGCCTTTATCAGAAGGATAAGAATAGAGAACGGCAGGCGGCTAACTGTGGGGTGCGGATGAAAGGCGGCCGGCTCTAATTCTTCCCGCACCCAGGGCGATCTGCCCCCTCTTTTTCTGAGCCATAATTGGCGTGCCAGGCCACAGACGACAGTAGCACTCCACCAAAGCTAGGAGCATCCTGAGGCCAGGACTCTAGACTCTCCGTCAATGAGTTAGAAGGCAGGGAGGATGCTTTTGATCCCACTCTTCTTCCTCCGGCATGCTGAAGGATTATTAGGCTCTGTGGAACGTCTTTCTCTGGCTCGAGCTTTCCCTTGCTCCACAAAGGAGACCAGCTGCAGCTCAGGCCTTTCAAGGGGCCTCGGAGCAGCCTGGCCCATGGTGCCATGTGCTGCCAGTGCCACTGGAGCCGCGCTGATGGCTGGCGCTCCGTCATCCTGCTCGGCACCAGCTGCTCATGCCAAAACCGGTCGCTAGCACTCTGCGGTCACTGCAGACCTGTCAAATTCGGGCCTGGAGACAACCTTCCTGAGCCGTGACAGAGGTGGATGTTCGTGTGGCACTTGTGACTGACAGTGCCTTGAAAGCCTCCCTGACTTTTTCCCTGTCCACATGATAATTATGCCAGTAATTAGGGATGGCTCGGAGCCACGGACTTTATAACCATGTCAAACACCTCTCTGGGCTTATGGGTGTTCAGGCGCCAGGTGTTGATTCAAGACAGTTGTTTTAAGTAAATGTTGTTAGAGGCTTCTCACCTCACTCTGGTGGTGTGAATCTCCTCTGGGAGACCAGGGTCATGGCAAAATGATCACCCTTGTGTTTTGAGGTCAGGCTGCAGGTGATCATGGTGGCCTTTCTTGCTCTCAACTCTGTTTAAATGAAGACGTTCAGAAGGGATGAGTAGCTTTGGGCTGCTTCTCTTCCGAGCTGTCTAACTGGAGGCCACCTTGGTTCACTGGGGTGCCAGAGCCGCTGGAGATGTTCTCCTGTGGCGGCCTCGGCACAGAGACTTCCAAAACCAGTTGTTGTGGTGGGACATCTTGGCCTTTGACTTTCCTCTGTGTGTGTGTGTGTGTGTGTGTGTGTGTGTGTGTGTGTGTGTGTTTTGTTTTGTTTTGTTTTGTTTTTGTTTTGCTTTTTTTTCAGGTGCTTCCTTCAGTTTTGCTTCCGTTAATTTAACACTCTCGCACCGCACAAGGTGGTTCGAACCTCCATCTCCAGCAGCTGAAATACAATAATTGCCCAACATAACCTATTTGGAGAAGCATTCCCTTCGAGTTAGCAACTTGTGAAGAAATTCACTGTATTGTTTAGAGCAAGAAATTACCCTGGAGTGTAAGAGCTCAGAGCTGTGACTCCAGCAGCCTTGCAAAGTTAAGGATGGGTAAGACGGGAGATTTAACCGATAAGCCAAGGTGAGCAGGCACCACCTCGATCCGCGATAGCTGTAACTGGGGGGTTACAGCTGGCGGTCGTGGCGCTCCCGGCAAGCGGAGCTGTCGCCTTGGAAAAGGCCGCGTGGGTCGGCAGGCGCAGATCAGGAGGGGGCCGGAGGGACCGCGCCGTGGGCAAAACCCTTCTTCACCTTGTTCACCTTCTTCTCTCGCTTTCACTTTAACCACGGACCAGAAAGGAGAAGCAGTTTTCCTGTGACACGAGTTCCCCCGCCTCTGTTGGGGCACAGAGATGTCCACCACGGCGGTCCCGTGTCCCCCTGTGATCCTCGCTGGCTGCCGCCTTGGTCTTTCCAGGGAGACCCAGGAAAGCGATGGAGCAACGCTCCCGGGAAAACAGGCCAAGAGGAGGTGGCAAGTGGGGCTGGAAGCATCGCTCCTCCTGGGAGCGGTACGGGAGGGCTGTGGTTTCTAACCCAAGCCCAGGCTGTGCCGCCACGGGCTTGTACGGACGTGGCAAGACCGGTACGTCCCTGCCGCGGGGAAACTGAGGCACGGTGGGTCTGTGCCTCCCCCCACCTCGGCAGAGGCTCGGCTCCGGTGTGAAGCCGTGAAGCCAGGCCTGGCTGCCGGACTCACGTGCGGCCCCATGCCCCGTCGCGGCTCCCCTGTCCCCCAGCCGCCGCCTCGATCCCGGCACGTCTCCCTCCCAGCCGCAGCCTGGCTTCGACCCGCACTCGACACCAACCTTTCCGGTGAGGTTTCAGGCCGGCGAAGGAGGCGGTGGCGAGGGAAGGGAGAGGCTGTGCTATGCGGTGTGCGTCACGTAGCCCCCGACGGGAGCTCTCCTGTCCCCTGCAAACATCAGGGAAGAAAAGCCAGTGGATCTGTTCCCTCCTGTTCACCTCGGCTCCTTAAAGAAGGATGCGATGCTGCGAGCAGTGCAAAAGGGGGAGGAGGCAGCAGAAGGAGACTGACACTCGAGTCTCCTCCAAATGTCATTTCCTGGGGTATAAACGTCCTCGTAACCAGCAGGCTGAGGAATGAGAGCCCGAGGCAGTGCCGGCTGCGCAGAGGTCCGAGCCGGCCTTCCCAAGCTGTGCACTAGGCAGCAAGGCAGAGCAATAACTTGACCTCTGCAAAACGTGCGGTGCACTTTGTAAAGCTGCTTTATCGACTCTGCGGCCGAGCGGCTCTTGTCACCAGGCAAAGCAACAAATCGCCCGCCGTGATGCAGCGTCCCGCTCGCAGGCAGCAGCGCGTCTCCAGCACCCCGGGGCGAGAGCGTCCCACCGGGCCCTCCCTGCCCTCGGGGCTGGCCCTGCCTCGCCGTCGGGGCTGGAGGCAGGGGGAGCGTAGTGCCTCCCGCGGGCGCAGCGGGGAGGATGAGCCGTTCCCGCTCGGAGCACGATGCAATCAGCTGCTCCTTCCAGCCAAGCTGGGGGATGATGGATCGGATGAATATCCAGTTCATTAAGTGTCGTTTGTCCTATTGTGTTTGCTGCGCGTCCCGGACTGATACCTGACGAATGCCGCCGAGCCCTCTGGGTTAACGAGGAGGCGTTGAGATGTTGCTTGAGCCCTGGAGAAACTCGGGGAGAAGATGCGCTGTTGCGTGCGGCCGTTCGAGGTGACCGCGGGCGCCCGGGAGCAGGGGGTGACGACAGTCGAGCCGGTCGAGCCCTGGGTGTTCGCAGGCTGCGAGGTCCGAGCCCTGCCCTGGGAGCCGCAGGTCCCTGCGAGGCTCGAGGGAGACCGTTCGCGCCCGGCAGGCGGGAGCGCTCGGCCCTGGGCAGAGGAGGGGAGCAGAGCGCGCGGGTCTCGGGGGCCGAGGCCCGTCGCAGGTGCCAGGCGTCTGCCAGAGCCGTCTCTGCCGGGGCCGTAATCCCTCCACCGAAGCTGGCTAGCGCACAGCTCCTCCCGGCTTTGGCATGGTGGAGTTTAACTAAGCACAACATTATCCCTACAGCTGGCTGGTATTTTGGGGGATATCTTCCCCTATTTCAGGAAATGTCAATATGGGATGGGAACTATTTTGGGGCGCAGGAGGGAAAAGGTCAGCGTGAACAAATTTCTCAGCCAGAACCGAAAAAAGAAAGGGGCAAAGCAGTTTGATAGCTGCTCTCCAGATAAACCCCTTCTAGCTTCAAATGGCAGCTAATTAAAGTGTTGACATTCTAAAACATGGCGATGTGAAATCTCTCGCTTTGAGCCAAGTCCAGGCCTTTTTCAGGTTGTGGTTCACAAGACTCTTGTCCCGAGTCCCCAGGAGCGGCGCGAGCGGCGCGGCTGCTCAGAGCTGCCTTCCCCGCGTGGAGGTGGCCCAGGTAGCCGGGTCCAGGTCCCCCCTCCACCCCGGCCCCTGCGGGGAAGGGCAGGGCGAGGAGGAACGGCGGCGAGCCGGTGAGGGCTGCCCGCGTGGCGCTGCGGGGACAGCGGCATTTCGGCCCGTTGGGGAGGGAGGAAGGAGCGATAAATAGCAGCGCGGGTTGGCTTGGCAGGGATGGCCAGGCGGGCTGGGGAGGGTCTCCTTTATCCAGGATTTTTCTTACAGAGCGAGCAAGTTTTTAGTCTTTGGAAGAAGACTGTAATGTTGGTTTGCTTGGCAGAGATCTCCAAAGCTGAGCCAAGCAGCATCACCCCGCCACCCTCCCCTGCGAGGGGAGAGACGTGAAGCCGTGCCGTGCCGTGCCGTGCCAAAACGGTCTCTCTTCCAGGAGGCTGGAGGCCTCGGAAGCATCTCCAGGAGGGGATGCTCTGAAGGCAGCAGACCTGCTGCAGGCAGTGTCTTGCCATCTGCCTGCCGACACTGTGGAGGGAGCCGGGAGCTGTGCGGAGGGGGCTGGCTGGGAGAGAGCAAGCAGCAATCAAGGGCTGTATTGTGGCTGTTTGACTTTCTGCATGATGCATAATTTAGGAGACAAAACGCAAAAGTCATCTCAGCTCAGCAGGGATTTGGGAGTTGATTTGGGGGAGTGCAGGAGAGGAGACGCCGTCCCTTTGATTAGCTAAGTGCAGGAGGAGGCTGACAGGTGACGGGAAGCAGTCGAAGGAGAGCAGAGCCCGACTCATCCCCGCTGCTGCAAATAGACTCCGGCTCTGACCCGGTGTTTACACATCAGTGGAGCTGTGAGGAGCAGTGCACATGCTGAACGGGTACAGACCGTGTCCCAGGGCTGCAAAGGGGGTCACCCAGGGCCGCTCGTGGAGGGCAGCGGCTGACCCCGCTGCTGAGAGGGGCACAGGCTCTGTGCTGGGTGGCAAAGCCTGGCTGTCACGGGCCGTGCTTGGGCTGCAGGGAGGCAGGGCCGGGGGCCGGAGCGTGTGCGTGGCGCATCCGTGCACGTGGCGCACGTGTGCTGACCCTCCTGTGCATCTCCCTGGCCCTAAAATCCCCCGTCAGGTTGCAGCAAGCGTGGGACGGAGGGGGCAGCTGGGCCCAGGGAGAGAAGGTGCCGCTGCTGCTGCCCCGCCGAGACGGGAGAGGAGAGGCCAGCGGGAGCCCGCGTGCTGCGCCGAGTCGCAGCCGGAGCTGGAAGAGGCGTCGTGAAGGTGAGCGAGACGGCGGCAGCGCAGCCCCGTTCGGCGGCAGGACCGGGCCGACAGCGCCGGGTGCCTGTGGCTTCCTCTGCCCCGAGGAGCTGATCTCGAGAGAGGGATCAGTCTCGGCGGGGGAGGCACAGCTGGAGCGAAACGCGCGGAGGGGAGGAATAGGGAGAGGCGTCCCGGCGAGGACGGCGCAGCCCCTGAGCCCCCGGGCTCGGCACGGCGGGGTCGAGCCCTGCCTGCCGCATCAGTCTGCGCTGGTGCTCCTCGAACCAGCGCCCGGAGCCGGTGCCTCCCGGCTCGCCCAGCCCAGCTCTGCGCTACAACCCAGGCAGAGGAAAGGACGGTCCCGGTGAGGCAAGGACGGCATTGCTTCTGGAGCAGGGGCACCTGGGGTGAATTTCCCAAAGAAGAGGCCAACACAAACCCAGCGGTGTGGCAGGTACCAGCTGAGCCCCTGCGAAAGGTGATGCTCGTGCAGCCGGGTGCAGCTGGGCTCCTGTGTGAGCAGGCACTCGCCGTGCAGGGCTTTGCAGGGTCCAGCCTGCAGCTCCTTGGAAAAAAAAAAAAAAAAAAAAAAAAAGATAGTATTGGGGAAAACTATTTTATTAGTTCAGCAAAGAGACTAAGCGCTGAGCTCCTTCAGCTTGGTCGCACTCACGCGCTTGGCGGGCGGCTTTGGGAAGCGCTGGCCCCCGGGAAGCTGGAGCTGGGCAGACGTGACGTTGCAAGGTTGGTGCGAGGGGCTGAAGGTTAGCTAGCATCCTCTCCCAAGCAAAGACATTTTCTGCTCTGTCATCCTGAGTTTTCTGCTTTCCTTTGCCAGATTATTCCAGAGGAAGGCCAGGAAAGCCTCGGCCATGCAGCACACACGTTCTTCCAATGCCATCTAGTGTCTGCCGCACCACAGCTCCTCTCTGCTCCGCTCCAACGCGGACAGGGATGCTTGTCCAGGCAGCCTGACGTGTTATTTCTGAGGCACCAGATCTTATTTGTTACAAGATTATCTCGGAGGGTCGACAGGCTGCTCTGGCCAATTACTAGCAGTGGTACCAGCAGCACAAATAACTGGTAGGTGCACAGATTTGACTTGATTATTTTTATGTTGTTTCCATTTTGCAATAAAAGCCCACCCCAGCAGGATGGATTGCAAGGAAGCAATGACATGTCCAGAGGGATTAAAATCTTTCAGCCTTCAGCCACTTGTCTCATAGCCCCCACATCACCTGAGGTTTAATCACTCAGAAAAGTGCTGTCATGTCCTATTGTCACTGTATTGGGAGCACGACCTCTTTCCCATTTAGCTGCCACTCCAAAATAATATAACCTGCCAGGGGACCAGCATGACTCAGAAGCCTGGTAATAGGATATAAAGACTTTGACCTGCAGGTCGCCCATTTGAATGCTGCCAAGGTCAGCTGCAAGGGCAAAGATGTTGCTTGTGTGATGATCATTTGGCCAAACCACCCAACACAGCGGTAACCAGGCCCCTGGGTCCAAGCAGGGGCTTGGACTCTCTGCTCCCCCTTCTTGAGAGGCCTCCTGGGATCCTTACCCCCTTCAGCATCGCAGTCTGATTTTTGGGTAGCCCTCACCTCCCCCATGTCAGCAGGTTGCTGTTCCTCTCCCAGCTTTAGGGAGACAAGGCAGTCTCCATCACTGACAGTTTCCAGGATTGGATGACTGCCCATGGTCCCTTCTAGCTTATGATTTTGCCATCCAAGTTTTTCCCTTGCCATCATTCCAGGTGTGGACAGATGGAGAATGCTCTTATTTCTACCAAAAAACAATGGCCTCATGGGGCAAAATGCCACGGCAGCATCTCCATTGCCCTCCATGCACCCTCACTTGCTCCCCAGTGCAGAAGGTTTCCTGAGATGGGCCTGCCCTGGTGTGGCTTCCTCTCCATTTCCCCATGCTCTCTCTGCTTTCTGAGCCTCTCTTCTGTATACCACCATCAACTATGATGATGTAGGTCCATGCTAACCTTGCCTGAACCCTTGGTCACTGCTGACCCCACAAATTTATCTCCTCAGTAGCAAACTATCTTATTGAGTCAGTTTGATTCCATGATTAATTAAGCTCTCACTTGAAATTAGGTTACTCCTTGAAGCCACAATTATAAATATTAGCAGATTAACGAGTCCTGGCTATGTTAGATGGCCGCTACCAGGCTGTGCTGTGGAGAGCTTGCCTGCTCAAATCCAGAGAGTCCTTAAGTACTGGCTTGCAGTAAAAAAGCTGCTAAAGAGGCCCCCCATGTGAAGGGCACCTGTACTGCGGGAAGCATCAACATCAGCAGCTCCCAGGGCAGCCGGGAAGCTGGCAGCCGCGGCCCTCGGCTGGGGAGCGGCGGCCGGGGGGCAGCTGCAGGCACTCGCACACCTTTCGCAGCGGTCTAGCCAGCATCCAGCCTGCTCAGCACGTTTAGTTTTCACTGATCTGTTTGCTTTGTTTTAATTGTCTGCAAACGGGGTGCCACCGCCTTAGAATAACAAGTGTCTTAGTTAAAGGCAGCGGCGGTGGCTGGGCTTCGCCGAGCCTGCCCGCCTTCCCCGCCGGGCCCGGGCGCGCGAGGGGCTTTGCCGCTCGCGCTCCCATCACGCGGGCTCCAGCCTGAGGTCTGCTGGGGGGCCCAGGCATCCTGGAGAGGAAGCAAGCCCCGTCCTCCCCCGCAGCGCGGAGTGACGGCTGTCAGGGCCCACCGAGATCATTAAGAGTGCCTAGGCTGACGTGCCGTTCTCCACCAGGCTAGAATTTCACCCAAAAGCTACTTTGCTATATTTATCCCGCATTAATGATGGGATTTTGCCCTACTAAACAGCATCTGCATGTAACATCAGTGAACGTAGAAGCAATTCCTGCTGAGCTGGTGGGTAAAGGCCTTTGCAGTGATCTTGCGCTATGACCTGAAGGAGGGTGTAAAAATAAGGCCGCTTTAATAAGATGAAAATAGCCCTTTCCCCCCTGGTTTTCTGCTTGCTCCCTTCGCGCAGCGGGAGCCCTCCCGGCGCGTCAGGGCCTGCCCGTCCGGGGGCAGGCAGGTTTCCATCTGGCCCGAACTGCTCCCCTCCCGGCTGCCTCTTCCCTGCAAAATCAGCAGAATTGCTAGTAACATCGCGGCGACACGGCCTGCTCCCCGCGCCAGCCGCGGGGGGGGTCCCGCGGCTCCGACCGGGCCCCCCGCCCGCCCCGGGAGGGCTCGGCTCCGGAAAGCCGCGGTCTCCGCTCCGGCCCGGCCGCGCGCCGGCGGCTCCTCGGCTGCCGCGCAGAGCTGGCAGCGTCTCCCGGCGCTGCGGGAGCTGCCGCGAGCCGGGCGCCGTTGCCTGCTCCAGCAAGCGGCAGCGAGCGGGGGGCTCCGGCGAGCTGCGCCCACCCCGAGCCGCGGGCGCGGGAAACTCAGCGGCTCAGCGGGTGCAGCAGGGAGTTGGTGCAATCCTGCGTATCCGCCGCCTCCCGGCATTCGCTGTGTCCTTTGGCGGTGGCGACCGGCGGAGACGCCCGGGGCATGCAGCATCCCCGTCCCCGCACCCTGCGGAGCGGCACCCAGAGTCCCCGGGGGGGCTTCAACCAGCAAGTGGTGACGGCGGCCGGGCACCCACCAGCCTGGGGCACCCAGCGTGAAAAGCCCCGGCCCGGCGCTGGGAGCCTCCGGGAAGGGGCGCAGGGTCCTGCCCGGCGCGTGGAGCGGACGCAACCGCCTTCCCATCGCAGCCGCTGAGCAGGGCTGTGAAAAACTGGCCTCATTTGATTTAAAATTGCAGAGCTCTTCCCCGGAGCCCTCAGCAAACAATGGTAATTTGCTTTACAGCTGTTTAGATTTGTTTCTCTACGTTTTTAAAAAAGCCCAGCGGAATTGCAAACGAGACGCGTGTTTGCTCCGGCGCTGGCTGCAGCCCCACCTGGGCTCTGCCGCCTGCCCGTCGGGGCGGCTCCGCCAGCTCGGCCCCGCGGCCGGTCCCGTCCCGGGCCGGGGAGCGGCGCGGAGGAGGGCGCCGCACCCGGCCCGGCCCGGCCCGGCCCCCCGCGCGCCCCGGGGCACCCGACGGGGCGCGCGGGGCTCTGCCTTAAACCCGGTCCCTCCCCGCGAACGCTTCCCGATGGGAATCTCCTCCTCGCCGCGAGAGCCCGGGGATGAATCACGTGGCGCCGGGCGGCGATGCGCTCGCCGCGGCAGGCAGACGCCGCCGGCTGCAGCGCCGGCCCCGCGGACGGACGGACGGACGGACGGACACCCCGCAGGTGAGGAGCCCCCCGGGAAGGGGACCCTCTGCGGGAGCTTTGCAAGGAGAGGGCAAAGGCGCGTGCGGAGCGGAGGAGGCGCGGGCCCCCCGCGCGCCCCGCCGAGGGGCGAGAGCCTCGTCCCGCGGGCGGCGGGGCGGGCGCACATTCCAGCGCGGGGAGAGGACGCGGCCGCCGCCGGGTGATTCACGCCTTGCCCTGCTCTGGCTCGTGCCAAGCCTGGCAACGTGGGGAAAATTAATGACGGCTGCCGGGGAGCCGAGGCGGGAGCGGGCGGGCGGCCGGGGCGGAGCGGGGCCCGGCTCGGGAGCGGGACGCGGGCGGCTCGAGCGCCGGCGGCGCCTCCTGGCATTCGTGCCGCCCCGCGCCGGGCGCGGGGGCCTGGCCGACGGGCGCTTTTCCCGCGGCAGAGCTGGCAGACCCCGTGGACAGGGGGGAGCGGTGCCCCGCAGCCAGCCCGGGGACGGGTGCTTTCCTTTCGGTGCATGGCCCTAGGGTGGCCCTAGGGTCCCTGAGGCCACCCGGGGCCCCAGGCTTGGTGCTGGGGGACGCGCTCGGGGCCCCGGTCCCTGCCGGCGGGGACCTCGCTGCTTCGCGGGCCGTTTCTGCCACTGCGTTTTCTCTCTCTCGCCAAAGTAGCTAAGGGCATCGGGGCACCATGAACTGGGGGGTGTTCGAAGGGCTCCTCAGCGGGGTCAACAAGTACTCCACGGCCTTCGGCCGCATCTGGCTCTCCTTGGTCTTCATCTTCCGCCTGCTGGTCTACGTGGTGGCGGCCGAGCGGGTCTGGAGCGATGACCACAAGGACTTCGACTGCAACACGCGGCAGCCGGGCTGCAGGAACGTCTGCTTCGACCACTTCTTCCCCGTCTCCCACATCCGGCTGTGGGCCCTGCAGCTCATCCTGGTGACCTGTCCCTCCCTCCTGGTCATCATGCACGTGGCCTACCGGGAGGCCAAGGCGCAGAGACGCCGCACTGCGGAGGGCGACGACTGCCGCCGCGTCTACCCCGACCCCGGCAAGAAGCGGGGAGGCCTGTGGTGGACCTACCTGCTCAGCCTGGTCTTCAAGGCTGCTGTGGACGTGATCTTCCTCTACATCTTCTACCGCTTCTACAGGAACTACACCCTGCCCCGCGTGGTGAAGTGCGAGCTCCCGCCGTGCCCCAACATCGTGGACTGCTTCATCTCCCGGCCCACCGAGAAGAACATCTTCACCCTCTTCATGGTGGTCACCGCCTGCATCTGCATCACGCTGAGCCTCGTCGAGGCCGCCTACCTGATAGGCAAGCGGTGCCACGAGTGCCTCGGCGCCCGGCGCGGGCAGAGCCGCCAGCACTGCCGGGACTGCGCTCTTTCCCGGGCTGAGTCGTCTGAAACCGGGGGGCAGGTTTTCCAGGGGGCGGACTACAAGCCCCCCACGGCCTCCATCCCTGCCAGCGCGCCGCAGGACGAAGAGGCTCTTCCCTAGCGGCTGGGGAGACGGTCCCACGGGAGGGAGCTGCCCGCTCCATCGGGGTGGGGGGTGGGATGCCAGAACCCCCTCCCAGAGGCTGCGGGCCCCAGTGGGGATGGGGAGGTTGGACATCAGCTCTTGACTGTGCATCTCTCGGGGAAGGGGCAGGACGTCGTGCCAGCGAAGCTGGGTGAAGGCAGGGGCTGCAAGACGCGTGCTCCCCGCGGCCGAGGGACCGCAGCTCTGCGGAGCGGGCAGCAGCCTCAGCGCTCGCGCCGCCGGAGCCGGCCCGCCCGGCCCGGCCCGCAGTATATCCTTGCAGCAAATAAAAGTTTCTGCCTCCAAGAAATGATGGTCGGCTCGGTTCTGCTCTTGGGACACAAAACCGACAACGGGGAACAGGGAGCGCATCCCTCCTGGGGGCACGTCGCCCCCGCGGCCACCTCCGCGGCGGCATCTCGGACCGGCCAAAGCCTCGGGATCTGCCACGGAGAAACTTCCCGCGGCGGCCGGCAGCCAGGGGAGCACTGGGAGTGGGAATCGCCCCAGTCCCGCGGCAGCACCGCGCTGCCGCCATGCCCGGCCGCCGCGGGGGCCCGGTGGTGCGGCACCGGCTCCCCAAGCGGTTTGGGGGGTGCACGAAGCATGGGGGGGGTCACGCTGCCCGCGGCAGCCCTCCTCCTTGCATCGGCCGAGTCCATGGCAAAACTCCTGCGGCATTTGCCCGGAGCTGGCAGCGGGCCGTAGCGCCCAGCGAGAACGGCCGCTCGGTTATCTCCCCGTAACTGTGGGCTTAAAAAAAAAAAAAAAAAGAAAAATGAAAGAAGATTCTTGATTTGCGACGGGCTGCCGAGCTTGCAGGCCAGGCGGGCGCACCCAGCAGCCGGAGCATCGCATCGCCCACGCGCCCGCGGCCGGGACGCGCCCCGGCGCCCGCTCGGCCGGCAAGGCTCCCGGGGCCCCCGTGCCCGAGGGGCAGCGGGCGGGAGCGGGGGCCTGGGAAGGGGCCGGTTTGACTTCAAGGGCTCTCTGCGCCCGGCTGAAAACTTTCGCAATTCCTCGCAGAGGACTGCAAAGGAATGCGGTCTGCAAATTTTGCAAGCCAGGGAGGAGTTTGCTCTGCGGAGGCAGCGCGTGAGCCGCTTTGGTGCAGGAGCCACCAAAGTGGGGGGTTCGGTGTGCGACAGGCAGAGCGAGCCCGCTGCGGGCGTCACGCTGCTGCAGAGCCAGAGGAAAACACCCAAGCCAAACAGCCAAGTAAAGGAGAGGAAAAACACCCCAACCATTGATTAAACAATAACATTAAATGCCAGAATATGATCTTGTTTATTGCTGTAATATGTCGTGTTTTTCCGTGACTCAGGCTGCACTGCAATTTCTAAGGCCATCAACAGTAACTGAACATTAGCCGGGATGAATAATTAACAATAAGTTCATGGCAAATGCACTTGCAAGTAACATTAACACTTAACGTGCAGCTTGATCTGTTACTGATTTCACTTTATTTAGACGGTGTGATTATTATTTCTCCAGCAGCATAGAAGGCCCCACTGCATCTGCTGCCAAGAAAACAGCAAGAGGGGAAACCGCCGCCGTCCCGGGCCGAGGGCTTTCCCGAGCCACCGGTCGCTGCGGCTGCTGCCAGCTTGCAGCGAACCCGATCCCGCGTGAGATCCTCAGCCGGGAAAGGCGCCCAAACGCCCGCCCCGGGCAGCGCACGAGCCTCAGTCTGCTGGGGGGAGGGAAGAGGGCCCTTGCGTTGGAAGGCCCGTCCCGAGAGCTCGTGGGGGCCGGGGGGCCGGTGCCCTCGGCGGACGCCGCTGGGCTCGGGGAGGCAGATGGCGAAACGCAGCGCGTAGGCTCTCTCGCATGCCTGTTAAATGAGGCTGTTGTTATCTCTGGCTTCCTCCTGTCCCCGCTCTTGGCCGCAGCCGTTGGCTTATCCACCTGGAAATTTTCTCTGTTGCAACCTTTAACTCCGGAGGGTTCAGGTTGTTTTTGTGCGCGAGCCGTCGCCTCCGGTGTGAAGAGTCAGGGCTGGGTTGTTTGCTCCCAAGCAAGGTTCGCTGCTGTTGATCTAGGGCAGCCTCTTAGCAAACCCGGAGGTGCCGCCCCGCTGCAAGCAGCAATCACTGCGGCGCAGCCCGCTCAGCCCCGGCCCAAGCGCCCTCCTGCCGCCCCCGCTGCTTCGCACCCAAGCAGCGGCGGCACCCGCCGCGCGGCGAGACCCGACCGGCCGGCTGCCGCTTGTTGCCGCGGTTCTTCGTCCGGCGCGGAGCGAGCGTTGCAGAGGCTCCGCGCAGCTCCGGGCGTCTTGCACCGCACGGGGTCGGCACCAGGGGCAGGGGGGCAGGGTGCCAGTGGGGTCGTTTCTCCCTTTCCTTCTGGAGCGTTTCTGTACTTTGCCCCAAAGGGAGCTGGAATTGCCCCCGTCGGTGCTGCAGGAATCGTCCGGCTGCTGGAGACCGGACGGTCTCACTGGAGCACACACCGTTTTGGTTAATGCACAGGATGGTGGCAGTGGTAAAGCAAACGAGGCCTGGGGAATGCTACAGTAAAAGGGGAATATTTCCCAGGCTTTGCATCATCACACAGGGGTTCACATTTGCTCAGAAGGCCCCTCCTTGGTAGAGAAAAACCTTGAATTTGGGGGAGAGAGGATTTTAAAATCAACAAATCTGACCCAACAAGATCTGCCCCTTGCTGGACACAGAAGGGCTCACGTGCACGGCGGCACTGGTCCGAAACAGCCTCCCCCTTCCACGCCGGGTCTCGTTTCTTCACTGTCTGAAAACTGCCTCTGTGCTGGGAATTGAAGAGAAACCGTCTGATTTATTGCCAAGGGGCCCGAGCGCGTCAGCGCCCTGGTGCCTGCTCCCATGCTCCCGCTGACTCCCGCGCTCCGGCGCCTGGGGGACGTTTCCTCCCCGGGGACGCGGCCGGAGCGCGGCGCGGAGGGAGCAGGGGATCGAAGGCGGCGGATTTGGAGCCGGCTGACAGCCGAGCGCCTCCGTCCCGCAAAGCCCAGCCTGGGAGCTCCGGGTGGGCACCGAACACCAGGCTGGACGCGAGGCAGCACCAGGCGCTTCTTCCTCCCCACCCAGGGAAATCCGCTGGCAAAGAGGCACGGCAGCCAGCCGGGGCAGGGCCAGCTCCGGGAGGCGGCGGCGGCGGTCCCGGCCGAGCCGGGGGGGGGCCGCGTCCCCTCCCAAAAGGGGGGGCCCGAAGGCTGCTCGGGGCCGCCCGGCCCTTTTGGGGAAATCAAACTTCCTGGGCGTTTCTCCTCTTCCTCCCTTCTCCGCTTTGTTTTTCAGTCGCTAAGGTCACGGCCCCCGAAATTCTGTGCTTGCTCCTGCCACACCGTCTCTCTGCAAAATAGCTTAAATTCCTGATCCTGCTGATAGGCGCGGAAAAATGTACCCAGCCAGCTCCTGGGCAGAGGGAGGCTCCTGCCCGCTTGGGAACCCTTGTTTGCAGCGTTCGTCTGCAGCTGGGGGGAGCAGCCCACACTGCACCCGTCCCCGCCAGGAGCGCCTCGCGCCCGTGCACACGTGGGTCCGCTCACAGCCCGCTCCCGGCACAGCCCCGTGGGCCGGCTGGGCCCCGCGGGGGAACTGGGCTGGAGCCCCGGACACCGGTGTCCCTGTCCCTTCAGGGGCCAGGCAAGCACCCCCCGCCTCTGTCTGACCTCCCGGAGCAAAGGAAAACCCGCGGGGCTCCGGCGTCTGAGCGGCTCCTTGTCTCCGGCGAGCGCCGGGGCACTGGGGACGGGGATCCCGCTCTAGAAACTCGGCCGGGGCTGCCGGGGCCGAGTTGGACGGTAGCTGCATGTTGCTACAGGTTGGAGAGACCAATGGAGAAGAATTATTAGGGCAAAACAATTCAAAAACTGGGTATATCAGTGGCAGAACGTGTGATTCTCGGGGGAGTGTCGGTCTGCATCGCCGGTGCAGCAAGGTGCAACCATCGCACACCTCCGGCTTTCCCGCGGCTCGATGCAGCGCCTAAAACCAGCCGGTGCCCAGGCGGAGGGAGCCTCCGGCGCTGCGGGCGGGGGAGCCCAGCCCGGCCCGTCTCGCTGCAGGATCCGACCTGCCTTTGCTGCTCAGCTCGGGCATGTGCGTGCGCGCGCGGAGCCAATAACTGCCGTGGGAGCTGTTTGCTAGGCTCATTCCCTTCCTAAAAGCAAACGACCCGCTCCTGCTGACGCCCGCTGCGAACACGACCTGCGCGCGCGGGAGGCTGCAGGAGGCCTGGGAAAGAGCTTCCCAGCGCCCCAAGCCGCCGCCTCCCGCCAGCGATTTACCAGCAGAGCAGGTAGCTCCGGTGCCCGCCCCAGACCGAGGCGCCGGGTGCCAGCGGGGCCCCGGGGCTGCAGAGGGCGGCCCGGCTGGGCTGTGGGGCAGGGGCCGCCCCGGTGAGGGCTCTCCGGAGAGGAGCGGCGGCACTGGGCACGCAACAGCCCATTGGGGCCCATGCGGCTGGGGACCCCGTGGTGCTAGTGGAGGGTGCTGGGAGCTGTGTTACGGCCGGGCTGGCAGGAGGTGGGACCCCCCCCCCCCCCACAGCGTGCAGGGCTATGTCAGGGCCCACAACCCACGGGGGCTGTGCACAGTGGGTGCACCCACGCGGCGGGTGCCCCTGGGGCGATGCGGAGCGATGCCGTGGCGCAGCACCCCGAGGAGCCAGCAGAAGCTGCCCGGGCCCTGCTGCTCCGTCCTGCGCCCTCCCCAGCTGCAGACGGGCGCGCGGCCCCGCTCCGGCACGGTTGCCACCCCAGGCGGGAGCTGGGCGCTTTCGGACCCGATGCCCTGCACCCACGCGGGGCAGGACCGGGCCGTGACGCAGCGGGCGGCGAGAGCGCCAGGCTTTGCAGGAGGCTGCAGGGAGAGCCGAGCACACCCCGAGCATTGCCCCCGCTGCGGCTGGCCCGTCGCCAGGGCTCGCCGGGGCCGGGCGGGCTGCGGGCCTTGCACAACGCCGTGCACCACGCCCTCGGCACACGGGGCTCGGCGCGGCACGGGGCTCGGCGCGGCGCTCCCCGGCCCCGCAGCGGGTCCATGGCCGGAGCCGGCGCGGGGCTGCTCCGGCAGCAGCGGTTGAGCTGGGCAGGTGGGCGGCAGGCGCGCGGCGCGGGGCGGGCGGCTGGATTTGTGGGTTTGAGGAGCGATCGCCGTGCCCGCGCGGTGGGCTGGATGGGGCAGCTCGCCCGCGCCGGGGCACACGGCAGGCGGATGGGAGCCGGCAGATGCCGTCGGCGCCGGGCGCAGCCCCGGGGCTGCACTTTTGGCTGAGAGCGGGCACGGACGGGGCCGAGCGAAAGCGCCGGGATCGCGCCGCAGCCGGCGTGCTGCAGCGCGCTCCCCGGGGCCGAGGGGTCTCCCGCCTCCCGACGGGGAGGCCGGACGAGCGCCGCGGCTTGCAGGGTCCCCACGAGGACGTCCTCCGGAGCAGGGCACGCGTGGCCGGGGCCGTGGTGTGCGGTGCAGCTCGGGGCCGGCAGCGGGGACGCGTGGCGGCGGCTCCGGGGCTCGGCGGCGGCGCCGCGGGGCTCCGGGCGGTGCGCGAGGCTCTGCTCCTTCCTCGCAGCGCCAGGACGCCGCTTCGCGCGGCGCGGCCCCCCGCGGCCGTGACTCGAGCGGCGAGGGGACCCCGCCGTCATGCCCCGATAAGTGGGGAGAGGAGCCCGAGCCCGTCCCAGGTACGTCCGGCGGCTGCGCGGGGGGGGGGGGGGGGGTGCTGCGGGCGTTGGGGAGGGGGGTCCGTCACCCCCCTCGCTCGCTCGTGGGAAGGGCGGAAAAGCAATCGCCCCCCGCCCCCGGCCCGGCCCAGCGGGACGGCAGCACTCTTGCCGGGTGGGATCCGGCGGCAGCCGACGGCTCCCGCGGGCAGCCGGGAGCGGGACGCGCCGCTCAGCGCCCCGGCGCCGTCCCGAACCTGCCGGGCGAGTCGGCGGCGGCGGCTTTGCCCCCTCCCGCGGCCGTTCCCCGCCGCGGGCGCATTCCTTCTGCGTGAGCGGCGCGAGCACCCTGCGGTGAGCAACGCGGGCGCGGGCAGGGCTTCGCCGGCTCCGGCGGCGGCACGGGCCGTCGCGGCTCGCGGCGGCCGTGTTGGGGCGTGCGGCGAGCCGTTCCTACGCGCGGTGCTGGCAGCGATGCAGTCGCAGTTTTGTTGCATAGCCCGGGGGGGGCCATTTCTTTTGCTTGGCAAAGTGGCTGGTGTGGCCCAGCGGCACGAGCATGGCTTGCAAGCTGAACGTAGCGCTTTTCCCAGCTACAACCTCCAAAATCCCAGAATGTTTGCTTAAAAATTGGACCATTACTGGGGGAAGTGAGGTATTTTGAGCTCAAATTGTCCCAGGCTTTGAACAAAGATAAGCAAAATTTTGCAGTTGTTCACAAAACTGAACTCGTCTTGCAAATGGAAATAAAACCCTGGAGAATCTCGTCTGAGAGCCTGCAGTGCTCCTCGCTGGCCCTGCCCTCCCTACGCGCCCTGGGTTCGCAGGGAGTTTCCCTCTGATTTTCCGAGTGCCTGTCCAAACCTCGCTCATGGTGTAAATCCCTCTGGAGCTTCCGGGAGCGGTGGCTGCCGGGCTCGCACTGCTCAGGAGTAAATGTTATTCAGAGCGACTCGGTGAACGTTAACAGCACGGGGACGTAGCCGAGCCGGGTGTTCTCGTGCAGCCCTCCACCACCGGCGACACAGTTACAACCATGAAGACAACTGTTGCTAACTCATCTCTGGGCTAAAGAAAAGCAACCCGGGATTTCTACATCCAGCCGTCTTCTTCCCGCCCGTTGCTTCCCTGGTGGGAGCTGACAGCTCGGGGCGGCGCTTTCACGCCGGCCTCTCGCTTTCCGCAGCTCCGCTCGCGCTCGGCTTCCCCTCGGGCGTCACCTTGCAATGGAGAGACCTGGTCCCTCGCATGTCTCCTAATCCCCAGCCCTGCAGCTCCGCTTCGCCTTTGGGCACAGCAGCCAGTTTAACCCAATTTAACCCCGTTTTACTTGTGCAGAAACCCGAGGCTGGGGAGGCCAGGGCCCCGCTGGGCTAGCGATGGGTTGGGGGATCCCGGAGGTCTCCCCAGGGAAAAGTCCCCAGCCGTCCCCAAAAGGCCCTTCTGCATGGGTCGCTCCAGCCCCGCATGGCAGATGGGGTCTCTGCTCCGGACGGAAACGTGCTGGAGGGTCACCGCCGGCCCCCTCCCCCGGGCCCTGCAGGACACGGGGCTGTTTTTGGCACAGGCCCTTGCTTTGCTGAAGTATTGACCTTCCCATACAGCTGGTCCCCGTCTGACTCTCAGGGCACGGCCTCTTCTTGTTTATCCTGGCCTATGCCGGGGGATTCGCTGCCAATTTATACCAACATACGCAATCAGACCCAGATTGCTGTTGGCAGGAACTTCACCTGGTTCCTCATCGCTTACCAAAAAGCCTCTATCATAAGGAAGAGCCGAGAGGTTGAGTCATGCCTGAACATCGCAGTGAGTCAGCGCGGGACCCAGCAGTGCCACCATCCAGCCCATGTTTTATTATCTGGGCGCGGGATGGGTTCCTCCACCCCAAATGAGTGCAGCATTAGGGAGATTAAGGAGCCTGAGAAAGCCCAGACCCTGCTGAAATGCAGGGAGAGATGAGCTGGCCAGTTATTATTTCCCACTGCATCTCTTTACCCGCCGTTTGTGTTGCTGTTCCTCCAGGTTGGGTGACTTCGGCCCCTGCCAGCACCAGCTACCATGGATTGGAAAACGCTACAGGCACTGCTCAGTGGGGTCAACAAGTACTCCACAGCCTTCAGCCGCATCTGGCTCTCCGTGGTCTTTGTCTTCCGCGTGCTGGTCTACGTGGTGGCAGCCGAGCGCGTGTGGGGAGATGAGCAGAAGGACTTTGACTGCAACACACGGCAGCCAGGGTGCACCAATGTCTGCTACGACCACTTCTTCCCCATCTCCCACATCCGCCTGTGGGCCCTGCAACTCATCTTTGTCACTTGTCCTTCCCTCCTGGTCATCATGCACGTGGCCTATCGCGAAGACCGCGAGAGGAAGAATCGTGAGAAGAACGGGGAGAATTGCCCCAAGCTCTACAGCAATACGGGCAAGAAGCACGGTGGGCTGTGGTGGACCTACCTGCTCAGCCTCTTCTTCAAACTTATCATAGAGATACTATTCCTCTACCTCCTCCACAAGATGTGGGACAGCTTTGACCTGCCACGGCTCGTCAAGTGCGCTAGCGTGGACCCCTGCCCCAACACTGTAGACTGCTACATTGCTCGGCCAACTGAGAAGAGAGTCTTCACCTATTTCATGGTTGGGGCTTCCTCCATCTGCATTGTCCTCACTGTCTGTGAGATCTTCTACCTCATCTTCAAGCGGGTTGTCCGGACTGCACGAAAATGGAAGAAGTCCACCAAGCGCTCTGTGAGCTACAGCAAGGCCTCCACCTGCCGATGCCACCTCAAGCTGGAAGAGAAGGAAAACAAGTCCCAGAATAGGTCTGTGGCAGCCCCGTGGGCCTCAGCTCCCAACCTGACTTTGATCTGACAGGGCTGTGGAAGGGGAAGAGGGAGGGAAAATGCCCTGGCAGGTGCCAGGAATAACGACCTCTGAGGTGGCCATCGGCAATGCCACCACCAGGCTCTTCAGCTGGGACCTCAATGGCTATAAAAGGGAGGGGAAGCATGTTCATGCGAAGTCTTTTGCTTAGTGCCACCAACTGACCACACCTTGTCTGGGAATGCCTCTGCCAAGGCTTGTTAGGGCAGCAAGGAAGGGACAGGGTCCTCGCAGGGGTGCTGCGTGTGACAGCCCCTCTTTGTGTGCATGCTACAGGAGTTTGCAGCCAAAGAGCACCTCTGAGCGCAGAAGCCCGTGCTCTTCACTTCGCTTTAAGCCACCGCACCAGAGCGTGCAGTCCCATAGCTGGGTGCTTCTCTCCTCTGTGCTCAGACAGCTCGGAGAGGAGGAGGGAGAACCGTGGGAGCCCTTATGTCGGGGGAGAAACGATGGATGTAAAGTTGCTGGAGGGACCACAACCTCGGCAGTCTCCGTTAGGTGCTGTTCGCCCCTGCCCCCTTTTTGCGACGGGCCATACGGGGCTGGTAACCACACAGGCTCCGCGGCTGTACGGGGAGCGAGCGAGGGGCTCCGCGTCTCTCCACCCGGGCAGGACCTCCCCAGGGAGCTGCGAGCCGAGGTGTAGGGTGTCTGTGGAAGAGCGCCGCGGGGACGGGGGGCAGGTCCTGGGGGGCCCCTTGGCGCCAGGGCGGCGGCGTGCCTGAGAGTGTCTGTTCTTTCCGCAGAGGCG
The DNA here is from genome assembly GCF_028389875.1 of Rhea pennata. Lineage (NCBI taxonomy): Eukaryota > Metazoa > Chordata > Aves > Rheiformes > Rheidae > Rhea > Rhea pennata. The sequence continues at coordinate 7,647,442 of NC_084685.1, forward strand.
AGGAGATGTGAGCTCCCGCCCGGCCGAGCCCGGTTCAGAGACCCTGCCCCTCGGCCCACGAGCTCCTCACGCCTGCGAAGCGCCCGAACCACTCAACCTCTACGAGAAACGACCCAGCCCAGCAAACTGACGCCCGCGAGCGTGCTTTAGGGCTCTCGCCGATGCCCAGCGCCGTGCGCCAGCGCCGGCTCCACGGCCGGGGCCCTCGTCCTGCTGCGGCCGGAGGAGGAGCTGCCGTGGCCCCGTCGTGCTGCCAGAGCGGTGCTGCAGGGTGTTCAGGAGCCCCGAGCGGTCGCCGACGAGCGGGGCTCCTTCGGGGCGACCTGCCGGTCCCGGGACAGGGCCAGGTCCCCCTCTTTGCTCATGCACGTGCTGCGCCGGTGCTGCCGCAGGCTCCCCCGCTTCCCTCGGTGCCGGGGCCTTTGCACCCCCTCCTCGCCTCGGACGGACGTGTCGCGATGTCGTCAGCTGCGTATCCAATAAACCTTATGTTGTTCGTAGCCTTCGGGACCTGCTCCGCGTGCCGCGAGTCCGGGCTGGGGAATGGCGAGGGCGCACGGGGCGCTTCCCCGGGAGCCTGCGGCAGCCGGAGGCGGTCGCCCCCGGGTGCTCCCAGCCCAGCTGGGACCGGCGCAGGCCGAGCCCCCCCCCCCCCCCGAATCCCGCCTGCCGGGCGCTTGCTGCCGGCTCGGCGTTATCCCGGCTTGTCACGCGCCGTGAAGCTCTAATTCACCGCAACCGCCCGCTGGCCCCTGAGGAAATCAAGGAGGGATCAGCATCAATTATTTACTAAACCTTGATAAATATTACAATAAAGAGCAATGATTTCCGTTTAATCTCTCCTTAAGCAGCTCGATGCAAAGGGTCTGCCGGCGGGCGCTCCGGCCAACCGGGGTTTCCAGCTCCCGGCCGGCTGCGGTGCCCCGTCCCGCGGCAGCACCCTGCCCGCGGGCCGGGCGCGAAGGCCTCGGGTGCCCACGAGCCGGGCACGGCCTCTCGGCGGGTGGGGCGAGGTGGAAGCAGGAGCGCCGGCGCGCGCGGGCGGTTCTGGAGCGATGCCCCGGCGTCGGCGTGCCCGGCCCGGCTGGCAGGGCCGAGATGTCACCGGGGACAGATGTCGGGCCGCGCCGCGGTGGCAGCCGTCAGCCGGAGGTCGTATTTGTGGCAGGAAACGTGCTCCCGCCTCCGCAGCAACCCCATCTTGCCGACAGAGCAGCACGGGCGGTGCAATTATTTTATATTAAATATAATGATGTTTTTGCCGCTCCACCCGCCGCTCGGCCCCAGTGCTGTCCTGGAGGACGGAGCGTCTGGGTGCTGGAGAGCCAGCGGCATCCCGCCGCGCGCGCGGACCGGCCCCGGTTCTCCCCTGCTTGCCCGAGCCCAGGCGCCGGCCGCCCCGCAGCAGCGAGCTGCGGCCGGCGGGAGCCCTCTCCGCCGCGCCGGCTTATCCGGGCGGGAGGAGAGCCGGAGGGGCCCTTTGCTCTCCCCAGGGCAGGGCCGGCGGCGCGGGCAGCACCGCGAGCCGCGCTCCGCCTGCAGCTCGCAGGGTGCCAGCCGGCAGGGAAATCCAGGGAAATCCAGCTGCAGGCCACATGTCCCCGTGCCGCTCGCCCCGTGCCGATGCCGCACCAGCGTTCAGGGTCGGCTCGCGGCCGTGGCACGCACCGGCGTCCCGGGCTCAGCCCCGGCCGGCCGCGCCGGGCTGATCGTTATTATTTCAGTCTCGACTAACTTGTTTGCTTCTGCTTCCTATTTCCAGGCTGCGCTGGCCCCGGCCGTCACTCGCTGTCCGACGCGGGGGCATCCCGGCCGGGCGGCTCTCTCCGGACCCGCCGCCCCTTTCCCCTCCCTGCGCGGTGCCGGGGGCGGGGGCCGGGCTTCCCGAAAGGCCGGAGGGAGAGCGAGGGGGCCGCGGGGCCCAGCTCCCCGTGCCCCCGCCGCTCGGCTGTCGCTTTAAGCCCTGGTCCCTGGGTTTCCTGCCGGCGCTCCTCCTCCGCGGGCTCCCCTGGGTCCCCTCGGTGGCCAGAGCCTCCCAGGCCCCGGCTGCTCACATCCTGCGCCGCGCCAGACGCAGGCTGGACGTGCCCGGCGCCGGGCGCTCGCTCCGCAGCGCCCGCCCGTGCTGCAGAGGTGAGTGTGCAGCGCCGGGCACCCCGGGCGCCCGCGCGGAGCCGCCGGGGGCCCCGGTGCCCTCCCGGGTGGCATCTGCCCTGGCGCGGTGGGCGCCCACTTTCTGCTTCGGCATGCAGGGTCACCCCTCACTGCCTGCCCCGGGCTTCCTGCTTCGCCACCCTCACCACCTCCGCTGGATGTCCCTTTAACAAGCCAGCTGGCACCTCTGGTTGCTTAATTGGCTGGGGTTAATTAGGGGTCAGGGCTGTGCCTGCTTCCTCTCTCCCAGCTGGCTCGCAGGGCTCGGGTGCCCGCGGGGAGATGTGGGGAAGCCTCGCCGGGCGGCAGGGGTGACGCCAAGGGACGCCGGGAGCCACGATCCGACCCGCCGCAGTCCGACCCGCCGCGGTGAGCGGGGCTGCACCGCGCCGCCGGCTGGGGCACCGTCCCCTCCATTCGCGGTGGCCTGGCCGGGGTCCGGGTGGCTGCTGCGCCCCGGGGGCTGGTGTTTCGTGGGCTCCCGCGGCAAGGCGGTGAAGGGCTGGAGGTCCAGGCTGCTCGGAGCCGTCCCAGGGCGCGGCAGGCTGGGCGGTGGGTGCCCCTCCGGGCCAGGGCGCGAGCGGGATGGCCCCTCGCCCTGTGCTGCGGGGAGGCACCGCCGTGGCACGCGGCCCGGGAAGGTGTCTGTCCGTCCTCCCCCCGCCGGGCGCGTGCCGCCTGGGGTGCCCTCGGCGGGTTCGCTCCGTGCCGGGAGCCTCTTCAGAGCAGCCGCATCCCTAAAGAGCCCGAGGTTTAGCCAGCCCCGCCTGCCCCCTCCCTGCGCGGCCCAGTGGGGACCCGGAGCATTAACTTCTCTCATTTCCCCTCCTCTCTGCTGCCAGAGACGCGAAGCTCCCTAGAAGATGGGCGACTGGGGTTTCCTGGAGAAGCTGCTGGACCAAGTCCAGGAGCACTCGACCGTGATCGGGAAGATCTGGCTGACCGTGCTCTTCATCTTCCGCATCCTCATCCTGGGCTTGGCCGGGGAGTCCGTGTGGGGGGACGAGCAGTCCGATTTCGTGTGCAACACCAAACAGCCGGGCTGCACCAATGTCTGCTATGATAAAGCCTTCCCCATCTCCCACATCCGCTACTGGGTGCTCCAGTTTCTCTTTGTCAGCACTCCCACCTTGATTTACCTTGGCCACGTTGTCTATCTCTCCCGTCAGGAGGAGAAACTGAAGCAGCAAGAAAGTGAGCTTCGGGCCATCCATAGCAAGGACCCCAAGATAGAGCAGGCCCTGGCAGTGGTGGAGAAGAAGATGTCCAAGATCTACGTGACAGAGGATGGGCGGCTCAAGATCCGAGGGGCCCTGATGTGGACGTACATCATTAGCGTGATCTGCAAGAGCATCTTCGAGGCTGGCTTCCTCATTGGCCAGTGGTACCTCTACGGCTTTTCCATGGTGCCCCGTTACGTGTGTAAGAGGGACCCTTGTCCTCATCAAGTGGACTGCTTCATCTCCCGCCCTACTGAGAAGAGCATCTTCATCATTTTCATGCTGGTGATGGGCCTCATCTCCTTAATCCTGAACCTCCTGGAGCTCTTCCACCTCTGCTGCAAGAACCTGCTTAGCAACATCAAGAAGGTGTCAGTGCCGACCAGCCCAACCCGGGACGCCTTTGTCGACGACATGGTCTCTGGCCCCTACCCGCCCAAGCACTACCCCTTCCTCCCCATGGGCGAGAGCCACACGTCGCCGTACCAGGCCTACAACAAGCTCTCCAGTGAGCAGAACTGGGCCAACTTCAACAACGAGGAGAACCTGGCCATGAGCAGCGGCAGCAGGCCCCTGTCGGACCCTTACGCCGCGAGGGCCGCCGAAGCCCTGGCCCCTGAGAAGCAGTGCAGCCGGCCCAGCAGCTCGGCCTCGAAAAAGCAGTACGTCTAGCGGCGGGCCGGCGGGCGAGGGGTCCCTCCGGCTCGCGGAAGCGCCGGAGCCGCCCACCCTGGACCAGGGCGCTGCGCTGCCGGGCCGAGGCCGCTCGCTCCTCCGCCGCTGCGAGAGACTTTGGGGCGCGATGCTTTGCTCTGGGACACGGTGCTTCAGGGACGCGGCTGAGCACATCCGTGCCCCGAGGGCAGAGCCTTTTCTCTCTTCCTTTTTTTTTTTTTTTTTCCCATGTATACTGTAAACAAGGAAACTACGGAGAAACTTCCCCGGGGCTGTGTCGGGAGGATCCTCTGGGAGGATCGGCTGTGGGAAGCAGTTTGCCTCTGGCCCCACGGAGCCCTCGGCCGGTGATGCACCACCTAACGGGTCGCGGTCGCTGGCCGTACCCATCGTCCGCTAGCCCAGCGCCACGCTGGCACCAGCACGGTGTTCGCAGGGCTGCAACGCGGGGAGGGCTCGCAGAGACACTGGCCCCGAGTGGGACAAACCGCGGCAGCGGGTGGCCCCGGGGACCCCGTCTCTGCAGGGCCGCCCGCTCCGCGCTCCTGGGAGCACGCGTGCTTCCCCCCCCCCCCCCCCCGCCCTGCCGCATCCTGTCCCCGGGCCCTTTCCCATGCGACGTGTGTCTCTAAGTTATTTTTAACCTGCTGGCCTGACCATGAAGTTTTCTGCCTTAAAGGTGCAGTCGTGCGGCGGGGCCCGGGCAGGAGCAGAGCGCTGTGTCCCACCGTGGCCCCCGAGCCCCGTGGGCGAGGATCTGGCCTGGCAACTGCTGGTTTGGTGGTGGTGGGGGGGGGTTATGGTTTTTTATGACTTTGCACAAGTCATCTGCCGCCACCGAGGTGGGGCGGGAGCCTGCCCCGCGCCTTTCCCGGGCCCCGTGAGGCCCGGAGAGGCGACGCGGGATCAGCGCGTCGCTCCTCGGTGCTGTTTTGTATTTTCTTTCCCTCCCCCCTGCAGACTCAGAATGGTGCAAATCGTTAAATAAAGTGGAATGAACGAAAACGCCGCGTCCTGGTGCCGGCGGGGCCCGGGCAGGGGCGGCGCGGGGGGCCGAGCGGGACCCTCCCGCCCCGCTCCGCCGCGCTGCGGGTGGACCCGGAGCTGCTCCCTGCTGCATAATAGGTGGAAACGAGCCGCAGATAACGACTCAACGCGCCCGGGGCAGAGCCCGCTAGCCCGGCCGAGGGCTGCTTACTCGGGGGGGTGGGACGCGCTGAAAATACAAAGCGGGGGGGGGGGGGGGGTAGGAGCGGAGCGGCCGCGGAGCGCAGCGGGCAGGGAGGCGGCGGGGCCGGGCAGGGCGCGGGCGGGCGGCGGGCGCCCCGGGGCTCGCCGTGCCCGCGGCCGCGGGGAGGCGGCCCCGCAGCCCGGCTGCTTTGTGTGCTCCGGTGTTTTCGTTGGCGCCGGGGGGGGAAGCGTCGCGCTTTCCCGGCAAGGTGGGAAGCGAGGCGGGCGGGGGGCGGCCGCGGGCACACGGGGGGGTGGGGGGGGGGGGCCGCGATAAGGCGGCTCCCAGCGCCGCTATTGTTCCCGTGTTGTGACAAGGTGGCCGGGGGCGGCCGCCGTGACCCCCCCCGCGCCGCCGCCACGACCCGCCGCCGCCGCCGTGCGCCAACAACAACAGCGCGGGGCTCGGCCGCGGGGCCGCCGGCACGGCCCCCCCTGCGCGGCCGGGGCAGCGCGGCTCTTAGGCAAATAAAAGTTCGGGGCTGATAAGGCCGGTGGCTGGCGCGGCGCCGCTGGCCAAGCGCCTCCGCGCGGCCCCGGGGGCAGAGCGGGGCCCGGGCCGGCTCGCACGGCCTCGCTCGAGCGCCTGAGTAAACAGGCTGCTCCGCTGGCGCCGCGACGCCCGGCCCGCGCCGCGGCGCTGAGCCCCGCACGTGCGGGCAGCTCCCGCCCGCGGTGCCCCCGCGGCAGACGCACCGTTCCTCCTCCCGGCCCGCGCTGCCTTCGCAGCCCCCCCCCGCCCCCCATCGCTGTCACCCCCCCCCGACTCGCCGGTGCCCCGGTTTTCCCAGATGGAAAGCGCCGGCTCCGCGATGCTCTGCGATGCCCCGCGCCTCCAGGCTGCGTTTCGGCAGGGCTTTTCCAGGCGGCCCGGAGGGGTTTAGCCCAGCTGACGGTGGGAGGTGTCCCCCCCCCCCAGGGCAGCCTCCCCCCACACGCGGCCCTCAGCGAGCGCCCGTCCCCGCGTGCTCCTGGCACGGCACTCACAGCGGGTCCCGCCGGCGAAACAACCACTGAGGCGGGACTATTGCTGCCCCAACGCGTCCTGGAATAACGCGGAGACCTGGGAAAAGATGTGACGTGACTGAATCGGGGGAGCAAAAGAAGCAAGGAAAGAGCTGCGCAGACAGACGGGTGCACGATGGACAGACAAGGGTGCATGACGGACGGGTGCTGCAGGGTGCACGAGAGATGGGTGCTGCAGGGGGCACGGCTCTGCTCCTCGTGGGTCTGCACGCCCTGTGGGGAGCCCAGCGCCCGCAAAGCCCCCGCGGCCCAGCCCGGCGGTCCCGGCCCCTGCCTTGCTCCCCGCTGGGGCCAGTCCTGCCTGCCGCCCCCCCGCACGGCCTCGCCACGGGGAGGGGAGCAAGCGCCGGGGCCACCGCGCGTCCCGCTGCACCCGGGAGCTGGCCGCACACCAAGGCGGTTATTTTTAAGTTTTCCCAGTGCACGGGAAAGAGCAGGCTTCTGTGCCGGAGCCGCTTGCAGGAAGAGCCGAGGCGAGAGCAGAGCTGCGGCTGAGCAGGGAGGACGGGAAGAGGGCAGGGCAGGGATGTGCTGGGCACGGGCACGGGCACGAACACAGCCGCGTCCCCCCGCCCGCTGCAGCCGCCAGCCCGCCCTGCGGCAGCGGGGAGGGCAGGGACCAGCCGGGGCCGCTGGCAGGCAGCTCCGCTCGCCCGCGAGCACCCGGCTCCCCCCCCCCCCCCCCCGGCTTGCGCGGGAAGAGCAAACCAGGCCCCGGACGCGCTGCGGCCCGTCTCAGCGCCGCCGCCACCAATGCACGACGAAGGAAGAGCGAGCCCCGACGTGCTCCCTCCTGGCGGGGCCGACCCCGGCACGGGGCTGCATGGGCACGCCGGGCAGCGCGGCCCCCTCCCGGCGCAGCGGCCCCGCGTGAGAACCGCGCGGCTGGAGGAAGCGTGCTCAATAGCCGCCGCGACTTCCCGCATCCTGGCATTGTCGCTGCCCTCTGGCCGCTTCCTCGCGCGGGGGCAACGGGCAGCGGCGCCGGCGGAGGCGGCCCGCACCCTCGCGCCCGCCCCGGGGCCCCCGCGCAGCCGGAGCCCTGCTCCGCACCTGCTAACTGGCACGTGGGGCTGCCCCCCGGGGCCAGGCGCTCCCCCGGCTCCCGCTGCCCGGCGCCAGCAGCTAAGCGCCGGCCCCCGAATACAAGGGCTCGTGCTGTTAAAAGGCGCAGCCAGGCAGCGCCTGGGCCGTGAGGACCTCGGCAGGAAAAGGGTCCTGCAGCAAGAGGGAGGGAGCCGGGAAGAGATTCTCACGGGCTCAGGGAAAGGGCAAAAGTGGAGCCTGGGAAAAAAAGCCTCGCACAGCCGGGACAGGGAGCAGCGGTCCCAGGGGACCCACCGCTCGCTGGCCGTGCTGGCGCCGCCAGGGTGAGCACGGCTCGGCACCTTCGTGCACAGCTCTGGGCGCTCCGAGCGCCTGCAGGGTGCCAGGCGCGGCCTCGGGAGCAGCCCGGGATGCTCCGCTCGGCCCCCCGCTCCCTCCGCCCCCCACACCTCTCCCAGGCTCGTGCATGCCGCAAGGCGCTGGAGGTCGGGGCTGCGCTGGAAAGGGACCAAAACGCTCCGAGCAGCCGTTGTGCCAGGCCAGAGCAAGGTCAGAGCGCTCCCCGGCCCCGCACGCAGCTGGCGCGTCCTGCGCTGAGCTAACCGGACGTCCGCCGCGGCGCCCAGGTGTGCCGAGCCCGCGGCCGGGGGATGCACACTGGGAGCAGCGCGGGGGGCTCCGGGCAGCGGGGAGCAGGGCTCCCTCCACCGCCTCCGCTCGCTCCTGCATCCTGCCTCCGGAAACAGCAACCTGCTCCTCTCACAAGCTGTTAGTGATGGATGGACAGACACACACAGCCCCCCACTCCGGGAGGCCAGCGGAGCCGGTTGTGGGCTGCATTCCCGCCCCGAGGTGGCTTCATTTCCGCAGCTGCAGGATTTAATCCCGTCTCTGCGGCTCCTAGCAGGGGCCAGGGCCGTGCCTGAGCCGTGAGTGCCCTGCGCTGACCACAGGGAGAGCATCCTCCCTTGACACGCCGCCGGCTGGGTTGGGCGGCCGGGATTCCCTGCCCTGGGGCCAGGCTCGCCTCCGTCGCGCTCCCAGGCACGCTCAGCTTCGGACAGAGCTGCTGGCGCCGCTCCTTGCACGGTCCAGCTGCAGGAATCAGCTGCACCGTGGCGGGAACAAGTCCAGCAGGTTGCAGACATGTCGGACCAGAACAAGGACTGGCTCCTGAATCCTTGTCTGCGAGATCCGGAAAATAATTTTGGCCAGAATAGTTTATTCAATAAAGCTTCCTCTTACACTTCATGAGCCATTCGTGGCCACTAGCCCCGGCCCTGAGCGCTTGCTGGGCCCTATTCTTGTCCAGCGAGCGCTTCCCAGGCAGCACATTGTTGGGATTCAATGGGAGGAAGGGTGGGTTTGCGGCAGCGAGGATTTAGGAGAACTGCAGCACTTTTTTTCCCGTGCTGCAACAGATCTCTGGGAAGTAGCTTCACCCCTGCCCCAGTGCCTCCGTGGGGGAATCACGGCTTGTCCTGACAGCTCTGCCGACCTCAGCCGCTGTCAGAGCCGGGAATGCCGGGAGTCGCTAAATGCACAGAAACCAGCTGGGGGACAGCTGTGCGCCCTGGCCTCGGCGAGGCGGCAGTGGGGGACCGTGCTGCGCCGCAGCCGCCCGGGAGCTGCAGTGGGAGCCGCAGCAGAGGCTGGCGGCCCCGGGCAGGGGCTCCCTGGGCTGGCAGCCCCCGGTGCCCGCGCAGCAGGACTCCCTGCCGCAGCTTTCCAGCAACTGCGTTGTTTCAGCAGACAGGCAGGAACGTGCGGAGCAGCCCCCCGCCCCGAACAAAGCCGTGTGGGCTCAGACGGAGGAAATTGCGGCCAGCAAGGGCCCAACAAAGTGCAATTGTGCCCTGCCGGCCCTGAGAACAGGCAGATCAATGGGCTATAAACAGCCAACGGAGTCACCGCGTCTCGGGGTGAACAAAGGGAGTCGGGAAGAAGTTTCCGACCTGGGTCCAGCTGGTCCCAGCTGGGGGAAGGGAAGGGCCTATTCCCACCCCAGAGCACAATAGGGAACAGCCATCACCCAGCATCACCGAGCAGCCAGGTTGGGGCAGGAGCAGGCTGACGGTACAGGCTCCGTCAGCGGGCTCCACGGGGGCGAGAGGACGGTGCCAAACGCCCGTGGAGGCCCCGGGCTGGTGATCCGGGGGATGACACAGGAGACGCTGTGATTCCCAGAGCAGGAGGCAGCAGCAGGGCACAAGGCCGGGCTGGGACAGCCTTCACCTTGCCCCCAAACACCTCCCAGACCTGCTAGCCCAGGCAGTGCCGCATGGCAAAGGTGCAGCACCTCCCCAGCTGCGCCTGTGCCTCAGCTTCCCTGCCTGCCCCCTTGCAAACAGCAGGTGCCTGGGAGCTCTTGGCGATGCCGGGCTGCGAGCCCAGCTAGAGAGCGGAGATCCAGCCCCAAGGACGGCAGGCTGATAAACACGGAGAGGGAGCGCAAGTAGTAAAGCTGTCAACGGGGCAGGAGCTGGCCCAGATGTGGGAAGCGGAGAGCCCTTTCTCCCCAGGCGCTCGAGGAAGCAGGACGAAGCGATGCAAAATGCTGAACTGGCTGCTGACATCAGGGCTTTGCACGAGACAACAGATTTATCGCCCCCGGGAGGGGAAGGCCAGGCTGGGGCAGCAACTGAGGCCTCACGCAGAGACCAGGGGAAAAAACAAGCCAGGAGCTAGCGATAACCCGAGCTACAGCCAGCTCAGCCCGGGCAGGCAGCAGGCAGGAAGCAGCCAGGAGCTGAACACCGGGCCCTGCTTGGACGTTTCTAGCTGGGGTTTATTCCCACAGCATCAGCAGCGCTCGGCTCCGGTGAGTTGAGGGGACACGAGGCAACACACAGCCTCGCACCCTGCTGCAGGTCTCCAAGGGCTCGGGGCCGGGCCCCTGGGCTCCGGCACCTCCCGCGCTTCTCCCATGTCGCAGCGCCTTGCTCAGCGTCACCAGCAGCTCAGTGGTAGCCCTGAGGTCCCCACCCAGCGCTGCCACCGTTCTGCTTCTGCAGATAAGGAAATCGAAGGCAAGCAAAGGATGTGGTGGGGGGATCCAGGAGGGAGGCTCACCAGCAGCACGGGCTGCTACTGCCACTTTCTCCTTCCTGCCCCACACGACCCTTCGCCAGCTGTGCCAGGCCTCCAGGACCGGGGGCCAGGCAAGGTCAGTGCCAGGCCAGGGAGGTGTAGCCGGTCCAGGTATGGAAAGCCTGGGGAAGCCTCTCCCTTGTCCTCCCTCGCACCCTTGCTCTCAGTGCCTGGAGCACAGGAATCTGCACGGATGGAGCTGCGGTGCTCCTCCAGTGCCACATGGACACAGCTCAGCCCTGTGCCAACACAGGAAGGAGCCCAGCGCTTCACAGCAAAAGGTCGAGCAGAGCACAGGCTGCCACTAGCACCACTGAGAGGTGCTCAGCACCGCGGAGACATCCAGCAAGCGTCTCAAAAACACAGGGAGCAGAAATGCTCCGAGCTGGGGTTTTGGCCAGATGGCAACGCAGAAGACGACACAGAGGCCCGAGGACTCACAGTAGTTTAATCTGGCTGTTTCTGTGCAAGGCAGAGTTCTTTCCATTCTCTACACATCTCCAGTCAGCCTCAGCCCAGCCTAAACTCACAGCCATGCTTGCAACCCCATGACAGATGCAGAGCCAGGACCTCCACCCCCACCCCCCTTCCCTGCTGCAAAGTCTGGAGGTAACACAGGGAGGAGTTCCCAGAAGACTCCTGGGCCATTCCAGCTCCTGCAGTGGTATGTTAGTGTGGTGCTGTGATCTCTAGGGAGCATGACTGGGGTTTACAAGAAGCTGGAAAGCAGGATGGCAGGTCACCTGCAAGCCCTCCTCATGCCTCCCGCTGTTAGCCCAGCCCTTGACCCAATGTCACTCAGGCCCAAGCACAATCCAGACAGCTTTGCTTGGAAACATACAAGTCTCTTCTGTTTTTGTACTAAGGAAGAGCCCAAATCTGAAGAGATCTGGGTGGAACCAGGCCAAGAAAGTTTGGGGGCATGAGAACAGGCTGGGAGCTGAGGAGCTGTAGACATACTCCATCTCCAGAGCATCATTCTCCTTGCAGCATGCCACCAAAGAGGTCTGGGCTGCTGTATATTGAATGTGTCCCTCAAGTGGGCAAAGCCTAACCAGTCACGCCTCCACAGGGCCTGGGGAAGGTGAAGAGCAGCAGTAGGCACAGCAGATTACTCAAGTACAGCCAAGTGCTGGAGGGCATCCAGTGGAGGACGTGCAGGTGGCACAGGAGTCCCCAGCAGAAGGCTGACGGACACAGCTGGACAGGCCAGTCAGCTCCAGCCCCAGGGAATGGAGGGTCCCTCAGCCAAGCCCAGCTGGACGGACGCTGGCTCTGGGTTTGCCCACGCAGCTTTGTTAACTCTTCTCGGGTCGGTTCCTGTTCAGCACCGCCCGGGGGGCGAACTCGAGCTTGTCCTTGAGGCTCACCACCTCGGTCAGGTCCTTGCCGGCGATCTCCTGCAGCTTGCGGTCCTCGCGCCGCTCCGAGATGCTCTTCTCCTCCTCGGCCGGCGGCGGCGGCGGGTCGCCGCGGAGGAACCACTCCAGGTGGTAGCCCACGGCGCCCACCACGAAGGCCACCGGGAAGGTGACGTAGGGGGCGTAGGTGCGCAGCGCCGTCCAGAGCACCGGCCACATGGCGGCGGCGGGGCCTGCGCAGCAGCAGCGGCGGCAGCAGCGACACGGCGCTCGCGGCCGGGCCCGGCCCCCGGCCCCGGCCCCCGCTCGGCCCCGCCGCCCGCCCCCGGCCGCGGCCCGGGCCTGCCCGTCAGCGCAGGCCGCGCAGGCCGCACGGAGCGCGCCGAGGCGGCCGCCGCCGGGCCCTCAGCGGGGCGCCTCAGCGGGCGCCTTCCGGCACCGAACCGGCTCGAACCGGCCCCAACCGAACCGAACAGGCCCCGGCCGGCGCGCGCCCCCCTCACCTGGGCCCGCGCGCCCCGCTCCGCCGCCGCCCCGCCCCCGGCCCCGCCCCCCGGCTCCCATTGGCTGCGCCGGCGGCGCGGACGCGAGCGCGGCGCAGCGGGGTCCCCTCGGCCGCGGCGCGGCGCGCGGCGCTGCCCCCTGCTGGGCGCCGCCGGAGCGGCAGCGCTGGAGGAGCAGCGCGCCTGGGGGGCGGGGGCCGGCCCCACGGACACCGCCCCGGCCCCACGGACCCCCGGGCCCACGGACACCGCCCCGGCCCCACGGACACCCTGCACCCACGGACACCACCCCGGCCCCACGGACCCCCCGGGCCCACGGACCCCCCGGGCCCACGGACACCGCCCCGGCCCCACGGACCCCCCGGGCCCACGGACACCGCCCCGGCCACACGGACACCACCCCAGCTCCACGGACCCCCCCGGGCCCACAGACACCACGCTGGCCCCACGGACACCGCCCCGGCCTCACGGCCCCCCCGGGCCCACGGACACCACGCTGGCACCACGGACACCACCCCGGCCCCACGAACACCTCGGGTCCATGGACACCACGGACACCTCGTCCCCAGACACCCTGCACCCACGGACACCACCCCGGCCCCACGGACACCCCAGCCCAATGGATACCCTTGGCCCCTCAGACACCCCTGCCCCACGGACACTACCCCTGCCCCACGGACACCACACCCCTCACACACACAACCTGGTCCCACGGACACCCCGGGCCCACAAAAACCCTGGCCCCACAGACCCCCCGGACCCATGGACACCATCCCTGCCCCATGGATACCCCTGCCCCACGGACACCTCCTACCCACCGACACTTCCTGCGCCACTGGCACCCCCTGCCCCACAGACACCCCTCCTGCCCCACAGATACATCCTGCAACATGGATACCCCTGCCCCATGGACACCCCAGGTCCACTGACACCTCCTGCCCCACGGACGCCCCTGCTGCCCCACGGACAGCCCTGGCCATAGAGCAGCCCCACAGCGCCCGTCGTGCCCCACGGGCGCCGCGGGTGAAGCAGAGGCGGAGACGCGGGTGAAAGGGAGCCCGGCGCCGGCCGCGGCCCCGGCCCCACCGCGCCGCCTTTATTCGACGGGGCGGGAGGCTCGTTACAACCAACGCGGACCCGGCGCCCAGGACGCGCGGGTGGGAGCGGCGGGAGCGGGGCACCGGCACCGCCCGGCACCGGCACCACCGGGCACCGGCACCGGCACCGGGCGAGGGCAGCGCCCGCCGCCGCCCCCCGCCCGCTGCCCAAGCCCCTCCCGCCCGGCGCCGCTCCCCCCCCCCCGCCCGGACGGGGCTTCTCCCCTTGCGGAGCTGAGATGGCGACGGCGCTGGCTGCCGGGGGGCTGCCCCCTGCGAGGTTTGGCCCCCGGGTTTGGGGGACCGGCCCCACCCGGGGGGGGGGGGGGCTCAGCGCCCCACTGCCAGCGGCTGGCTGCGCCGGAGGGGAGGCGAAGGGGGGCAGGCTGCCCCGTGCCAGGGGGCACAGGGCAGGCGGGCTCCCCGCTGCCAAGCAGAGGCGGGAGGGCAGCGCGGGGCTTGGGGGGCTTCCCGGGGCTGGCTCACGGCAAACGTGCGGCCGCGGGGGCACCCAGGGCTCTGCACGGGGAAAAGGGGGGGGGAGAGGTGCCGCCCTGCAGGGACCCCGGAGGCCAGAGGAGACGGGGATGGAGGGGGGCGGGGGGGCACAGGCTTCCCCGCTCCGCGCAGCACCCTGGGGGAAGCTGCGCCGCTCCAGGGTCAGCCCGTGCCGGGGTGAGCTCGGGGAGCGGGGCCAGCGCTGCATCCCAACGTAGCCCCCGATGGTGGCCGGCCGGCCGGCACGGCTCTGGGGGGGGGGGAGGCACGGAAAGGCCGGCGTGGCGCCTCCCGGCTCGCCCACCGCTGCTCTCCCCGCCGCTGCCGCCTCGCTCGCGCACGCGGCGCGCGAGGAAAGCAGCTCCCACCGGCAGCGACTCGCCAAGCGGCGCCCGTCCGCCCGGGCCCCCCGGCTCGCGGGTGCGCTGCGGGCGCAGTCCCGGGCGCGCGCGGGAAGCGGGGGGCAAAGCCGGGCACGGAGGGAGGGAGACGGGAGAGGGTTCGGAGAAAGACAGACGAGCGCGTCGGCGCTGATGCGCGGTGCCGACGGCAGCGGGGCCGGCTCTCCGTTGCCATGGATTTCCTGCTGCTCTGCTCCTAGTCCCACCAGCCAGAACACAGCTCCGGGCACGTGTAGTTTCTGCTTTATTCCTCAGGATATATTTATATATGTATAGCGGCCACGGCCCCCTGGGTGCCCTGCCGCACCGGGGGCGGAGTGGCGGCCGCGGCACGTCCCCACGGCGGCACGGCAGGGGCTCACGGAGGGGCGGCGGGGGCCTGCCTGCGGCCCCCTCCCCGGCGGGGCCGGGGTCGCCCCTCCGCCGGACGGGTGGCCGGGCTGGAAAGAGGGGAGAGGGGACCAGAGGGGGACGACGGGGCCCCGAGGAGGGGAGAGCCTGGAGAGGCTCAGAGCCCGGAGAGGTGGGCAGGGGCATGCGGGCGGGGGGGGGGGGGGCAAGGGGACGGGGCACCACCAGCTCGGCGGTCGTTCGCCGTCGGATCCGTGAAACGTCTGAGATAGAAAAGAGAGAGGCTGTGAGCGGGCCGCGAGCCGCCCCCGGGGTGTCCCCGCGGCCCCCGATCACAGTGAGCGACGGACTCTCCGTCCAGTCCGCGTAGAAAAGCCGAGGCCCCGTCACAGCCGGGTCTGCGCCTCGGGGATGTAGATCTCGATGCTGTCGGCGCTCTCGGTGGCCGAGTTCTGGCGGAAGGAGGCGGCTCGCTTGGCCGCCAGGAGCCGCTTGCGGGCCTCCTGCCGCTGCCGGTCCACCGAGTCCAGGGAGCGCTCCTTCACCGGGTGCGCCTTGGAGCGCGGCGGCTTCTTTGGTATCGGGGGAGGCACCTTCTTCTCCTCCTGCGCAGCACCGGTGGAGCCTCAGGGCCGGGCACGCACGGCGCAGGGACCCGCCCGCACCCCCGGCGCGGCCGCCCCGCCGGCCCTTCGCGGACAGCGCCGCGCGGACGCCCGCGGCGGCCGTGCTCCGGCACCGCAGCGGAGCACAGGTCTGTTTCTCAGGCCCGTTTTCCCCCGTTCTTTGTTTTCCTAGCGTTTGCTAAAAACGCCCGCCGGTTTTGCTGGCGATAACTCAGCAGCAGCAATTTGGATGCAGGTGCGTTAGGAGAGAAGGACGAAGGGCGGGATGGCGCAAACGGCAGCGCTCGCCCGCACTCCCTGTCCGGGGGCCCGCGCGGGCCTTGAGCTCCCCTGCGCTCGGATGCTCTGCCTCAGCACAGCGTCCAGTACCCAAACATCAGCCTGGGCAAGCCCTCCCTGCGTCTTGTTAAAAAACCCCATGGATCCTTCTGCCAAGCAAGCAGCGCAGCCTCCAGGCCCTGGGGTGGCTGAGGACTGGGACTGCTCTGCCCAGAGAAGCGAGCGTGTCCCCAGGATCACCAGCCGGGCAGCAGGCAGGGCTCTGCTCGCTTACCTTGGTCTCAATGATCTTCCACCCGTTGGCCTTGAGCTGCTGGAGCTCTGCAAACTTCATGCTGACATCCTCGATGGAGAGCTGCAGGAGGTCCCAGAACCCAGCCAGGTCTTGGAAGGTGGGCACGGGGAATGCGTTGGGATCCTGCGGGGAGGAGGACACACCGGATTGGCCATGTCGGCCCTGTGGGACGCTGGGGTCTGCTGGCCACCACCCAGGCTTGGAGCACCAACCTCCCATCTCACCCATTGCGTAGTGCAGCAGAGGGGCCCAACCCCTCAAAAATCCCCTCTTCATCAGCTAAGGTGCCCTAGGTACAATATCCTGGATAGGTCTTTGCCCCAGAGCCAAGGCAGCCACCAGGATGGGGCAGTTTGGGAAGTACCCCCTTTGTGCCCCTCTGCCTGAGAGGAAAATACCATAGTCACCAAGGAAAAGGGCTCTTTCTCCTCCCCAGCACTTGAGATCCAGCCAGAAAGCCTTTTCCTCCTTGCCCACTTCTCCAGGCTGGAAAGGGTCAGTGATGGTGCTGTGGTGGCCAGGCACTCACCATGTTCTGCTGGCAGAGTCGGTAGAACTGTTGCACCTTCTGGGACATGAGGAGCTGAGCACTGCCCACAGCACTGCGGATCTTCTCCAGGACTGGGGAGGCCCCAGGAGAAAGCACAAGGTTAGTTCCTCCCCAGGGTAGCAGCCATCTTTCCTCCCAACTGCTCGGCAATAATTTGCTCCCTCATTTAGGAGTAGCTCAGCACTGAATGTTGCCCTCCAGCCCTCTCCTCTGGGGAGGGCCCAGGGAGCTCAGACCAAAAGCCTGCATGGGGTCTCCTCTCTGCACTGCTCCAGACCCTGCTCATCCCAGAGGGTTTCCAGGTGTCTCTTGCCACTTAGATCCTAACCTCTTCAACCCTCTCCGAGCCAAGTGGCATCACCTGCAGGGGAGATGCTCCAAGGTGGCCACCCCTGGGGCCATCCAGCCGTCCAGGAAATCCCAGCCTCACAGCCCGCCCCAACTCACTCTCCTCCGGCAGGTCGTAGTCCTCCGCCTCCCTCTCCATCTGCTGGCACCAGCCCTCCATCTTCTCCACCTCAGCCTGCAGGAGTTTGATGAACCATTCCCCATCCCGGTGGCAGGGGGAGGCCCGGCCGGAGTCGGGGAGGCTGCGGGAGCCCCGGTCCCTCCAGGAGTCCCGGCGTGGCACCTCCACGGTGTCATACTGCATCTGGTAGTCCTCCCGGTATGCCCACTGGCCCTGCGTGTGCACTGTCTTGTACACCGAGTACTGCCGGGTGGACTCGGGTTCCGAGGAGTGCCGCTGGAAGGGCCGCCCGAACTGCAGGGCCTTGTCCTCGGTGGCCACGGCCAGCCCGGCGAAGCCCTCCAGCTCCAGGTCTGCCTGCACACCCGCCGTCACGCTGTTGGAGCGCTTGAAGCGAGCTCGCCTGCGGAGGGGAGAGTGGGAGCAGGTGGGGACCCTCGTGGGGACGGCAGGGCCCCCGGCGACGTTGGGGACCCCCGGGAAGCGAGGGCGGCCCGCTGTGCCGGTGGCCGCACAAGCCCAGCACTGCCACGCTGGGACCATCGCAGGTACGGACTGGGTGCGGGGTGTCCACGGGCAGGACAGGGTGGGGACCCGAGTGGCTGGCTCCGCGGGGACAGCTGCTCATGGCCACCATTCCCACGTTTCCCGTGCTCCCAGCCGGTTTCATAGCTACCGGAGCCGGACGGATGCTGCGGGACAGGCGAGGAACGTGCACCCCGCGCCTTGTCAAGGTGAGAAGACGCACGTTCAGCGGGCTCCCCCGAGCCGCCGCGCTGCCCAGCTGCGGCTGCACGAGCGGGGCCGGGCCCAGCTCACCACGCTCCCGCCCACGCCAATATTCCTGTTTTGTGTCAGGAAAGCCCAAAGGTTTCACCCGAGTCTTGGCCAGTTTCAAGCCCCAGCCCCGGGCAAACAAGACCTTGGAGGGACAGGCGCTAGCAGCCCTGTTTCGTCAGCTTTTACCTTTTGTCTTCCTCCACCTGCACCCCGATGGAGTGGAATTCCCTCTGGCTCCGGCTCTCCGTGTCCGAGTCCGAGATGGCCTCCACCTGCCGCGGGCACCGGAGGGAGAACAGGTTGGGAAGGGCACTCCAAGGCGCCGTGGGCACGGGCGGCTCGTGCACGCGCGTTTGCATCAGCCAACGCGGCCGCGCAAAGTCCGCCGCGGGGCCGGGCAGCGCCCACTGCTTGCTGCCCAGCCGGCACCGTTCGGCTTGGAGCATCCCCAGAGCCCGGAGCAGGGTGCAAGGGCAGAGCCGGGGCAGCGGCAGGGCCACCACAGGGGCACCCTGGCAGCAGCGGGATACGCGGCAGCAGCCCCGCGCTGCCGGCAGCACTGGGGCAGACCCGGCCCCCGGCTGCACCCGGGACGGACGGCGGGAGCAGCGGGGCCCACCTGGACTCCGATGGAGGGGCGCCACTTCCTCTGCCGAGCCAAGCTCCTCAGTTCCTCCCGGCCAGGGATGGCCTTGATGATGAGCGTGGAGGGCTTGGGAGAGGTGCGAGGCTGGACCGGGGGCAGGTCGAGCGACATGGCCGTGACCTTGGAGCTCTCCAGGCTCTCCGCCGAGTTGCAGCGCGCCGCGGCATCTTTGGACCAGGCGGGGCTGCGGGTGACCTCGCCGGGCAGGTAGCTCTCGTGGGCGGACTCGGTGCTGCTCTGCGCCGTGACGGAGATGAGGGGCTTGGCTTTGGTTCCTGGAGGGATGGGAGGTGGAGCTTTTCTGTAACTGAAGGCTGTTGTGGGAGAGGCGCATGGTGAAAAGTCGCAGGAAACAAGAGACACTTCCCCATTCCCTCCCGTGAACCGAGCGCCCCGCAGGCACGGTGCCCACCTCCTCCGCCTCTGCCGGGCACGCCGCCGGGGCTGCGGCAGGCCAGGGACACCGGCTGCAGAGGGCATTTGTGGGCTCTCAGACTGGCCGTTTGGCCAGTTTATCCCCAAAAGGGGATAGGAAATCACCCCCGACCCACACTGGCCAAGGCACTGCAGCAAGGGGCAGAGCCTGGGGGAACAGAGCAGGGGAAAGAAGCAGAGGGAGGGAGGTAGCGAGCGGAGAGCAGCCGGTGGGATGGAGCATCCCGCATCCAGCCACAGGATGCCCATGCGGCTGCCGGGCGGTTTGCAAGGGGCAGGATGAGGGGGGCCGGGGGAGACTGCGGGCGTCCCGTCGCGGGAAAGGCGGGCGTCTCCGCGAGGCGGCGGGGAGACGCGGGGACCCTCGCGCGGCCGGTACTCACAGGTGCTGGGCTTCAGGATGCTGCTGGTGATGGCTGGCCCGGCGGGGCCCGACATGGAGAAGAGCGAGAGGCAGTCGTCGTCCTGGGAGCAGCCCGCCTGGATGGCCCGCAGGTAGCTGTGGCTCCGCATGCGGAAGCAGCCGGGCAGGTCCAGCGCCTCCACGGCCTGCGACTCCACCTCGCCGAACACGGACTCGCACACGGCCTCGAACTGGTGGTTGAGCTCGTCGTTGATCTGGGGAGAGCGGCGGGTGAGGCCGGGCTGGGGCCAGCGGGCACCCGGCTCCTCCGGCCGCCCCGGGACCCCGGACCTGCCGCCACCCCCTGCAGCTGCACCCAGCCCTGCGAAGGGGCCGCGCCGAGGACCCACCTCGCCGGCCCCGTGGGCTCCTGCCAGCCCGGGTGGGAGCTGGCCCCGCGACGGGCAGCCCCGTCCCCACCACACAGACCCCACTGCGCCTTGCCACCCGGAGCAGCGCGGGACGTGCCAGTGCCAGCCGGGATGCGGGAGGCACCAAGCACGGCGCCCGGCCCGGCCCGCCTTACCTGGCCGGTGGTGAAGGAGCGCCCATAGCCCTGTCCCCGAGGGAGCATTCGAGGTGGCGTGCAGCAGCTGGGACAGTTACAGATATATGAATCAGAATAGTGCCTACTTGCAAACCTAATGAGAGACAGTGGGAATAGAAGGGATGGCACCAAAAGCAACATGTTCAAGCAGAGCACTCGGAAACAGCAGCAGCCACAGTGCTCCCGCGGGCCTCAGCTGCTGCCCCCCCTCCAGAGACCCCCGCCCCGCCGCCCCAAGCCTTCCCAAAGCTTGCCGTAGGTCAGGGCCCGGCACGAGCCTCCCAGGCCATTGGGCCTGGGTCACCTTCGCACGCTGGTGCCGTGCATTTCAGCCTTTGGGCTTTGCTCGCTGTCTCGGTTTGGCACCAAGATGCTGGGGCAGCGGCACAGCTCGCTGCA
The DNA here is from genome assembly GCF_028389875.1 of Rhea pennata. Classification (NCBI taxonomy): domain Eukaryota; kingdom Metazoa; phylum Chordata; class Aves; order Rheiformes; family Rheidae; genus Rhea; species Rhea pennata. The sequence continues at coordinate 7,667,524 of NC_084685.1, forward strand.
GAAGCGGTTGCAGTAACGGCACATGCAATGCCCCCGCTGCACGCCGTGCAACATGCAGCACCCAGGCAATTGCGTGAGCGTTTCTGAGCCAGTGCCTCGGAAAACAGAGCCAGTCACCATGGGTGCAGGTTTATAGCTGCCCTGAAAAGCTGTCCTGACCATCCACCAGTACAAATACACTCATCTGGAGAGGAGAGTTCATAAAATCTTAATTCCAAGATACTGAAGACAAATACTTTCTCCTCTGCTGTGCAGGCACGCCGCCCCGGGGTTACTGGTGAGCGCAGCAGGTTGCACAGCGGAGGACAAGAAACCAGCCTGTCACCCACCTAGGCTGCAGCTTCCTCATATTTCCTCTCCTCCCAAATTGTTGCATGTGGCTGCAGCAACGTAACTCACGCCCTCGCCCAGGAGCGGTGCCCCGCGGAGCAGGACCAGGCTGAACTCAGGAGAGCAACTGCCCACGCGCGCGAGATCTGCACCCGCCCCTCGGCAAGGCATCTCGCCCTCCTGGCGCCTGGTTCTGGGAGCCCCCAGCGCCGCGCACCAGCCCCGTTCCGGAGCTGGGCCCGGAGGGCGATGGCCCTTACTTGGTCCTGGCCTGGTCGGCGCTGGAGGAGCGGCGGTAGCTGTCCCGCCGCGAGGCTGCCTTGGGCGACACTTTGGCGCTGGCGTCCGAGTCGCCGCTGTCCTCGTCGCCCATGGCCTTGATGTAGCTGCCGCTGCGCATCCGCCGGCAGGGGATCTCCCCATCCTTGCCCACCGCCGGGTACCCGCTCCACTCATCCTGCGGCACCTGGCACGGGAGGCAAGCGTGGGAGGACGCTGACGCCGACGCCGGGGTCCTGCGGCCCAGGACGCTGAGCGGAGCCCTGGCCCAGCCACGTGGCACGGGCACACACGGTCCAAAGCTGGCACGCGTGCACGGCCCGAGCCCGGCCCGTGCGTATGACTGCACCTCGGTGAGCGTGCACGGTCGGACCTCGGCCGGTGGCCGCAGCAGGAGCGCTTTCCTGTCCCCAGCTCAGGCTCTCTGCAGCAGCTGCAGCATCCGGGAGCGCTGCCTTAGGCACGACGGACCGCTGAAAAGGTTCCTCTCACCCGACCACCCGCAGCACCCAAGCCCCCGTGGCTGCTTTTCACCGAGCCCCTGGCCCAGGGCCATCTGCCCCCGAGGTTCCCGTCTCCCCCTCCTGCCCCCTCTCCGCATTTCCCTGGGGACGGAGAGCTGCAATCCTGCCATCGGCCCCTTTCCAGCACCTCCCGGCCAGGCTGGCGTCCCCCAACCTCTCCCCAGAGCCCGGCCGCCCGCGGCTGCTCCCACCTCGCAGCCGCCCCAGCAGCCGAGGCCGGGCCAGATCCCTCCCATCCCGGTGTGGGCGCCCGGCCAGCACGGTGGCTGCCAGCTCCGCCACGCACCGTGCCGATGATGCCGGCACCACGGGGTCCTCACCCGGTTCCGGGGGCCGGGCAGCGTTCCCGGGGCCGCGCGCCCGGAGCCGAGCGCCCAGCGCGACCGCGGCCGCAGGCGGAGGGGGCCCCCGGGCCAGCGTGGCTCTGCCGCTCACTGTCTCCTTCCCCCAGGAAAGGCAGCCAAGAGATAATTAGTTTTTAATTGGCAAGGGGGTGACCTAGAAGGGCGCCCAGTGACAGGGCCGGGCAGCAGCGCGGGGCCAGGCGCCACTGCGTTAAAAGCCCAGAGGAGGGTGAGAGACGCGGAGGCGAGAGGAGCCTGGTGGAGACCAAGCAGGTTCAACCCCAAAAGCCGTGGGAGAAAGGGAAGGGCAGATGGGGCTCTGCACGGCCCTGCGAGGAGAGCGGGGACAGCAGGGACGGCGCTGTGCTGGGGACAAGCCCTGGATATGGGGCAGCCCCCTGCTCCGTGCAGGCTCTCAGCCCCCCACCAGCTCCTCAGCTGCCAGGGCAAGTGGCCAAGCCTGGAGCTGGCCCGTGAGTCAGCACGGGCAGGGGACGTGCGAGGGGACCCTGGCACTCGGGGAGCCCCAGAAGGTCAGGAAGCAGAGCTGACGCATCCCTGTGCTCTCCACCATGGGACACGGCCCCATGCCGGCATCACCAGACGGGCTCCACAGGGGCTGGCAGCACCAGCAATGCCCCGCAGGTCCCTGTCCCCGGGCCAGCAGCGCTGCCCAGCTGCCCCTCACCTGCAGGTACTGGTAGGCTCTGTCTTTGGCCTTTGCCTCTTGAAGCATCAGGGTTTTCTCCGTGCCACTGCCGGAGCTGGGATAAGCCTCCCGGGCCTGGCTGACGGTCATGGTGTGCCAGGCGCTCCTCTTGAGCGTCTGGCCGTCCAGAGACATGGACATGCCGGCGCAGGCCAGGCATTTTCCTTCCCCGCCGCTCTTTAGACTCTTCAAGGTCAAGTCTCTGAAGGCACTTTCGGGAGTGTCTACGCAGTACTGGGTGCCCTGGTCCACGGCGTGCCGTCCGGACACCATGTAGCTGCTGTCGCTGTCCAGGTTGTCATCGGAGCTCCACCAGCCCATCATCTTGGACCGGTGCCGGGAGTCCACCTTGCGGTCCTTGCTCTTGCTCCGCTTGCCGTGGCGAGACTGGTGGTGGTGATGGTGGTGGTGGTGGTGGTAGCCGTCCCCGCGGCCGTCCATCTTGGTGCCGTTGTAGTCCCGCTTGGCCGGCGTCTCCAGGGAGTGTGACTTGGCGAAGAGCTTCTGGACAGAGTGGACCAGGTGGCGGATGCGGCTGGGGCTCTCACTGCGCGGCTCGGCGGCGTTGGCTCGCTGGTACTGCAGCGTGTGGAAGCCGTCGTGGTGCAGCGGCAGCTGCTTCTCGAACTGGTCCAGCAGCGTCGGGGGCAGGCGGTTGATCTTGCTGGCGGGGTGGGCGGTCGCCATGCATTCGTCGCAGGAGTCGTAGGGCTGCTGCGCGTGGTGCATCCTCGGGAAGGTGCTGCTGGCGCTGGCGGCGGGCGGCTCGCTCAGGGGCCCACCGGGGCGCTCGGCGGCGGCCCCGGGGCTCCGCGGCGGGCAGCAGGGATGCTCCAAGGAACAGGGCTCGCTGGGGCTGAGCGGACAGGGCTGCCGGCTCTCGGTGCCGCGGCGGAGGTAGTCGAGAGGCTGGGGGCAGTCCTCGGGGACGCAGCGGCAGCGGGGCGCCGGGGGGTGCTGGGCCTGGCTGCGCTCCCCATGGTAGCCTCTCATGGTGTCAGCATCCTGCCCGGAGCCGCGGCATCTTGCGGGCTGCTCCCCGCGGGGTCACCTGCGGGGGGAAAGCAGGAGGGAACAAGGCACCGTCACGCTCCTCCCAGCACCGCCACGGCCCCCAGTGCCTTCCGCAGACCCGGTCGCAAAAAGCCCCCTTGGGCCCAAGCTGCCACGCGGCGCTGGTTGGCGAGGAGCCGGGAACCCGCCGCAACCCGCCCGGGCTCTGGCCCTCCCCGCCAAGGCTGTGGGGCAGACGCAGGGCCGGCTCTCCCCACAGCGCAGGCTGCTCTGAAGCGTGCAAACCAAAACGTGGGAATTTCTAAGGGGGAAAAAGAAAAAAAGAACGATCTCCGTACAGAACAGCTGAAGCGCGTGTTCGGCACCGCGGAGGGAGGACGTTTTGACATCATCAGAAACTTGTTTTCTTCTCTGACACCAAATATTATGAAGTGTTTTTCCATTAGGAAAGCGGTTCTGGCTGTGTTTTTCAGCCGTTCCGATTCACGGAGCTTCTAATGAGCTGGCGGAGGGGAGGGAGCGGGGGGCGGGCGGCCGCCCTGCGCTCTGATGTCTCAATCCAGCCCGTCCCTCCTGCGGGGCTTCAGTCGCGGCGCCCACGCGGCGCCCTTCCCGCGGGGCCCGCGCAGGTATTTATAGAAACTTCCCCGACACCGCGGGAGCGGAGCCGCTCCGTCGGCAGCCACGACGGCGGCGGGCTCGGAATCGAGCCGAGTTCCGCTGCAGCCGGGCGTTTTGCCGCCCGCGAGGGCTCCGAGCGGCCGCCGGGCTGCCGCGCTCTGCTCCCGCCCGGCGCGGCGCGGCGCGGCTCGGCTCGGCTCAGCTCGGCTCGGCTCGGCGCGGCGCGGCTCGGGGCTCAGCCGCCGCGCGGGGCCGGCGGGCTTAATAAAGCCGGTGGATCTGGGGGGGACGGCGGGGGCGCGAGGAAATTACTTATTCTCCAGCGTAGCTCGGCTAATTAACAGGCCTCATTAGTGCCTATTTAGCAGGGGAGCCGCGGGCAGCGGGAAGGGCCGCGGGGGAAGGGGCCCTGGGCTCGAGGGGCGGCTCCTCCCGGCGCCGGGCGGAGGCTCAGAGCCGGAGCGGGGCCGGGCCGGGCCGGGCCGGGCCGGGTGGAAGTGCCCCGGGGTCGCGGCTCCTCTCCACCGCCTTCTCCTCCCCGCGCCGAGGCCGGCGGGGGGCTCGCTCCTGCCCCCTCCCCGGCCTCGCAATCCCGCTCTGCTCCACTTGGCCCGGCTCGGCTCGGCTCGGCTCGGCTCGGCTCGGGAAGGCTGCCGGGCCCCGCCGGCGTCGCCCCGCGCTCGGGGCAGGAAGCGCCGAGCGGATCCTCATGCCGCCGGCGAGAGCGAGTGCGGGTAGCCGAGCGGCCCGTCGCTGGGAGCCGCGCGGGCTCCGGTGCTCGCTGCAGCCGCGACGCAGGCCGGGCCCGGCGGCGGCAGGAGCAGGACGCTGCGGGGATGGGCGCCGCGGCAGCCCCCGGCCCGGGCGCCTCCCGGCGGCCGAGCTCCCCCTCGCGTGCCGCGCCGGGGCTCTCTGCGTGGGCGCCGTGGGGATGCTCACGCGCGGCGCCGGCTCGAGCCCCGGCCGCCGCTGAAGCGGCAGGCAAAGCCGCTCGCCCCTCCTGCCTCCCGGCCCCGCGTTCCCAACCGGGATCTCCCCGGAGGAGGAGGAGGAGGAGAGGCAGGAGGCTCCCGGGCAGCGCGGCACCGCAGCCCTCGCGCGGGGAACTCGCCGCAGCAAGAGGCAAACTCGGAAAAGGGGGGGAAAAGCCCAGCCTGTCTGAATGCTGTGCCATTTAGCACCGGGGTAATTACCACCACTGGGAACCTACCGCCCACGCAATTATGTGCTAGGATAAACTGGAAGAGCATGATTACCATTACAAATAACTCACTTCTTGCCTTTATTGCGTCCAAAGCCTGGAGAAACTCCCATCGGCCATTCCCCCATTGCCAACTTAGTTCTGACTTTTGCTTCCACCGCGTTTCTGCTCAGCGGAGGGCGGACGGGGGCCATAACCCCCGGGCACTCCGAAATCCAGCCTCCCCGCTCCGTTTGCCGCCGAGGCACGTGGCGGAGGTGGCTCTGCTTTTGGCAGATCCCTACCGCACAGCAGGGCCGAGCCCGCACACCTCTCGGGGAGGAAAAGGCCGGGTTTAGGGATTTCTTAAGCCTTTCCCCGTCTCTGCGCTGGGAACACAACGGTCAAATCCGTGGAGAGAGCATCCCCGGTCGGAATGGAGGGCAGGGAGACCGGGCCCCCTCTCCACCCAGCCGCGGCCTGGAGATGCCTGCTCGGAGCCGGCGAAGCCCAGCGCTCGGGAAGAGCCTCACGGGCTCCTCGCAGTGCCGGCTCCGACGGGCTCCTCCGCGGCGAGTCCTCCCGGGGCAGCGGGGCCCGGCCAGCAGCGGCAGAGGGGGCCGCGGAGCGCAAGGAGGAAGCGGCAGAGCAGCGCTCACCCAAAATAGCCTGACCCAAATCCCGGCTTTTTCTCGAGCTCCATCTATCCTACCTCCAGTGGAGATTTACCTCCCGCGGCCAGGGCAGGCACGCGAGCGCTCACGCGCCGAGAGCGTCCTGGCCGGTCGGGGAACGGTTCCCTGCCACCTGCGGGCACGTGTTTCACCCCAAACCGGTGCCCAGCCACGCCGCCGCCTTATGCAACAGCATGCCAGCGGGCGCTGGAGCCGCCCCAGCAGCCGCCCGGCCACTGGCTTTGATTTTCTCTGGATCAGGCCATATGCTCCACAAAGGCTCCTCCTGCCACCTCGCCTTTCCAGCACGAGCAAAGTGATTTTTTTACAGCCGTTTGCCCGGCAGAGGCGCGCAGCGAGGACAGCGCGAGCCGAGTCCATTCTGCTTTGCAAATTAGCGACAAGTTTGCCAGCGAAGTTCCTGCTGGGGATCTTTATGGCTCGTGATGAAAGCGAGAGAGAACAAACGCGCAGCTTGAGCTCCCGGCGCCGCGAGCAAGCTGGAGCTGGGAAAAAAAAAAACCCTCTTCCCACCGACGAACTGAGCAAATTTGATCTACAGTCATTGGAAGAAAATAAATATGGAAAACCGCCAGGTCATTTCCACTGCACTTTTAATCTATTTACTTTTTTTCTAACTAGTTGTAAGTGAGAACTGTAGAAAGCAAACATTTTATTTTATTACTAATTACTCCATTATTTTATTAGGCTGCATTAGTAAAATTTACTCAGCCTGAAAAAAAAATAATAAAATAATGGGCTTAGTAGGGAATCACCTAATTTAATATATAATTCTGCATCAAGTAATTGTTTTCATAAAAGTTGAGTTAGTTGAAAGCAGCTCACAGATATTTCATTAGTTGTGTCAGGCAGGCAAGAGATAGTGTAATTAGTTAGAAATTTGTCATTCCTGTAAGTAATTACTTTATAGGGGATGTGCCAAGAAAGCCCAGCGGCTGCCAGCGGTGGGGCCGGCGCTCGCTCACTCGCTGCCCCGCCGGGAGAGACCCCCTGCCCAGCCCTCCGGCCCCGAAACTCCCTTCCAGGGCAGGCACCGCCTGCAACGCAGCTTCGCTGCCCCGTGGAGGTCTCGGACGCGGGAGCGCCTGCCCGGCGGGCGGGAAGGCGCCCCGGTCTCCTCCCAGCCAGCTCGGCCCCGGAGCAGACACGAGCCCCAAGAGCAGGAAAACTGGGGAGCCGGATTAGCAGGATGCAAAGATCACGGCAAACGCAGATGCTAGAATCAAAGGCAATTACTGTTAACTAAACAAAAATAAGAGGGCTGCAGATGGGCCCAGGCCGGGAAAGGATTGCGAGGGGCCACGACCAACCAGAACAGCTATAGATAAGGGACGAGAAGAGACTTGAAAAAGTCACGAAGGACAAACATCAGCTGAAGAATTGCAAATGTGAGCAGAGCAAGTAGTACTAACGGAGGCTGGCGAGAGGGCCCAGGCTGCGTGGGGCACGGCGCACAGCCGGGCACCTCCGCGGGGAGGGCTGGAGCGAGGCACGAGTCCGTCTCTGGCACCAGGTAGGAGCACTGGCTCCTCCGATTCCCGGGAGGCAGGACGCATTGCTGCTGGCTCAGCAGCGGTGCCACTCGCCTCTTCCCCGAGCTCTGGCCCCAGCCATGCACCCGCCACGGAGCAGGGACGCTTCCCGGGCACTCCCCCCTGCCCCGGGAGGTTAAACTTGTGGCTCTGAGCCTCACCCCAAAGGTGCCGCGTTTGCCACGGAGGCAGCTCATTAGCCACGCTTTCCGCAAAGCCACAGCCCGGCGACCCATCTGCCTGCACGCTGGTCCAGCGGGCGCCAGGGCCCGTGGCGCCGGGAGCCTCGCAGCAGCACCACAGCATCCGTGCTGCTGGACCATCGGCATCGCCGGCACCCTCCAGAGCGGAGCTGCACCCAGGGCCCCGTCCGGGCTCTGCCAGGGGCCACCCAGGTGCTGGCTGCAGCGGGAGCCCCAGTCACTCCGGCCAGCCCTGCCGCAGCCCGTTCCCCACCACTGGCCAGTGCAGCCTCCGTTATTCACGTTCGTTTTGTTCCATTAATTGCAGGAGCAGCGTTCCGGCTCTGCTCCCAGGGACCTGCCCTTTCCAGCTCTTCAGTTACGAGCGGGAATGGCAGCCGGGGGCCGGCAGCGGGAGGGGAGCAGCGGTGGGGAGAGGGCTGGAGAGGCTCCGTCTGAGGCGCCCGCCCCGCTCCTCGCAAGGGGACTCCGAGGACAGGTCATCTGCTGGGAGGTGTAGTTTATTAAGCACATGATTAATTTTGGCACCGGTTCCCTGACAGATCCTTTGCTCAGAGCCGGGGAGAGCGAGCGCGCGAGAGGCGCTGCCTCTGCTGATGCAGCGGTTGGTGGGATGAAAAATCCTGCAATGCAGCACTGCTTCTTAATGAGCCATTTGTCTTTGAGTCTTCTGGACTCATTACCATGCCGGGAGCGGGATGGGAGTTGCCCCAAGTCCCCAGCTGAGCAATTATTCCTCGAGCGGAGCGAGGAAATACTGCCACGACAGGCCCCAGCTGCCAGGGATCCCGGCACGTCCGAGAGCACCAGGACTCCCCGGCGCCAGCCAGGTGCCTCCGGGTGTCGGTGCTGGGAACGCTGTGCCAAGGGGGCCCGTGAACGCAAGGAACGCCGCGCACGGAGCACGCCGGAGCCCGGACGCCTGGGTCCCGCGGGCGGCCGCGGAGCCGATTCCCTCTGGAACGGCTGTGCTCCCGTTTGCACCGCGGGCAGGCGTGGGCTGGCCGGAGCTCGCGGCGGTGCTGCCGAGGATGCACCGTGCTCCCAGCAGCTCCCGCCTGCCGCCCCCGCAGCCGGGCCAGAGCGGCGCGGAGGAGCCCCAGCAGCAACCCGGCTGCTGCCGCCTCCAGCTGTAACCACGTGGCTCCAGCAGCGGGCAGGGGAATCTGCAGAAAACCTAATTCTTCCAAAGCAGGAAACCCCTTAAGACCAGGGCGGGGATGGGGCTGGAGCCCACAGGGAAGCTGCCTGGTGCTGCACGCGCAGACCCGTCCCGCCCCCACGGCGCAATCCCGTGGAGCCAGCGGCTCCTCGGCGCCCGGAGCGATGCTCCAGGAGATGCTCGGCCGAACGAGCTGGGGCTCCGGGAGACACCCGAGTGCGCAGGAGCCAGGACGCTGTGCAGGACGGAGTCGGAGGCGCCGGAGCCAGGCGAGAGCCGCAGGGGAGGCAGGTCCCTCCCGCCCAGGCTCGCAGAGGCAACTCGCGCTCCTCCCCCGAGAGCCAGCGCGGGGCTTGTTAGCGGCAAGGGAAGAGACCAAGGCGTTATCACGGCGTCGGCTCCACGCGGCCAGTGCCGCGCGCGGCTGGGACCGTCACACCGAGGCAGGAGGGACACGACCGCGCCGGCACCCCCTGGGCAGCCCCCACGCTCCCCCCCTCTGCGGGACGGCACCGCGGCCTGGCATGCCGAGGGGAGGGCGAAGCTGCTTCGCTGACCAGGAAAAAGCAGGACCTCAGCTCCTCCTCGGGCGAAGACGGCGGCGGCTCCTGCAAGGCCCCAGCGAGTCCCGCTGCGCCGGCACAGGCACCAGCTGCAGCCGCCGGGTCCCGCCGCCTGCAAGCAGCCGCTCGCCGCCGCGCTGCATCTAGCAGGGCTGCAGCGGCCGCAGGGACTGCCCAGGGCCGCGGGGACCGCCCGGGGCCGCAGGGACAGCCCGGGGACAGCCCGGGGCCGTGGGAACGGCCCAGGGACCACCCAGGGCCATGGGGACCGCCCGGGGCCACCTCCCAGCCTCCTGCACTGCTCCCGCGCCGCTGATCGACGAGACAAGTCTCAAGGCTGCGAAGCTCCACGTGATGGATTAGCGCACGCCAACGGCCCAAGCGTCCGTAGGGTGTCAGGATGAGTGAGCAATTAGGGCACGGGCGGCTGCGGAGCAGGGGAGGCTGCGGAGAAGGGACGGCCGTGCGCTGGAGCAGCGATGTGCAGCGTGCCGGCGCCCTCCTCGCCGGTTGGCACCGGCCCCCCCATCACTCACTGCCTCGCCACAGCCGCTGGCATCGCCCTGGGTGCACAAACGGGCTCCTGCAACCGTGCAGCAGCAGCGTCATCCCTCCCTGCACTCTCGGTTTGCAGCGCTGGCTGCACCCGTCCCCACGGCGGTCAGGTACGCGCTGGCCCAGCTCAGCTCTCCGGCACAGGTCCGATCCTGGCGTGACGGGTGGGGAGTTAATCCCCGCGGAGGCGCTGCAAACGCCGTGCAGCGGCAGTGGTGTTTTCCACTGCACGCTTCAGATCCAGAGCTGCTTATGTCAGCTTCAGCTGATCAGGAGCAAACTGAAGGCAGATGAAGCCTGGTTCGAACAGCATCCGCACAACCATCGGCATCTGTGGGAGGGGATCGGATCGGAGCCGTGTTTTGAGGCCAACCCAGAGCAGGGGCAGCCTTCGGCTGCCCCGGGACAAGCCTTCAGCCAAAGCAGAGGGCTGCCGGCGCGCTGCATGGTCCCTGCTGCGCCGGGGCTTCACGCCTGCGGGAACTGGGGCTGCTCCCACGGGGAAGCGAGTCGCCGGGCAGCTGGGTGCACCAGAGCTGCTGGGGATGCCCAAGACCTCAGCCCGCTTTCTGGGCTGAGAACAGCAGAGCTCAGTGCACCCAGCAGAGCAGCGCTGGGCTTCACAGCCCAGCTCGGACGTCCCAAGCAGGGAAGTGCCGGTTTCCGCCAACGCTGGGGAAAGTCTGCAGGCTTCAAACAGGCACCGACAACCCGCTCTCAGCAGGCAGGACCCGGGTGCCATGGCACAGCACGGCGCGGCATGGCACAGCGCGGCATGGCATGGCTCTGCAGGACCCTGGCAGAGGCGCAACCACCCCGTGCCCTCCACCCCACGCTGGCTGGTGCCACCATCGCTGCTGGGAGCAGCGGCACGTGCCTCGTCGTTGGTTATTCCGCAGACGGATTCCTCCCATGGATGCGCTGCACATCTGTTCCAGCCGCCCCGGTGCCGGGAGCAGCGCTCACGTTTCCCTGGCAGCCGGCTGCGAGGCGAGGACGGCAGCTGGCCCCGCGCTCCCCGACGCCAGCCGCAGCAGGGCCCAGCGCCCGTCCCGAGCCTCCCCCGGGCCTTTCCCTGGAGGAGCGCGCAGGGCGGTCGGTCCCCAGCTCCTGGTGGGGCCGAGCTAAGCCCCTTCCCTCTTGCACCCGCCACCGTGCAGGGGGAGCTGCGGGCGCCCTCCTCCACCCTCCTCTTCCTCCCTCTCTCCGGGCATGTGCAAGCGGCTCCAGCGCTGCTGGTCGCCCTCCCGCTGCTCAGCCCCGGGGCTCCACGCGCACGTAGGCACAGACACGCACGCGGGAGCCGCAGGCACAGGCGGGTCCCCCTGAGCCTCGTGCGTGGGGTGCAGCGCGTCCCCGCCCCCTGGAAGGGCCCCACAGAAGCACATGGAGAGCCACCGCCACCCCAACATGCCAAATACTCACCCTGGTGCCCGGACCCCCCCCCCCCATGTGCAGCCCTGCCGGAGACCCTCACCCTGGTGTCCTGCCTAGCCCGGCTTCCCGGGCCAGAGCTGCTACCAAAGCCGGCGGGTTTCCCCCGCCGCAGGAGCGCTGCCGGGCTCGGCACTGCCTCCCCGGCCGGCGGTGGGCTCGTGCTCCGAAGCGAGAGGCAGGAGAGCTCCGCTCCCTCCCAAGGCACCCATAAACCTTCCCACCAACTCCGCCAGAGAAGCCTTGGCGACCCGGAGGAGCCGGCAGTGGCACTGCTCCGGGGCGCCGGCGGGACCATGAGCTTTCCCTGACGGCTCTTCCCCGCCGCCCTCCCTGTCCACAACACCACTCACTCCGTTTACAACGCAGAAACGTGCTGGGTCTGCCTAAAAAGCCACTTATCTCGCCAGCCGCATGGTGTAATGACTTAAGCCGGGATCGTTTCAAAGCTGCTTTCGGGAGCTCCTGGTGCCAACGCGCCGGTGCCGATGTGCGGCGGCGGCAGCCCGGCTCCGGCACCGCCCGGGCGGCCCCGGCGGGAAGGGGCTCCGGCACGGCACAGCGAGGATGCCCCGGGAGAGCCCGCACGCCTCCGCCGGCAGCCGTGCTCCAGGCAAAGGCGCTCGGCACCGGCTCGCGAGCCGCTGCCGCCGGCGGTGCCAGGAGGAGCCGAGCTGCCTTCCTAATCGATGGGCTTAATTTGCAAAGCTGACGAGCGCCTAAATATTTAAACACATAATTCTGCGCGGCGCCCTCGATGCCAGCCCAAGAAAGAGGCAGCGCGTGCTGCGGGCAGGGGGGGAATTAAGCAGCCGGCAGCAGCGGCACCGCGTGTGCTCCCCTGCCGCTGCCGCCGGCGAGCGGGGACGGCGCCGGGACCGTGGCGGGGGCTCGGCGCGGGGACGGCACCGCACGCGTCCTCCGCCCGCAGCAGCTGCCCGGGCGGCGCGTGGGGCTGCGGGCACCGGGGCTCCCGCTCCGCCACCGGCCTCCGGCGCCCTGGAGGAGCTGCGCGGCAGGAGGAGAGCGCGGTGAGACGCGGCGCTCCGAAGGCCGCCGCGGGGATTACACTGCTGATATTCCTGCTACACGAGCTTAGAGATAAAAGAGATTTATAGGATTTACCAGCAATACAAATTGCATATGTAATTTTAGCTGCAAGAGGGCAAGCCGGGGCT